>NC_057802.1:96503659-96722867 GCF_018294505.1 Triticum aestivum
GTCGTTTGTTGTTTGTTTTCACCCCAATTGCAAGTCCACACCCGACTTGCAACTCGAGGGATGTAGTTTGTAATCGCTCAGTTGCAAGTCAATCGTGTACTCACAACTCGGGAGGGTGTAGTTTTGTAGCCCTAGTTGCAAGTCCACCCTCGACTCGCAACTCGGGGGGTGTTGTTTTTTGTTCTTGTTTCATAGTAGTTGCAATTAGACCTTCGACCTGCAACTAGGGGTTTCTGTCGGCCCAGTTGCAAGTCCACCCTCGACTCGCAACTCAGGAGGGTGTTGTTTTGTTTTCACCCCAGTTGCAAGTTCACCCCCGACTTGCAACTGAACATGTATTTTTTTCATCCCAATTGCAAATCCACGCTCGACACGCAACTGGGCTTGTAGTTTATTATTCTCCCAATTGCAAGCCCATCCTTGAATCGCAAATGATATTTTAGTTTTGTGTAGTTGTCCGAGTTGTAAGTCCGCCCTCAACTTGCAACTAGGCTTGTAGTTTGTTTCGTCCCAATTGCACTTCCATCCTCTATTGGTTTTCTGGTTATTCTTTTGGTCTTTTCTATTTCTTTTTTTCTTCTTCTTTTGCTTCGCATTTTGTTTTTAATTTTTTTGAACATTTTCAAATATATGAACAATTTTCAATTCATGAAATTTCTGGAGCTTTGTGGTTTATTTATTTTGAATCGGCGAACATTTTCTGAATCCACGAACAATTTTAACACTTTTGGATGCACGATCAATTGTTCTGTATGTGTTTAAAAAATTATTTAGTGTATATTATAAAAATGTTTTATCGTATATTTAAAAGGGTTCTACGTATATTAAAAAAGGTTAAGTTTGTATTTAAAAAATATTTAGTGTGTATTAAAAAAGTTTAGTGAATATAATTTAAAAAGTTCATTGTATATAAAAAAGTTCACCGTATATTAAAAAATGTATATTACCACAAATTCGTGAACATATTTCTGATTTTTTTAATCAAACTTTGTCTTTTACTGAAAATTAATGCATAAAATATAAAGAGTGGAACGGGAAAGCAAGAACCAAAGGGCAAAAAAAATCATTTATAGCCTATTAGAAGCTAGCGATCAGAGACAGGCCGCTAAAAAGTGGGCAATAAAACGCAAAAACTAACAAATCGATGGTAGAGCTACTTTACTTTCACTGATATACATCTGATCACTAGCTTTTCCTGGAAAAAAAAATCTGAGCCTTAGCTTCGAGTAGTGACACAACACAACTTATCAAGGTGCTTGCTGCTTCTCCCTACGTCGCCATCCGATCTAATATGATCTATTGATCTACCATGCACGCACAGGGAGAGACACATGTAGCAAGAAGGAATCTTCGGCTGGCTGATGCACAACGTAAAAAGCTAGCCTCACTACGAGCTGTCGGACGTATAGGCCGGCCCATCGAGGCGGACGTGAACGCGAAACTGGTTCGTTTGTTTCAGGCTTTATGACAAATCAAAATCGAACAAATAAGCTAAACAATAAAAAGATGACGATGACATCATACTTAGATGTGAGATATTATCTCACATCTAGATGTAATATAGACGGACCCATTTTATAATCCTCAGTGAAAACAACAGACGCAAGAAAAGTCGATTGTAAGCCGAATCAGTTCGGTCTGTTTCTGTCTCGGAGAGGAAGACTTGTTAATTATCAGACGACCAAGCACCTCTCAGACGATCAATCAGCTCCCCTTTCTTCAGCTTGGAGTAACCTCTCATCCCCCTCACCCTCGCCAAGTCCCTCAGCTCGGGCACCGTCATGCCCTCAAAATTTGGCTGCCCGTCTTGCTGCAGTCCCTCTGAAAGCACAAGCCACACACGCCTTGTCACAACGACAAGCGGATGATGATCCAGAGCAAAGGAAACAAACTACATCTGTGATGTTTTTCAGTTACCGTGTGGTTTCATCTTCGTGCCGGCATCTTCGAGCGTGTCAGCCGGCGACGACGGCTTCCTCGTCCTCCCGGGCGGCTTGGGAGAGTCCCTGGCAATGGCGGCCTGGATGGCCCCGAAGAACTCCATGAGCTCTTCTTTGCTGTGCTTCTTGACCGCCATTCTTGAAGTGGAGGACCCGTTGGCTTCTGCTCTGACCGTCAGGGAAGATGAGCACGGCAGAGAACCCCGCCGTGGAGCGCGATGGAGAGCAACATCTGCAGGTGCTACCAAATTCAGCGCTACAGACTTCACCAAAAGACCGCGTAGTTACTAGTTAACTGAGGTTTTCTCATCAGTGGTTACTGTTTTTATTTTCGAAAAATTAATCTGGCAAAGAGCAGAAGAAGTGATTTCCAGTGAACTGCCACTCGGTCAGATTGAAAGCGATACTGAAACCAAGAGAGGAAGCTGTAACAGCAGAGACTACAATGGTGCCTGTTTTGTACTCCTATCCATTTATGCGACAAGTAATTCGGCACGGAGGGAGTAGTATAGTATGTATCATATAAAATCGTACAAAAAGTATAACCAGCGAGGCAGTGAGCACAAGGAGCTTAAACACACTGACCTTGATGAAAATGTTTTGTATCGAAAAGGAGATAACTACAATGTTTCATAATCACCTCTTTGGAGAGCAAATGATCCGGCGAAGGCCGCTTTTCGCAGAGGAGTGCGAGAGATTTGGTGATGCTGCATGAGAACTCCTCCCATTTCTCCTCTCTTCTTCCTCTGTGACAGTTGTGCTCTTACTCTGTGAGTGCTCTATCCTCTTTCTCAGCCACACGGAGATGGTAAATGATACCGACAGTCCATGAAATTTTACGTAAACACCCTCGTTAGAAAATGGTCTTTTTTTTAGCATCGATGGAGCAGAAAGGACTGTAGCTAACATGTGTCATTTTGTCAGTTTTACGGAATGTGAGGGGGCAAATGGCCAAAGAAGCAGCCTAATCCAGAAAGCTATCCACTGCAAGACCAAACCACGCCGACAGCGCGAATTTCGCGGCAAAATTTGAACTCCTCCCATGGCGACGCCTCCGGCAGCCTCCATTTCCAGCCACCTCCGAGCTCCGCCGCCATGGCCGCCTCCCAAGAGCACCAGCCAGAGAGCGAGGGTTCGGTGTGGCGTCCTCGCGCCGTCCGGCCAAGCCTTGGAGGCAGCCGCTCCTCCGAGGGACGCCGAGAAATCGCCAAACTGGCCCCCGAGCTCCGACGTGAACCTGCAGATTCAGCGGCTGTGTCGGTCGGGCGACTTGGCGGAGGCTTTGAGGTTGCTCGGCTCGGATGGGGTCGATGACCGGAGCTACGGCGCCGTGCTCCAGCTCTGCTCGGAGATGAGGTCGTTGGAGGGTGGGAAGAGAGCCCATTTCCTGGTTCGGGCATCTGGCCTTGGAGTAGATGGAATGGACAGTGTTCTTGGGCAGAAATTGGTGCTGATGTATTTGAAGTGTGGGGACTTGGGGAGTGCAAGAAGGGTGTTTGATGAAATGCCTCAAGTAAGTGATGTGCGTGTTTGGACTGCTCTGATGAGCGGTTATGCCAAGGCTGGTGATTTACGAGAAGGTGTGTTGCTGTTTAGGAAGATGCACTGCTGTGGGGTTCGGCCGGACGCATACACCATTTCCTGCGTCTTGAAGTGCATTGCTGGTTTAGGCAGTATCGCGGATGGTGAGGTAGTTCATGGGTACCTTGAGAAGTTGGGTTTTGGCTCGCAGTGTGCAGTTGGAAATGCATTGATGGCTCTTTACTCAAGGTGTGGCTGTAACGAGGATGCTTTGCGGGTCTTTGAAGGAATGCCTCAGCGGGATGCTATTTCTTGGAATTCTGTGATCAGTGGATGCTTTTCAAATGGATGGCATGGCAGGGCTGTTGAGCATTTAAGCGAAATGTGGTTTGAAGGCCTGGAGATCGATTCTGTGACGATGCTCAGTGTTTTGCCTGCCTGTGCTGAATTAGGCTACGAGCTTGTTGGAAGAGTGATTCATGGGTACTCTGTGAAAACTGGATTACTGTGGGAGCTTGAGTCTTTGGAGAGAGGAGTAGATGAAAATCTGGGATCCAAATTGGTATTCATGTATGTGAAATGTGGTGAATTGGGCTATGCACGAAAGGTATTTGATGCAATGTCATCGAAAAGCAGCATACATGTGTGGAATCTACTGATGGGTGGGTATGCAAAGGTTGGTGAATTTCAAGAAAGCCTATTTCTTTTTGAGAAAATGCATGACAGTGGAATTGCCCCCGATGAGCACACCGTTTCATGCCTTGTAAAGTGCGTCACTAGTTTGTATAGTGCTAGGGATGGCCTAGTGGTTCATGGGTATCTTTTGAAGTTGGGTTTTGGTGCACAGTGTGCAGTTTGCAATGCAATGATATCATTCTATGCGAAATCCAATATGACTGAAGATGCACTCTTGGTATTTGATGGAATGCCTCATCGAGATGTCATTTCTTGGAATTCTATCATCAGTGGCTGCACTTTCAATGGATTACACAGCAAAGCTATTGAGCTATTTGTAAGAATGTGGTTACAAGGACAGGAGTTGGATTCAGCCACATTGTTAAGTGTTCTGCCTGCTTGTGCACAGTTGCGCCATTGGTTTCTAGGGATAGTAGTTCATGGGTATTCTGTGAAAACTGGATTGATCGGCGAGACATCTCTCGCTAACGTTCTTCTTGATATGTACTCAAATTGCTCAGATTGGCGTAGCACCAATAAGATATTCAGAAATATGGATCAGAAAAATGTTGTCTCATGGACAGCAATAATTACGAGTTATACCAGGGCTGGTCTTTTTGACAAAGTGGCTGGGTTACTCCAAGAAATGGCATTAGAAGGTATCAGACCAGATACCTTTGCAATTACCAGTGCTCTTCATGCTTTTGCTGGTAATGAATCGCTGAAAGAGGGCAAATCTGTACATGCATATGCCATCAGAAATGGAATGGAGAAGGTTCTTCCTGTTGTCAATGCGCTAATGGAAATGTATGCGAAATGTGGAAACATGGAGGAAGCAAGGTTGATTTTTGATGGCGTGATGAGTAAGGATGTGATATCATGGAATACACTGATAGGAGGCTACTCCAGGAATAATCTTGCCAATGAAGCGTTCAGTTTGTTCACTGAAATGCTGCTCCAATTCAGACCTAATGCCGTGACCATGAGCTGCATCCTTCCTGCCGCGGCAAGCCTTTCATCCCTGGAGCGAGGCAGAGAGATGCACACCTATGCCTTACGAAGAGGGTACTTGGAAGACGATTTTGTAGCCAACGCCCTCATGGACATGTATGTTAAGTGTGGTGCATTGCTGCTAGCTCGACGGTTGTTTGACAGGTTGAGCAGCAAGAACCTCATCTCATGGACCATCATGGTAGCGGGATATGGCATGCATGGCCGTGGCAGGGATGCCATTGCTCTCTTTGAGCAGATGAGGACCAGTGGCATTATGCCAGATGCAGCCTCGTTCAGTGCCATACTGTATGCTTGCAGCCATTCAGGTCTGAGAGACGAGGGATGGAGATTCTTCGATGCGATGCGTCATGAACACAGAATAGAGCCCAGGCTGAAGCACTACACCTGCATGGTTGACCTACTAACCAACACCGGCAATTTGAGGGAAGCTTACGAGTTCATCGAGTCGATGCCGATCGAGCCAGATTCAAGCATATGGGTCTCATTGCTGAATGGATGCAGAATTCACAGGGATATCAAGCTTGCAGAGGAGGTAGCAGAGAGGGTCTTTGAACTGGAACCTGAAAACACCGGATACTACGTTCTTCTTGCCAACATATATGCTGAAGCTGAGAGATGGGAGGCTGTAAGGAAGCTCAGGAACAAGATCGGCGGCCGAGGACTCCGGGAGAAAAGTGGCTGCAGCTGGATTGAGGCCAGGGGCAGGGTTCAGGTCTTCATCGCGGGCAACCGGAATCATCCGCAGGGGGAGAGGATCGCAGAGTTCCTGGATGAAGTTGCCAGAAGAATGCAGGAAGAAGGCCATGACCCAAAGAAGAGATATGCTCTGATGGGCGCTGACGACGCAGTGAACGGCGAATCACTCTGCGGTCACAGCTCGAAGCTCGCCGTCGCGTTTGGGGTGCTGAATCTGTCGGAAGGGCGCCCGATCCGCGTGACGAAGAACTCAAGGGTTTGCACCCACTGCCACGAGGCCGCCAAGTTCATATCCAAGATGTGCAGCAGAGAGATCATATTGAGGGATTCCAACAGGTTCCATCATTTTGAACAAGGCAGGTGCTCTTGCAGAGGTTACTGGTAACAACACCGCTGCTATGTGACAGTAATTAGTGAATCGGCTTGCCAGCTGCAGTATGTTCATAGCTGTTGCTAGAAATATATTAGCATGTAATATCACTGTATCACAATCACAACGTTTGGGGAAATGACTTTGGCCCGGATCTTTTTGCGCAGGATTTTCCAGAATCAAGATTCTGGAGAGCTGCTCACAGAATCTGCATTAGGATCCTAGTGAAAAACTGAAAATCAATAGGTGTATTCTCCTGTCTGAAACGTTTTCTTTTGAGGGAGTTGTCCAGAATCTTGAGAATCCAGGTTTTGGGAGGATTTTGAGTTGCACTAGGATTCTCCAGAATTCTGCCAAGATTTCCGAAGCAAAGTCGAGTTCTTTTGTTTTGTTGATTTTTCAGACCCCAGATTCTCCAGAATCTGCTCAAAAGAACTGGGCCTTTGTAAGAAACAACAGTTACAATTCTACGAAGTCATAAGGAAAACAAAAGATTTAAGCACATTTCACCATCTTTGATGAACTGCCAACACAAACCCAATCATTCCATACTGAAACCATACATTTATAACGCCAACACAACAAAGATATACATGTCTATCCTAGCAGCACATCAGAGTACAAGATTTCAGTACCACATAACTTTTGTCTCGTTACAAAAAATGGTTTCTGCAGAGCCTCTCAAGTCATGTACTGTCATTTCACCAGGTCTAGCTGCAGCTGGCTTGGGTTCATATGAAAAGACAGGAGTCAGGGCAAACATGGCACTGATGACCAGGAAACATGTTGTGTCATACCCAGAAAACTGTCCATAAGGCAACACCGCGCATTTCTCCATCTACAAGAAATTATATACTTTGACCACCTTGGATGTGTCGCACACAATCAGGTTATCTGAATCAGTTGGAGCAGTACACAACCAATTTACCTGGCAAGATAGATCAGATGTCAGTATTATGCCTAGAAATTTCAATGGCATAGTAACTAACAAAGTATTGAGTTAGTGCCATATCAAAAGACAATAATAAAAACAAAATTGAAGGTCTAGTGATGACCTTTTTCTTCACATCAATATCCAACACCAGTTCACTATTGCTGCTTGTTTCAGGAGAAAATCCTTTGGACCAATCCCATACTTTCAGTGATGCGTCGTTACCACCTGAAACAAGTAACTTTCCCTTCTCACCAAACGCTGAAAATGCCCTGTTAAGTGGTTAATTAGTGAAACAGTGAGATAAGTAAGGAACATAGAAGCAGCATAAAGGGACTTACACACAGGAGACAGCTGCAGTATGGCCACCCATTGAGTAATCAAGATGGATCCTTCTCCTTTGACATTGATTATTGCTCCCATCCCCAAGATCAGTTGTTTTTGAGCTCATGGTCGACCCCCTTGCCCGAGAAGGGCCTTTGGATTTTGCAGGGGCCAATTCATATTCTAGATCAACTACATCAACAGCACCGTCCCCCCTTGCAACGGCACAAACTTTGTACAACCCTCCTAAAATGCCCTCTTCAGAAACTGCTACCGAGTGAACGAAAGCAGGGTTGAGACATTGCCCTGTACTACCCGAAGAACTGCTATTTTGCAACTCAGGTGATCCTGACATTCAACAGAAATACGTTCACTGATCCACATCTGATAATAGCAGAGTGAAAAATAACAGAGCTTACAACTTTTCAATGAATCAACAGATCTTTTCCTACTATGTAAACTAACTAGTGCGACTCTTCTTTCTAATAGACACATAAGAGCTGCATTTAATATGCCTTAAGCAAGTTTCATGAGGTTTACTAGGAACTGTTAGGATGCATCATTATCAGGACAAGGCATAAGTATCAGTTCGGAAATAGAAGAATTAGGTACCATAATCAATAGAAAATAGTGTTCGCCCTTTGGAGAAATCCCACACAGCAAGCTTTGAGTCGAGGCCACCAGTAATTGCTGCCAAATCAAGACGATAATATGTTTAAAATAACATATCAAAGATAGACATATAATAGTTCTTCCCTTATCAGTTGTAAAAAAAAAAGGAAGAAGCAGGAGCAAAAGTGAACAATAGCAATAACCTGTCCAAGGTCTCCAAGGAATGAATTGTACACTGCTGCAAATCTGTTGAAATATTGCTAAGGAAGACAGTTGCAGGGCAACGGAGACATTAAAGTGGGAATAATAATACGCAAAACTAAACCTAAACACTGTTATTTGATGAAAAGGTATGAGTTTATCCAGACCATATAAGGATACACTTGTGTGGGCTTCCCTCAATCTTTTGTACAAGCACTTTTGAGTGGTATTGACAATCTGTGAGAGGAATAGCCAAACTTATTAAGAGTGAAATAATTTATCACGCCAAAGAAGTAAAAACTTATTTCATACAAGTTTCTTCAGCTTGAAGATACTAGAGCACCCAAAAGCCTAGATCTAAAGTTATCCAACAATCCTCTTGCTATTCAAATTTATGTTCTAATCCTTCTTGGTTCTAAGTAAGCAGAGCTATATATAAAACCAGTACTTTTGAACCTAGAATGATTTAATTCTATTATTTCGAAAAGATCTTCTATACCTTAACATCCCCACTGTCATCTGCAGCAGCAAGATAGCCTTTAGAACTGACAGCAATCTGCATAAAATGTGGAACTCTTAGAATCTACCCTTGCTGGACACAGTTAAATGTTAGTATCAGGCCAAAGGCCCTAAGTTCCAGTAATAAGAGAAAATTCACAATCACAGCATCATTTCACAACGTAATAAAAAGACTAAAAGGAGTGGTGTTGCAGATAGCACAAAATACCTGGTTGATTTCATCTCTATTGTAGTTATACGTCTCCAGTGGCTTTGATTGAGATCCCTGCAAGAAAACTACTTTAATCATATTCCCAATGAAAACCAACGCAAAAAGTCACAACTTCGATATGGGAATACAAATTAAGTGGGTGCTCACTTACCATACGAATATCAAAGGACAGAATTTCGTTTCCAGCTGATATATATACATGATCTTCATTTCCTATCAAATGAAAACAAGTGACATAAAAGCGTGTGAAGTTTGCACGTCCCACAAAAAATAGGATGAACTTCTTGAGATGTTTGGAGGGCATTACTGACCTGATTTAAAACAGATGGAAGAAATAGGTTTATTTGCTGCCTCAATGGTCAAGAGCACATCTTTGGTGCGCAAATCAAACCAGCAAAGACATCCATCCTAAGGTGACAGAATAAGCTATTAGAAGTTTAGAACATGAAAAATTACCAAAGGGCAGAAACATCAGAATTACCATGTAGTGCGAAATTATATGCCCAAGGTTTCACATTGTTGAATAACCATTAGCAACTTATCATTGTAATTTCTGCAGAAATGGCCTACTGGCCTGGGAGCATAAATACCAGGACTTCCCACTTTCCCAGTACCTTCACAAAATATTCTAGTGCCGCGTGCCATTTCTCATCTCAGCTTACTAGTATTTTCTACTAAGCATAAATCGGTGCCAATATTTCTGTGTGAGGCGAATGTTGAGAAATTCATTGTGTGGTATCGAACTGAAATGCCACCATGTACTCATAGTAGCATGAGACCATGAAAAAGGTCATTGGGTGTTCAAAATCTGTTATCCTGGCACTACTTCACAAGGCATTGCATCCTGCCACGAGCTCAATGCCTCGATGAGCACCCTGAGAAGCAAGAACATCACATGGCCGCATAGTCTGCCTTCCAAGTGCGGCAGTGTCCAACAAATTAGCTCAACCGCTCCCTGCTAAAGCCTAAGGAGCGCCACAACAAAGCCTCGACAGACGAAGCCAGTGCGAAGCAACCAGATACAATTGCAAACATTGCACTACTGCGGCAGCACAGAAAAGCGGCAGGCCAGCCACGAGATTCGGCCGCTATACCAGCCGGCGCCCACGAGGTGTTCGACCGGTGTCCTAACCGAGAGAAACCATACCACAACTAGGGGCAGCGCGAGGACGTCCCCCGCGGGCTACAGCGTGTTGACGCGAGGCCATGGAAGGGGGTAACCCTTTTCTTGGAGAAAAGTCAGAGGCTCAGAGCGAGTGGAAGCGCGTACCTCGCCGGATGACGCCACGACGCCCGGGCGGGCGGAGGACGCGACGCAGCAGGTGACGGCGCCCTTCTTGTGCCCCCGCAGCCGCCGGGCCTTCCGGTCCGCCGATGTCGCCGCCGCCGCCGCCGCCGCCGTTTCTGTCTCGGACATGGCGCGCGTGGCCGGTGAAGACGCGAGGCTTTCTCTTCCCCCCTTGACCCTTGTCGTCGGCGCAGAACCTCCCCCAGGCTGAGAAAGCACGGCACGGGTGCGTGTGACCCTCGATTGAAGTATGAACGGTCTAGATGAGATCCTCGCTCGTTTATTTCAGAAAGTCAAGTGGGGCATACCCTAGAAACAGCGGCTCGTCCCGGAGCTGCTTCTGTTCCACCACCCAAGTCCGGCGACTCCGCCGGCGAGTTTCCTTGGTTAAACCTCTCTTGAGGAGGATTGGGGAGGTTTTGGTGGGAATCGAGGTGGATTTTAACTTGCAAGGGTTTTAATCTTCTGAGTATCTTCTGTTCGTGAATTTGTCCGCAAATTTTACACAGGATTTAAACCAACCGGATGATTTTCATTTGTACCGGTACACATTCACTACACTTTTAACATATTTCATTAAATATAAGCATCCGAAAGTTAATTTAGTCTAAATCTTTGTTGTCATCCGTTGTCTAAGTCCTTGTTGTTCCTATGTCAGTTGACGATCGTGAGCCCGAAGAGTGAAGATATGGGTTACCGACGAGAAGAGTAAGACACGAGAGATAGACTGACCCACATAAGACACGAGATGTCGTCTTTTTTCAAGCCATACTCATCCTCGTAGGAGTTCGCAATTTCATTGATGGAGACGAGGTCAACAATAAATAGACATGGACAGGCCGGCCTCATGGTGCGCGAGCGTAGGCAGATGTACCTCAAATATCCATTTCAGAATTGATGTACACACGATGTTGTGTGCACTGACGTCCAGCCAATAATTGCTCTGCACCGTGAGATGCCTTTAAGAACAAAAGTAAAAATGGCTGGATAAAAAAGTCGTGTGCATGTTGTTTAAAAAGTGTCGGATGTATAGTAGTGCTCTATCCATTTACCTTCCAGTTGATCTTTAGCCCATAATGCAATAGATCGGCCCGCAATTAGTGCATGATGGGAAGGTAAAATGAGGCTGAAAATAAAGTTGCCGAGGCAGAAAAAGGATTTTGTTTTAGAAAAGGAGGATGTACCTCAGCCTCTGCATCTGGACGATGCATGCATCCGTATTATTAATTATTCACAAAAACCATACAAGATGATACATTAATAAGTCTCAAGCCACCACCTTGACAACACCGTTGCTACTCCTATCCCCTTGATGAAGGCGTGCCGAATGTCCGGACCTAATACCAAACAGCCATCGCACTAAAGCCTAACATCTAAAATCGAGTGTCCCCCACCAAGCCACTACCTGGATTGGGCCCATACCGGTCAGGCACACTCCCAGTGAGCACCACACGCTGCAGGGCCGTCACCTCTATCATCCCTCGGTCCATCTTCAGAGCAAAACTGTTGCACCGACCTTGCCATGCCTCTCTGCCATCAACGCCACCATGACGCCAGACAACTTCCTCCTCCTGCGCGAGTCCATCTCCAGACGCGCCCATTGCCGAACCTCCGCGACGTCATGCCGCCAGGATCCGTCGTCGGCCTCGCGGTAGATGTAACACCGCGACTCCACTTGTCCCATTCAGCCAACGCGTGCTCCAAAACGATGCCCCTGGGAGGGACAACGACATCGGAGGTGCCATCATCGTCCGATCAGGTAGACCCAGATCTAGGGTTTCCCGCGGAGCTCACACCGTCGCCGCTGCTGGAGCTACGCGACGCCCACCACCCATAGCATCTCTTGCCCGACCATCTGAGCCTCCCAAGACGGCGCCTCCATGGAGGTTACGACGCGTTGGGCGCCGCCGCCGCCCAATCCAGACTGAATTTTGAACTTTCGTCCGGGAGGGGTTCGGATGTGGATAGGAGGGACCTCGGCTTCGCCTCCAAGGAGGGTAACGACGCCGTGGGCCGCCGCCGATGCCGGGCTAGACCAGCCGGCCAAAGTTTCCTTCGGTCCCCAACCTATACCACAAAACCTCCGACTGTCCCGGATCCGACAGCGAGATGAACCGAGACCAACAGAGATGCAAGTGCAATGGGGCTCAACCCACCAGGAAGGAGGATCAAGAAGGACAGCCGCCATAGATCTCCAGGCGCCGGATCCAACGATCCGACGAGGCCAGCGGCGTAGAACACCACCCTGCGCCGGCCGACAACATCCAAGCGCCCGATCCAAATGGATCCGGCCTGATCATGGCGGCGCCCGCGACCACCCGATCTGAAGACCACGCAACCACCACCTCGCCGTGGAGCCGCATCCAAGCCGCGTCGCCGGCGCCGCAACGCGCCGCCGCCAAAATGCTCGCCCGCCGTGCCACCAGACCCCGCGCTAGCCCGACGCCTCTTTGCGATCTGGTCGTCCCGCGCCGCCCAAGACGCTCCAAGGGGGAGAGATGCCCCGCCGCCGCATAGCCGGCCAAGCTTTGCCCGGCGGCGAGGAGAGGTGGAGGCGGAGGAGGGACGAGGGGGACGGCGGCTAGGGTTCCCCCTGGGTCGCCCGCGGGGGCGACACGAGGGGGACGAGAAGGCACGTTAGCCTCAAACACAATCTAGAAGGATTGAGCAGAAAAAAAATTGCCGCCGGGCAAAGGATATACTCCTGAGTAATACGCAAATGCTGATTCAAATGCCTAAGATGTCGCCGCTGAGCCTCCACCTTCCCAAAATAGAATCTCAAGGGCTGGGAAGCAATGAGCGCAGGTACCATGCCATGGGGCCGCCAACGCCGGTGAATCCCCTCAAACTGTGCTCCACCATTCACCATCTCAAATTCCCAACTCACCGTCACCGGTACTGCACCTCTGCGCTGTGTAATCTACTGTATCTCAGGTTAAAATTCACCATCGTGTGTTTCTTAATTGGGCGAATCAGATCTTCGATTGGAACGCATGCAGGATGTCACCGTCGAGATCCAGGAAGCGCCCTTCGGGGCCGCAGCCCACCACCGCGCTCGCAAAGAAGTGGCACTGCCCCGCGCCCGCGGTGCTGGCCTCGGATGACGTCGCCGGCGCGGCGGCACCCTCGTCGCCGTCCTCCTCCTCCTGGGCGTCGCTTCCAGGGGATATGGTTCGACAGATAGCTTGGCGCGTGCTGGCCGGCGATTTTCTGGATTACGTCCGCCTCCGCGCCGTTTGCACCAGTTGGCGGTCCGGCACTGTGTGCCCGCGCGGCCGCGGCGTCACCGATCCACGCTTCCACCCGCGCCGCTGGATGATGCTGCCGGAGGGCCACGGTCTCTACCCCGGCCACCGAAAGCTTGGCGGCTACATCCGCTTCTTCAACCTTGACGCCGGAGCCCTCGCCCGTGTCGAGCTCCCCCTGTTCAAGAACCACTGCGCTCTGGAATCGGTCGACGGCCTCCTCCTCCTCCAGAGAGACCAAGACACGGCCATCCGCCTCGTCCACCCTTTCACTCGCGACATTGTTGAGCTCCCACCGCTTGCCACCCTCCTCACGCAGCTGGGCGACGATCTCCGCAGCGCACACACCGACCCCGAGCTGCGGAAATGGTACTATATCAGATACTGCGTGTGTGCTTCTGTTTCCTGCAGCGGTGGATCCGTCGTCGTCATGCTCGCGTTCCGTCGTCTGATGTGCGTAGCCTTTGCGACCTCCGACTCCCAAGACCAGCAATGGACCATGCCAAGCTGGGAAGTCCCATTCAACATTGCGCCCTTGGCATTCCAAGGCAGGCTATACTTTGTGCACCATCCTACAACTAATGGGTCGCTGGTTTTCCAGATCAACCCGCCCCTGCAGGTTGGCTCGCCGCCACTGCCGCCAAAGCTGATCGCCACATGTCCGGCAGATAAACTCTACAGGGGCTCACATCTGGTAGAATGCAACTCACAGATCCTGCTTGTTGGCCATGGCGACATTTCCTTAAAGCACATTGTGATTTACAAACTCGAGGACCTTATCTTGGAAAGGTTTATCCCGGTGACAAGCATCGGAGACCGTGCCCTCTTCCTCCAAGGGAAGTGCCTGAGTGTCTCCTCCACGGCGCTGCCTACTGTCATGTCTGAAACTGTTGTCTACACCCATCCAATATACTATCATTATGCACAATACCACCTCAGGACTGGTGCTTGGTCGCAACCAATCGACACATGCGGTCTAAATGGCTTTAACCCGGGTCCTCGTAGCCTCATCCACCATGTCATTACTTGCTGCATTCGCAATGTCTGGTATGGTACTGCCACTCCTACTTTGTTTTTCCTCACCACTCCCTATTTATGTTGTCACAACTGTTCCTAGATCATGTTAAATAGTGGGCTTAATACATTCTCCTTGTGACCCTTATAGGAACAAAGGGCTGTTATATTCGAAAAGGCTAGAAAATAGGCTTCCAACGCTTCTTTGGAAGGTGAAGAGAAAGCTTCGTTATTGGGTAAATTTTACTCGCATATAATCCTTTCTTTTTGTACTAGCAACTCAAAGTGATTAAGGATTTTTTTTCTTCTTTTCGAAACGGAGATTAAAGAATTTATAGTTACCACCTTTAGTTTTATTATCCTAACAAAAATAAGCAACCAACCATCGATCTGACCTGGACAGATGCTCAATCCTCACAATAATACGTGCCCTCGATCAACACCCAACTCACAGAAACTCAGCCGTCAGAAATTTAGAATCCTCCTAATCTACAAGCAGTTTGATGAGGTGTTCTTGTGGTACTCGCAATCCCCTCGTTTCTGTACTGACGCAATATCTATTAAACTAACTTTGAGATTTGCTCACCCCTTTCTTGTTGTTCCACATGACCAATCAGCCAAATAATTTGGGGGAATCGATTGATTGTTCTTGCCACATCAACCTCTAGATACATGGTATCCTTATATATATATAGTGGATGCTTAGGCCCTTGACCTTCCTAATACACTTGGATTCCTGGTATTCCACAACAACATGTGAAAGGTTATTCTGATCTTCTGTAATTTATTGTTTTGTCTTATTTTTGGCACACATATTGATCACCAATGCTTTCAGGATTTGTGCCAGGATAACTTGTCTTGTAAGAACCATGGGGTGCGCTTGGTTTGAGCCCAATCAAACCCCACCAAAACATTGGCTAGCAAATATTTTTGCGTGTGTTTTGATTGACCATGTTTTGGTCAATTGCCCAGAATAATGGACTGGAGTTGGCTGGTGGGAGCATGGACATGCTAAAATATTAGGAACCATCAAAGCAAGAACAGAAATAATTGGCCATGAACAAAAATTGGTATAGTTGGTTTTGATCATCACTATCCAAACACAACACTAACAAGGTAAAGATTATGCTGGGCAAAATAAATACGGTAAATGATTATCCAATAAGAAGCATGCTAAATGATTGTGCTGGAGGAAGGAAATAAGGAAAGTCATTATGCTAGAAAAATCATAGTGAAGGATTCAGCAGCTGACTGATATTTGTTATTTAGATGCCCCATACTTATTTCTGGTTTTAGATTTGATCATATTGGTGTAATTGGTTTCATCACTTATGTTACATCTCTTTTTGTACTTGTGCTCCTTTTGCTAGTCATAAAAGGCCCTTGTGACCAGAAGCTGGTGGATGCATGGATTTCCTTGGCGCCAAGAAGGGAGACTAGTTACACTCGTACCTCCTCGTCGTCTCCTTGTTGCTAGAACTTTTCTCATGACACCTATTGTGATGATACTGTAGCTCTGACAAATTTAAATATGCTTACCTTCTGCTTTTCAGCAATCATGTATTAGCTCGGATAGATGAAGCACATGATGTTTTATTTTATTCCTGTCTTGTTTCCTTTTTTAAGATGTCGTGTCCTGTTTCCTACAAGCATTTAGGTAGTGTATATTGTTTTTGGTTCACTCGTGTAGTTCATTAGAGAAGTTCTTCTTTCACATTTGTTAGAATCATCTAACTTTAAGGGCTCCTTTAATTTATAGCAATTTTCTATATGATAGGATTTTTATTGTAAAAAATCCCTAAGAGCTCTTTGGTTTGTAGGAACTATTCCTATGCAGGATTGGTTCCTATCCTTCACATATCAAAGGAAAGAAACACATTACCTCAGACCTAATGAAAAAGTTTCTATCTTATGAACCAAATAATATCTCTTTTTATCCTATGAACAAAGAAGCCTAAGGGCCTGTTCGATAGTCACCTGGCTCCCAACTCACTGAACTCCAGGTCTAGAACTGGCCCTAACGGTTGAACACTAGCAGTTATGAGCGAGGAGCTGTTAACTGGGGAGCAGAAGTTGATTTATATAGTGATATTACACATGTATGCCACTGCGAAGTGAATTCATGTACTACTGGTTTTGCTGCAACTAATCTCCTCCCGCGTCCTCTTGCATGGACAAGCGGGTCGTTTTCCCCAAATGGAACGACCCTTTTCATTAGAAGACATGTGGATTCGTGAATCTCAAAGCAACCCACCCGACACTGCTTTCCTCCCGCTACCCCCGCGTCGCCCACGTGCGACCGAAGGGGAAACCCTAGCCGTCGCCGACTAGGCTCCTCCCTCCCTCACCCCCCCCTCGCCACTGTCGGATCTCGCTGGCGGGCAAAGCCCTGCTGGCGTGGGCGGCGACGAGGCTTCCTCTCTTCCCCGTGCGGTGGTGAATGGCACGAGCGGTGTCACCGGGCAAGGTTGCGGTACTGCAGGGGGCGTAGCGGCAAGCACGCAGGCGTAGACGGCCACAATGGAGGGTGATGGCGCTTGAAGCTACGTCGGTATTTCCCTAAAGAGGAAGGGATGATGCAGAACAGCGACGGTAGGTATTTCCCTCAGTGATGAGACCAAGGTTATCGAACCAGTAGGAGAACCAAGCAACACTACGTAAACAACACCTGCACACAAATAACAAATACTCGCAACCCGACGTGTTAAAGGGGTTGTCAATCCCTTTCGGGTAACGGCGCCAGAAATTGGCAAACAGACGTGAGAGAGTTGTAATATTGATAGATCGAACGCCAAATAAAATAAAGTGCAGTAAGGTATTTTTGCATTTTTGGTTTAATAGATCTGAAAATAAAAGCAAAGTAAAATAGATCGCAAAGGCAAATAATATGAGAAAGAGACCTGGGGGCTGTAGGTTTCACTAGTGGCTTCTCTCGAGAAAAATAGCAAACGGCGGGTGAACAAATTATTATTGAGCAATTGATAGAACTTCAAATAATCATGACGATATCCAGACAATGATCATTATATAGGCATCACGTCCAAGATTAGTAGACCGACTCCTGCCTGCATCTACTACTATTACTCCACACATCGATCTCCATCCAACATGCATCTAGTGTATTAAGTTCATGGAGAAATGGAGTAATGCAATAAGAACGATAACATGATGTAGACAAGATCTATTTATGTAGAAAAAGACCCCATCGTTTTATCCTTAGTAGCAACGATACATATGTGTTGGTTCCCTTTCTGTCACTGGGATCAAGCACCGTAAGATCGAACCCACTACAAAGCACATCTTCCCATTGCAAGATAAATAGATCAAGTTGGCCAAACAAAACCTAAATATCGGAGAAGAAATACGAGGCTATAAGCAATCATGCATATAAAAGATCAAAGAAACTCAAATAACTTTCATGGATAAAAAGATATAACTGATCATAAACTCAAAGTTCATCAGATCCCAACAAACACGCCACAAAAAGAGTTACATCATATGGATCTCCAAGAGACCATTGTATTGAGAATCAAACGAGAGAGAGGAAGCCATCTAGCTACTAAGTACGGACTCGAAGGTCTACAAAGAACTACTCACGCATCATCTGAAAGGCACCAATGGAAGTGGTGAACCCCTCTGTGGTGGTGTCTAGATTGGATCTGGTGGTTTTGGACTCGGCGGCGGCTGGAATTGATTTTCGTCGACTCCCCTAGGGTTTCTGGAATATTGGGGTATTTATAGAGCAAAGAGTCAGTTTAGGGGGCACCCGAGGTGCACACAACCCATCAGGGCGCGCCTGGGCCTCCTGGCGCGCCCTGGTGGGCCCAGGCGCGCCCTGGTGGGTTGTGCTCCCCTCAGAGCACCCCCAGGCGCTTCTTCGGCCCACTGGATGTCTTCTGGTCCAAAAAATCTCCAAAAAGTTTCGCTGCGTTTGGACTCCGTTTGGTATTGATTTCCTGCGATGTAAAAAACATGCAGAAAACAGCAACTGGCACTTGGCACTATGTCAATAGGTTAGTACCAAAATATAATATAAATGACTATAAAATGATTATAAAACATCCAAGAATGATAATATAATAGCATGGAACAATAAAAATTTATAGATACGTTGGAGACGTATCATAGGGCGTGGCGGCGCTGGATCGGGTCGGACATGGACCCCGGTTGCCTGTGTTGGGTGGCATAGGGAGGGAGCGGCAACCTGGCTAGGGCGCTGCGCGAGGCATGGGTTAGGGAGGCGCTCCCTAGCGATCTCCGATGAAGAGCTGGTGGTGAGCCCCGAGCCCGGCGTGGAGGCGGTGGGGGTGGGGCTGCAGCTAGTCTGGTGGTGCCATCCTGTGGGCTTCCTGGTGGGGCGTGCTTCAACGGGCGGCTCCTGTTTTGGTGCCCTGGTCTTGAGGAGGTGAGGTGGCTAGTGCTGGTGACTGTCATGGCAAGCTTGGGCTGCGGTCCGCCGCCTCTACGGTAGTTTGTGGGGGCAGCGACGCAGGGGTGGGAGCTTGTGGTGGTTGCACACGTGGTCAGTGCGGGCGCAACATGGCGGTTGATGTCCAACGACGGTGTGGTGGAAACCTCCCTTCTCCTTGGTGCGGGCCGGCGGCGCGTGGTTTCACTCGTCGAGATAGCTTTGACCTAGGGTTTGTGCTCGGGCAGACCAGACCTGGGCCCGAGGCAGATCGGAGCTGGTGCTCCGGGTAGGTGAGGTTGGGCTTAGTCCAAGTGGTGCTCGGTGGCGGTGGCCGTGTTAGCGTTGCGTCATTGCGAAGATCGGCGAGAGTGACCATGGACATGGCGTCGTGTGAGCTCGCCTGGCCAAGCTCTCCAGTTGGCTCGTCGGCGGCCGTCGTCAGTCTCGGAGTCGTGTCCTCCCAGTCCATCGGGTATTGGACGCAGGTGTGCGTGCCTCCTACGGTGGAGGCATCTACCCAGACTCAAGGACTGGTGTCGGGCTAAGAGTAGATGGAGTGTCGTCGCTCTTCCTACCATGGTTGAGTGTGTTGTGATGTGGGCGGCGCATGGTATCTCGTGACAGGGACGCCGATGCAGTGACATCGGAGGGCGGCCCGCATGGTTGCTCTTCGGCGGGCATCATTGAGGTGGTGGTGGCTCCCCTCCCGGGTTGTGTGTGCAATAGGAGGGGTTGCAACAGGTAGCTCAGATGTGCCCTCTCTTTCAATGGGGCGACGTCCAGATCCAGATATGGGGTTCTGTCTTCGTCACACTCCTTCTGGCGGCCTCGTGGTGGCACGAGTGAGTTGCCGAGCGAAACATTGCCGCCGATGAGGGTGACATTCAAGGGTGCCACACTCTTTTTGAAGACGTCGTTGTGGTTCTTCTCTTTGTGTCCAGGCTCCAGGTGAAGACATTTGTTTGGTGTGCACTCGGCAGAGACGATGCTCTTTGTTGTTCTTCCTTTTGAGGGCGTTGTCATGGAGCTTAGGTGTGCTAGGTCGTAGCGTGGAGGTGTTTAGTTTTTCCAGTGCTCGTTGCAGCTGGAAGATGACGAAGTCTTTGAAACTGTTTTAGGCATGATTTTCAATGACGATATTCAGCGCCCCAGGAGAGGATCGCAGTTTGGCCACATACACATCAACCGTGATAGAGCGGAGGGTGATGCCAAGATCATGAGAGACTACTTTGCACTAAAGCCAATTTATCTGGAGAAGGACTTTTGCCGATGCTTTTGGATGCACACAAGTCTTTTTTCTGACCATTGCAAAAGCCATTGAGAAGTATGACGACTGGTTCAAACTCTGGAGAAATGCAAGTGGAGAGACAAGTGTAAGCCCTCTGTTGAAGTGCATTGCGGCTATTCGAGTCTTCGCATATGGGTGTTCGGTCGATGCCGTTGACGACTATGCCCGCATTGGTGAAGACACAATATTGGAGGCCGTTCGAAGGTTCACCAAAGCAGAGATCAATGTCTTTGGACCTGAGTACTTGAGAGCACCCATCGAGGAAGACACCCGGAGGCTGGTGGCAAAGAGTGAAGCAAGAGGATGTCTTTGACCTGAGTACCTGAGAGCACCCATCGAGGAAGACACCCAGAGGCTGGTGACAAAGAGTGAAGCAAGAGGATGGCCAGGGATGCTTGGATCACTCGACTATATGCATTAGACATGAAAAAATTGTCCCGCAAGGTGAAAGGGTCACAAAGGCCGCTGCAACGATCCAACGATCATTCTTGAGGCAGTTGCATCAAAGGATCTTTGAATATGACATTCATTCTTTTGTTTGCCTGGGTCTCACAGTGACTTGAATGCGTTGTTAAGATTACCACTGTTTTCTAGGCTTATTATAAGAGATGCTCATACTTGCAACTACTCGATTGATGGACACAACTACTCAATGGGTTACTACCTTGCGGATAACATCTATCCATCATGGACCACATTAGTCAAAATAATTTTGCGTCCAAAAGGTAACAAAAATATTCATAAGCTATTAGGAAAAATATGGAGAAAGCCTTCTATGTCCTTTAGAAGCGCTTTGCAATTATTCGTGCCGAGTACCGAAGCTCCAAGGTTTTACGACAGATCATGACTTGTTGCATCATATTGCATACACATGATCATCAAAGACGAGAGGAAGATGCCTGAGTACTTTCAGTACATCACCAAACTCTGGTTGAGGCAGAGTATGATTCAAATAAAATCCTGGCATTACTTCAAGAGCATCGCTGATCCATATAGAATCCTGGCATTCCTTAAAGAGCATCGCTGATCCAAATAGAATCCTGGCATTTCTTGAAGAGCATAGCTGATCCAAATAGAATCCTGACATCCCTTGAAGAGCATCGCTGATCCAAATAGAATCCTGGCATTCCTTGAAGAGCATCGCTGATCCAAATAGAATCCTGGCATTCCTTAAAAAGCATCGCAAAATCAAGAACCGACGAGTTCATGCTCAGCTCCAAGATGTTCATACTCAGCTCCAAGATGATTTTGTTGAGCATCACGGGCAACATCATTATGTTTAGTTTCTATGTGTACTATATGTACTCCCTGCGCAAATGAAAATAGATCAAACGCTCTTACATCCCTTTATGGAGGGAGCAAGTGCAATAGAATTATAGTAGTATAAGTTTAGATAAAAATTTACTCCATTATACAGGGGATCGGGTAGGTCCCGCTTGAGGATCGGTTAGAGTTGCCCTTAGCAGTTTCACCATGGAATTTTCGATTGCAGCAAGGCAGCAAGGTAGAATCATAGGCAGCAAGTCGATATAATTCACATGACATCGTGTACAGATAGGAAAATACAGGATGGCGTCGCCCTAAGCCAATGCTTCGCCTCTACCAGCTGCCTTGTCACGTCCTCTCTTATTATTCGTTACCGCCGTGGACGGCAAGATCACACTAGTTGCCGCCGCTCACGACAGCGTCCTTGTAAGAACCCTCCGGCGGCGGCGGGACTGGCGGAGCCCTCGGCTCGTGCCGCGGCGCCGGCGGCGCCCAGGTGTCCCCTACATTGCCTCCGTGCTTCCCCCTCCGTCCCTCCTCCAGGATGAGAGGCACCTTGCCCTCCCTCTCCCTGCTAAGCCGCTCCTGCGCGCCGCCGCGCAGCTTCTCCAGCCCCCGCCCGCCCATCTGCTGCATCTTGAACACCTTGAGCAGGTTCAGCAGCCCTCCCGCCAAGAACAGCAGGCTCCCGAACAGGCAGTACCACGCCCAGCTCCTCCCCTGCATCCAGAGCAGAGTAGTTTAGCACCCTGTTCTTGAATTGAATGGATCTCACTCAGTTGGTTACCAGTAGGGTGAAGCTGTGGGAGGAGTGGCCGTGGACGTCGTTCCGGTTGACGACGCCGCCGATGAAGAAGAGGGTGCTGCCGAGCAGAAACGGGATCTGCACGCTCTTCTGGAGGATCTGGACGTGCCCGTTGGCTCGCTCGTAGACTTGGCACATGTTGTGTATGGACCCGAGGCACCACAGCGCTGGCCCGGCGATGAGCAGGTTCAGGCCGTGCTTCTCCAGGCCACGCCGGTGACCTCTCTCCATCTGCGACGTTTGTGTCATTCAGATAAAAAAGAACAGCATGCAACTCCAGTCTGAACTCTGAACTTACTGATACTACTAGCTCGGATGGATGAACTCCAACTCCATACCTGGATCTCGAACAAGATGAGCGCGACCAAGGTGAGCGCGGCGCCGGCGAGCTGCACGGCGGGGGCGGCGAGCTCGACGAGCACGAACTGGGTGTCGAGCCCGGCCAGGCCAAGGTTGTAGTCGACGCCGGCGACGTGCGCCAGCAGGTCGTGCGCGTTCGCTCCCAGCACGCCCAGCAGCCCGACGACGGCCACCGCGAGGCCGGCCTTGGTGGACACCGCCCACGGCCACAGCTGCGCCAAGAAGCCAACGACGAGGAGGACGGCGGCGAAGACGTACACCCCTGCGTTGATGTACTCCCACCGCCGGTTGCGCGACGTCTCGCCGCCCGTGGCGCCGAGGCTGTACGCGCGGCAGTCCCGCGCCGTGGCTAGCTTCACCATGGCTAGGTGCAGATTATTCGGGTTCTAGCTAGTAGCTTCCTGCAGGCTGCAGTGGAGGAGTTGAAGTGGTGGTCGGCGGACACGGCGCTCTGGACTGTGGAGCGAGGATGGCGGAAAGGCGCTATGTGTAAGCTCGGGCGGGGGGCCATGGCAGATACGTGGCGGCGTGCATGCTGTGCCATGTAAGGCAGGCGCGAGTCGGGCTCTGATTCGTCGCGCACGGCGCCGGCGAGTAAACTATGGGATACGAGTGGTTCTGGACTATACGAGACACACGCCACTTCACACACGAGTCAAACCACGTGGGCAGTATCACACAAGACAGAAGGGGCTACGTCACCCTCACCTCACGGAGTTTGGTAGTTTTTTTTTAGGTTTGTCTAATTCACATCTAGATGTTTTTTAAGAATGCCACATATAAACTTTCACAAATAACGCAGCAACAAGAAAAAAAAGTTAGAAAAAAAATATCACAAACATAGTGGACATGAGGTTAGATGTGACACAGTTATGTCACATCTAGATGTGTCCTAGACAGACCATTTTTTTAACAAAGCGGAGACGCAGAGGCATGCACATTCTATCCAATGAGCATGAACTGAGCGGGTACATTATCTTGAGATCGACAAAGTAGTCGTAGAGACATTTTCTCTCACTAAATGCATAAAAATGTCTCCTTCCATTAAACGCACATCACTAAAAGGTCTGAAATAAATTAAAAAATAATGTGAACATTAGTGTCAAGTTTACGACTCGAATCCTGATGGATTGTGGATAGCACTGTTGTCCTAACCATCCAACAACAGATGGTTTCACATGAATTTTGAACGATTTCTAATGATAGAAGGAATTTTTTAAAACAAAATTACGTTAAACTAAGTGATTCCTACTAGAAGGATTGGACACGTTTTGTTGTGCGGTTGGTTTTGTTGGGGTTTTCATTAAAAAAAAGATTGGTTTGGTGTGTGGCAGAAATGATGAAGTGCATTTTTATCTTTTATATTATGGTATTTGGTTGGTCTCTTTCTATCAGTATAATTATTTATTATCTGTAAATTAGCCCACGTGTATGCAGGGATGTTTAGTAATGCTGGCCACACATCTTATATTGGTGCTACAATGTCACATATTGACATTTATTTTTTGTCATGTGATGAGAAGGTGCGAGAATGATGTGTTTTTATAAGTTGATTATTACAAATTGCTTTGAGAAATCATTGAATAGTCAAAATCACGAACCAAATTTAAAATTGAACATCTCACTTGAACAAGAGAGCTCCTTGAGAAATTGTTGAGCAAGTCAAAAGTTGGGAACTCAATCCAGAATCATATTGATGCTACATGCTGTCATTTATTTTTTATCAGGTAATGAGAGTGTGCGCGAGACTGATATATTTTTATAAGCTGGTTGTTGCCGATTGATTTAAGAAATCATTATCAGTCAAAAGAACCAAATTTAGATTGAACCCCTCACCTGAATGAAAAGGTTCCTTGAAAAATTGTTGGCCAAGTTAATATTGGAACCCAACCCGAGAGACCTTCACCTCTAGAAAGCTTAGTGATATAGTAGATTTTTATGTAGGATAGAAACTAATCATTCACATTTTCTCTATACTTAGATAATGTAATGCTCCATCTTATGTCAATTTTTCTCTGTATCGTCTCTTCATCCATCCTCCCAGCCTCTACCTATTTTTCTTGGTTTTCATCCCATTCTAGTTTTTGATCAAACCTATCTTTGATAACCCAATAAATCGGATCAATCTATGGTATAGCAATAAATTCATGGTTCATAAATAAATCGTTTCTTACAAATAAACTGGCGTCGCTCAAACATCTTTGGTAGCCCAATAAAGAAGATCAATCATGGGCACATACCTATTTTATTAGTTTAAGAAATGGAAAAATATCTATACTATATAGCCAAAACATAATCTTATTTTGTCCATTTGTTTTGCATCAAGATTTGTCCTATATGGTCCTTTTATTGTATTAAAAAATATTTGGTTCCCATGGGAAACACATGCACATACCTATCAAAGAAAAAACATTAGCCTGGACTTAATGGAAATATTCCTATCCTATGTATTAAATGACATCTTTTTTTTACAAGAACTCAGATACATGCCATCTCACTTTTATGGTTTTCTTATTATATTTTTTTCATAAAGGCTGGGTTTTATTGACTTGAAATGAAGCATCAAGTGGATACAAACACCGTGAACACACACCTGGCTTCTACATAACTAGGATGCACACAACCAACATCAACACACAGACACAAAAAAAAACATGCTTACAAATAGCGAAGTCATATAAGACCAAAACTACGCCTAAGCAAGAAAAAGGATAAAATCGTGAAGCGATCAAATTCGTGATCGACAAACTACAACTATGACCATATCCGCACAAACCGCCTAATGGCACCACAAGGACAACGAGATTCTTTAGCACCAAATGAGGGCCAACGTAGTAGCATCCTTAGTGTAGGAGTAGAAGGGGTAATTGTACATTTGCTACATCTATTATTTTTTAGCGCATTCCTAAAGAAATTTTCTGGATTGGCTGCAATTTGTTTGTTTGGAAGTGTAATTGCCGGAAATCATTCTATGAATGGCAGCATATAGCAAAGGCTCATAAGTTGAAACAGATAATTAAGTATTTAGCTTAGCACATATTTTCACATTCTAAAATGGTTCACAAAAGTGGAACAAATGTTTTGTGTAATTGACCACGGGCTAGTAGTACTAGCAGTGAACTTTTGTGAGGGTAAATGTTCAGTTTTCCACTGTGAAGTGGCAAACCAAGTCCTAACTATGTACAATACTTATTCAGACCAGATGATGGCGGCACTGCGGTGTCGTTTCTCTCTTGGGAGCATCGTTTGTGGAGCAGTGCTGGAAGTCAGAGGCAGGAGGTGGAGCGGCTTCGTCTTGCACGGAGCTTCGGTGGAGATGTCAAGTCATGCCTGATCGACAGGTGCTACGCTTGGTCATGCCTGGTCGGCAGGTGCTACGCACGACAGATCCTCCAAGGACTTCAAACTGTGTCGGCTGGTGGTACTTGGCAGCATGGCGCTGAGGTGTATCAGTGGCGACCGCGACGTGTTCAGCTGTTTGCGCGCAGGGAGGAGGTGCCGTTGGGTGCCGTGGTGGCGTCGACGATAGCTGGACCGAGCAAGGTTGATGCATCAGTACAGTTCTGAATATGGAGCGGTGGCAGTTGGCGGCGGCGGCCTCTGAGAGCACGCCGGACCAGTGTGTGTCCCAGACCCGGCAAGTGGCTAGGTTGGGATCTCGGGTCTTAGATGTTAGGCTTGGCTGCGATGTCTGTTTGGTATTAGGCCCAGGCTATCTGCGCCCCTTCATCAACTGGATAGGTGTAGCGACAGTTTGTTGCTTAGACGACGGCTTTAGTCTTACTGTTGTATGACTTTGTAAGGTCTTGTAAGAATAATTAATAAAGTGGCTGTATGCATCGCCCAGATGCAGAGGCCGGGGGTCATCCTCCTTTTCTAAAAAAAAACTATGTACAATACTTGACTGTAATCATAGTGGGAGCAAAACATACATTGCAAAACATAAATGATTTAATAAATAAATTTATCCAAAAATAAACAAATAATGATGAATCCATATATGTAATAAATCAATATGGATGCTTTTAAGTTTAAACTCGGATAAAGTTATCACAGCCTCAAAAGCACCACATGCATGTAGTTTCTTATTTGTCACTTGAGACTCCAATGATAGTGGGAAAATAGCATATCATGGAGAATCTAAGTAATGACGAATCCACACAAAACCCGAATATGGGAAAGGGGAGGGGGTGCCTGGTCTCCTAGGTAAGGGAAAATAGTGTTATGCTATTAGGCAGATTTCATGCAAACTTAATCGAGATTAGCATTATCGGAAGATTACTAATATGGCAAATCACATAAGACAAACTAGGAACGTCTAGTATGTAGGCATATGGACCAATTGCGCGCACACACACACACACACACACACACACACACACACACACACACACACACACACACACATATATATATAAGAGAGAGAGAGAGAGATGTTCAAAATATATGAGGGCACCAAAAACTCAGGTGCAACAACACCTTCAACTATGGTGGTGATGACATGATAGTCGTCTGTCATAGAGGAAGTAGTCAAAGCAGGTAGATGATCGAGGATGTAGTCGAACGCGTGTGATAAATCACGCCGAGATGCTCTCCAAAAACCTTATCACCCCTCACTCGGTGTAGGTTCTCAAGGACGCGGTTTGAAAGGCCTACTCTCCTAGACGGTTGTGCATGCAATCATCGGGATGAGGTCGCCGGAGAAGCAACTCAGCACTATGTAGGATCGAACATAGGTCTAGAGGAGGGGGTGATTAAACTACTTGACCAATAAAAACCTAGCCTTTCCCAACTTTAGTTCTTGGTAGTTTTTAGCAATTCTAGCAAGTCTACTAGCACCCTATAATAGAGTAGCAGTGGGAAGTAAAGACTTGGCACATAAAGTAGAGGAAGTGTTTGGAGATAATCAAACGCAATGAAGACACTATGATTTTTGGCGCGGTTCTGATAGGTGGTGCTATCGTATGTCCACGTTGATGGAGATTTCAACCCATAGAGTGTAACAGTTACGCGAGTCGGAAGGCTCCACCCACAAAGGGTCCACGAAGAAGCAATCTTGTCTATGCCATCACGGCTTACATCCATGAAGGACTAGCCTCACTCGGGATAGATCTTCACGAAATAGGCAATATCCTTGCCCTTACAATCTCTCTGGTTCAACTCCACAAGCTTGGAGGCCCCCAAGTGACACCTAAACAATCGAGGAGACACCACTCTCCAAAAGGTAATAGTTGTTGTTGTTCATGATGAACTCCTTGCTCTTGTGCTTCAAAAGATAGCCTCCTCAACACTCAATCACTCACTCACGGATTTGGCTATGTGGTAGAAGAGGGATTGGAGTGGAAAGCACCTTGAGGAGGGTAGAGATCGAGGATCAAAGGTTGGAGTGGAATCCTCTTGATCTTAACACAAGTGTAGGTGATTCTCTCCCAGAAAATGGATATGACAAGTGTAGGATTCAATCTGGTTGCTCTCTCTGTTGGTGGAATGGGTGGGGGTATATATAGGCAGCACCAAAAATCCAACCGTTACACACCTTTATGCACTACTCGGTGGAACCGGGTGAAAACACTCAGTGAGACCTAGCAGTACAAAAAGTTTGAAATTTAGGCTTTTCGATGAGATCGAATGAAACCTCTCAGTGGGACCGAGTGAAGCTGGCCTAAGAACTTTCCGCACTTTGGTGTCACCGGTTGAAACCATTCAAAAATTCGAGCTAAATAAAATTGGTAACAGAAGGTTGGCAAGTGCTCTTCGATGGGACCTAAGGGCCAACTCGGTGAGACCAAGATGCTAGGGTTTAGGCAGTGGCTATGTCAAGTGTATCTTGGTGAGTCCGATTGGATATATCGGTTGGACCGAGATTGACTTTAGGGTTTTGGACATAGATGAATGTGGGAGTGTGGTTGAGGGTTTTGGAACAATATCTCTAAGCACTTGAGCTGTTAGACCATGATCAAGAACTCATCCCCTTTTAATAATATTGGCTTTCCTATGGACTCAATGTGATCTTGGATCACTAAGCCAAAAATGTAGAGTCTTGGAGGCTTGTCAACATATGTCCTTTGCACTTTGAGGGTTCCACATTCACATCCAATTGCCATACCTATATTGAATTTTTATGAAGTATTCTTTGAGTAGGCATTAATTCAGTGAAGTATATGTCATTATTAATTACCAAAATCACCCACGGATTAGTTGCACTTTCACACCACGGACTCAAACAAAGTGTGTGTGTTTCTCTTAGTCCTCTTCGCGCGTGTATCATCTCTCCTTTGCATGTCCCTTGCATAGAAGGGACTAGGAGGGTGAAGAGATACAACTGACACGTGGTGGAACAACTCTCCGAAGGTACAAAACATGTCCACAATGAGCCTCGCTATTGACACATACCCCCAAAGCTTGGCAGTGCACTGCCATGCAAGAAATTAGTTCATTCAGCAAAACTCATAACAATAACCCAAACTGGAACTCGGTTCAGGAAATGCGACTCGTGCGCGTGGAGTGGTGTGAAGCGAGTGAGTGAGTGAGCGCACACCCCATTGCTCGTTTTCTCATGCTACGAGGATTAGTATAATAACTCACCTTTTTATATTGGTGATTCTTCCACTCCACTAGCACTTTTTTAGGAGTATCACCGCTTTATTTATTCAGCCACGACTGAAGTTGGGATACAAGCGATATCAGGGGGTTGCAACAGCCACACATGGCACCCCACTTGTAAAGAAAAACTAGCTCTCACTAAGCGATGAACATCTTTATTGGACTCCCTAGACTCAAATATAACTTTAGCTACTACAAAAGACCTTAACAAGTTTTTGATGTCATCGATGATCATGAAGCTCGGGCCTCTGTACTCCTCCTCCAAGTGATTGACGATGGACTTACAGTCAGTTGCCACCTGAACCTTCTGAATGTTCAAGTCTAATGCCAACGATAATGCTTCATGGACTGCCATCGCTTCTAGTACTTCCAGCTCGACCATTCCTTGCTCAACCAGTGTTGATGCCCCAACATACTCACCTTTGGATGATCTGCAAATGGCTGCACACGAACCTACCCTCTCGCTCGTGAGAACGGCGGCGTCCACCTGAATCTTATGGCACCCCTCATCAGGGGCCACCCACCGTCTGGTACTCGATCGTGCAGCCACAGTTCTGCTATTCTTCTTGCTAGGGATCATTGATAGGTCACTGATGTAGCTCCGAATGAAGCCAACCGTTTCATGGGGGGACTGGAACTATTCCTCATGTATAGCCCAATGTCTGACGCACCAAATAGACCACAAGGTTATGATGACCATGATGAACTCTTGTTCGTTCATAGCATCCTTCATTTGTAGCAGCCACACTCTTGCGTCATCAGTTCTACATTGGATCAGGACATCTATAATATCTTCATCCAGTAATGCCCAAACACATTTTGACATATTGCATACAATCAGTGCATGCCTCCAACTATCCTCTGCACCTTTACATATAGGGCACATTTCAGTTTCAGCCATATTTCTATGACACCTTACATCTTCTGCCAGGATCGAGTTTTGACCAAGTCTCCACACAAATTTTTTAATCTTCACCGGCACATTGATTTTCCACAGGCCCATCCAGTCTTTTCTTACCGCACTAGTATTAGACTGATTGCTTCTGCTCTCAAGCCAATCTTCTCTTCTTCTCTTTGTCTCTACTAGTAGTCGATACACTGAACGTACCGAGCAAACACCGCTGTGCTCATAGTGCCATGCCCACACGTCCTTCTGATTGTGCGTACTTAGCGGTATATTAAGAATTGTATCCGCATCCGGTCCCTGCAAATGCTCATAGACCAATGAAGTGTCCCAAGTTTTTGTACTTGCTTCAATTAACTCCGCCACGTGCACTGGCGGGTTGCTGGGTCGAGGGTGTAGAGGCCTTAGCATGTGGTCGTGCGGCAACAAGTTATCTTCCCACATGTTCGTCTCAAGTCCATTCATTACCAATACGCCGAATGAGGCCTTGTTACAGAACTGAAATTCCTTCGGTAAGAGCTTGCCAAATCTGTGACGGACGGTTCCCCAGTTCTGTGTTTAGGATACTACCCGTTGGGTAGTACACTGCTTTTAGAATTCTTGCATTCAACGAATTTTCGTCCTGAACAATCCTCCATGCCTGCTTGGCTAGCATAGCTAGATTGAAAAGTTGAGTGTCCCTAAATCCCAGACCGCCCATATATTTCGTCATGGTTAACACCTCCCAGGACACCCAAGCTACCTTCCTTCTTCCATCCTTGCATCCCCGAAAGAATTTGCAGAGCATAGTATCAATTTGCTGATAGAGTCCTCTAGGTAACAGAAAACAATTCATTGCAAAGGTGGGTACTACTTGTGCCACAGACTTTATCAAGACCTTGCCCGCCCTTGCCATACATCTTTCTATCCACCCTTTAACTTTGCACCCTTTCAAATAGACGACCTGGAGACAGATCAACACAGCCAATGCTTCTTTTAGACCCTTCCCAACATCAGTTGGAAATCCTAAGTATCATTCCGACAAAGATTCTTAGGGACGTCCAATACTAATTTGATCTCCTCTCTCCGATTATTTGGACATCCCTTCCCAAAAAAAGATACCGGACTTAGCCAAATTCACACTCTGACCTGAAGATTCACAATAAGTATTAATAATATCTTCCATGGTATTAGCAGCCTTGGTGTTTTCCTTGAACATTAACAAACAGTCATCTGCAAAGAGTAGATGGTTCATCGAAGGATCATTTGGTGCAACCACAACTCCCCTCACATTTTCATCCATACTCCTTGCTTTTAACAAACATGAAAGTCCTTCTGCTGCAATTAAAAACAAATATGGGGAAATAGGGTCACCTTGGCGGATCCCCTAGATGACACGAATTCATCCAGTTTTCCTCCATTCAGAAGCACGGTGAAAGACACCGTTTTAACACACTACATAATTTTTGCAACTCAACTCTGATTAAACCCCATCTTCAACATGATAGCTTCCAAATAGTTCCACTCAACCCTGTCATACGCTTTCATCATATCAACTTTAAGGGCACAATATGGATTCCGTTTGCTCCTAGACCTCCTCATAAAATGCAAGCACCCGTATGCTGTGATTATATTATCTGTAATGAGCCTTCCTGGTACAAACGCAGACTGCTCGGCTGAGATAATCTCTGGCAAAATCACTTTCAACCTGTTTGCATTAAACTTCGAGATGATCTTGAAGATCACATTGCATAAACTTATTGGTCAAAACTGTGTTAAGGAGGTTGGATTAGATACCTTAAGGATTAAAACAATGAACATTTTATTTATAACCTCCGGAGACTCCTCTCCGTTCAGAACACGAAGCACCACTTTGGTCACCTCATCATCGCACACACCACAATTTTTCTGAAAGAATAACGTCGGGAAACCATCAGGGTCCGCCGCCTTAGTTGGGAACATCTGAAAAAGGGCCTCTTTCACTTCTGTCGTGGAATTGTCACGGCAGATGTCCTCGAGCTAGGACTTAGTCGTGGAGTCATCGCAACTAGGAAGCTTGAAGGGGTTAATACGGAGAAGGAACACGAGGGTTTATACTGGTTCGGCCCCTTACGGTGAAGGTAAAGCCTACGTCCAGTTTGAGGTGGTATTGATTAGGGTTACGATCACCAGGGAGCTAAACTGCTATGCCCGGCTCTCGATGAGATTGTTCTTGTCCCTAAACCGCTGCCGGGTCGTCCCTTTATATAGGGAGGCTAACGCCCAGCAGCCCTTAGAGTCCCGGCCGGCTCATAAGAGTGTCCGGCTCGGACTCTCAACTATACTTGCCTTACACTACAAGTTCTACCATAATAATGATTGTAGCTACGGGCCTTAAGCCATCTCCGGGTCTTAAGCCCATCTCTGGCCCATCGTCTTCAAGCATGGCTCCGGGCTTCTGGCAACGACCATATGAGTAACCCGGCCCCTCCTGGCGGGTGACTCTAAGGTCTATATCCTCAACATTAGGCCCCAGATTGATTTGAGCCGGCTCATGTCAATCTTCAATTCCTTCGATAGAAAAAATCTCCGGCTTACCATTCATGTGAAGGCCATAACCCGGCGTGACGTCATCCTCTGGACTCTGGATAATCCGCCGTGACGTCATCTTCCATTAAGCCCGTTTTTTACTCCACCAGATCCGCAACGGATCTTTGCTTTTACTGTCATCCCGAAAATCGAAGCGTTGTGGGGGGAGATAACCACGCCACGGTCTCCTTGATTCTCGCGCCCGCTTTATGAGCTCGCCTTATAAATAGGCCGGCCCGACAGGCTTCTCTGCCATCCTTCTTCCTCCTCGCGCCACTGCCTCTCTGCCTGAGCTTGCACTCCGCCGCCGTCGTCTCGCCTCCGGTCTTCGTCAACCTTGGCCGCTGCATCACCCTGACTCGGACCAGACAAACGGCGGCGACCCCCGCACCTTTTCAGCTCCGGTAAGTCCTCACTACCCCGTAGAGCAGATCTGCAGTAGGGTTCATCCACGTTCTTCGTGTTCGTCGCCATTGCCCGCAAGTTTCGGTAGTTCTCATGGTTACTGCCCCTGTTTGATCTTAGACCTGCCCAGAACCAGTGCGGTGGTTGTTTGGTACCCATTTTACACGCAAGCAGCTCTCCTTTTATTGCATAGGAACTTTGTTCAGGCCCAAGAACTCCCTTACTTCTGTTTCTAGATCTAGAAATTTTCTCTTTTGCCCGACCATTTTGATCCAAAAAAGTTACTGCAATATGTGAAACCTGTTTTACCACACTTAGTAAAAACTGTAACCTTTGAATCTTGGCGGCTTACAATTCCGGTTTAAAGAAACCGCGCGCCGTAGAATCCTCCGGCTTAAAGAAAACCATGCTTCGTAGAATCTTCCGGCTTAACTGTGACAAGGCCGTAGATAATCAACTTATTCTGAATGCCCTTGCAGCTTAAATAACCCACTGTACCTGAGTATATACCATTAGTCCCCTTCATAAGCCGCCACCTTAGCTTTGAACTTTTAGATCTCCTCCGGCTTATAATTAACCCGGACGTTTTTTCCTTTTTGTCATAGACTGCCGACTTTCACCATGCCTCCCAAAGATCCCATTACTTGCAACTGGATGAGGTCCAATGTGACCAACGAGACCCTAGCTGATTTTGTTAAGTCAGGATATCTGCCCAAGAAAGACATCATGTCCTACCGTGCCCCTGACCCGTCAGAAGAGAGGCCACATCCAAAGGATGGGGAGGTAGTGATTTTTGCGGATCACATGAACCGGGGCTTCGCACCGCCCGGCTCAAAGTTTTTTAGGGACGTGCTCAACTTCTTCGACTTGCGGCCTCAAGACATAGGACCCAACTCAGTGTCCAATATCTGTAATTTCCAAGTCTTCTGCGAGGTTTACCTTGGAGAAGAACCTAGTCTGCTGCTCTTCAGAGAGCTTTTTTATTTGAACCGTCAGAATGAATGCGCCAATGGGCCAAGCCTGGAACTAGGTGGTATCTCCATCCAGCGGCGTAGGGACTGCCTTTTCCCTTACGCAGAGCCGCCGAGCCACCCAAAGGACTGGAACATGACTTGGTTCTACTGCCAAGATACATCCCCGGCTGATGAAAGCCCGCTGCCCGGCTTTCGCCCAACACGTCTGGAGCCGACTCACCCACTGTCGGACAAGCTGACTCAAGCAGAGCGCCAGCCTCTGCTCCCCACCATCAACAAGATCAAGGCTCTCCTGGGCAACGGTCTGAACGGAATCGACCTGGTCCGGGTCTGGATCTCATGGCGGGTGATCCCATTGAGCCGCCGCCCCGGCTTAATGTGTGAGTACACAGGACGAAAGGATGACCCTCAGAGACACAGCCGCAATGATCTTCCAGAAGACGTTGCAGAGGAGGAGACCAAGGCTCTTTTAAACGAGAGCCTGGCAGACTGCGGAAGGACCGGGTTAGCCCCCTTCTGCAAGACCAATCCAGCCCCAGCGGTAAGCCGCTGACTTTAACTTTTTATCTTCTTCTGCATATAACCTTCATCTGAACCGTTTTAAGAATTCATCATTGTATTTTTCAGGTTGATGATAAGTTCTGGCGGGTCAAATATGACCATGAGGCGGCCAAGAAGGCCAGGAAGGCGAAGAAAGCCGCCAAGAAAGCCGCCCCTCGCAAAAAAGGAAGCAGGCCTACTGCTTCGGAGCTGATGCAATTAAGCGACAGCTCCGAGTCAGAGGTAACCCCTAAGCCTTTAAATTCTTGCTGTATCTGTTGTCTGTTGCTGTCCGCCTTATCAGCACTTGCTCACTGACAGGATGACACCGGCGCCAGTAACCCGGTGGTTGAAGAGGTAATGTCACTTTCCTCCGACTCGGAGCCCTTGCCACAGCTGAAAGTCCGAAGGGTAACCCGGAAAGTAAGCTTTTCACATCCTTTAGCTTATCAAGACCCTCAATTTATTTTGAAGCGACAGGTTCATGAAAGCCGGCGTCACACCCGGACCAACAAGGACACCGACCTCTCCGCCAGGTTACCCGACGCAACAAGGAAGCGTCGAACTGAGGTTTTTTCCCACTTGTACCCTTTTCATCCGTTGGCGGGTGTTATCCGTCAGCCACTCAATTCTTCTGACTCCAATTATCAGGAGACCTCCCCTTCTTCGGGCGAATCTATGCAGTCGAGTCTTCCGGCTTTCAAGACCACGCCCGGGTAATGACAACCATCTCATATTATACTTGTCTGTACTTACTTTCTTTGTGCTGAATGTTTCTGTCCTTTCAGCGCCCATGCAAAGCTCACCAAGAGAGCGAAGAAGACCAAGTCAGCCGGAGTGCCGGATTTACCTGAACCGGAGGTGACGGCTCAAGAACCACCAGCTGCCTCCGCCCCCGAAGCCACCACTCCAATGGACACGGCACCTGAAGCCACTGCCCCGACTACCAAGGCAACGACCGAAACTTCTGTTAACCCAGAGGCCTCCAGCTCGGCTCCACCAGCAGACGACCCGGACGTGGTAATCACCCGGACGGAGTTCGTTGAGCCGGGGAGACCTACCGTGCTGGCCAAGTGCTCCGCTAAAGGGGAGTTGCTGCAGCCCCACCGGGTGAACCTGGACCTCTCCGACTACACCAACTTGAGCATTAGAGAGCTCATCTCTGGCTACATCAACCAAGTGCACAAGAGCCGGGACACAGAGGTCGCCATGGTGAACCAGATCCAGCAAAAATCTGAGGTATCATTCTGCTGTCCTCTTACTTACTGCATAGTTACCTTTGCCATGATAGCCCCCAAGTCGACGACTTATGATTGAATATGTTGTAGACTTAGGTTCCGGCTTACTAAATTAAGCCGGCAGTATGTAGATAGATACATTCAATATGCATTAGCCCCCAAGTGCCAAGTGTCTTTGCTTGGAAAACACTTGGGACTTATATAATGACTGTGAATAACCCGGAAATTTATGCAGGCTGTTGGCAAGAAGCTAGAGGCGGACCTTGCGGATCTCAAGGGCCGGCTGAAGACGCAGGAGATGGAGACCCGGAAGGCAAACGCCAAGTTTGTATCCAGCATCGCCGCTCAAGAGAAGCTGAAGACAGAATTTGATGCTGAGTGGAAAGCCTGGGCCGAAGAGAAGGCCGCACTGGTGACCCGGGCGGAACAGGCGGAGAAGGCTCTCTCTGAGAAGACCGCCGAGCTCTCCGGCCTAAAGCGCCAGGTTTCCCAAATGGTGGCTGCTATCTTCGGTAAGTCGCCTCACCGGCTTTCATCAAGTTTAGAATGTTTATATCTCATGATTCATCCTTGTCGCCGACTTATCTGATTCTGTTAAACAGGCCCCAGAAGTGCCAACCTCAACCAGAGCGTGGTCACCAAGCTAAAGGCCGTGTATACCCTGGTGGAGCAGCTCTACACCGGGTCACAACGTGCCTTAGCTGTGGTGGCCCTATCCAACGAGGTGCCGACTCACCTGGCAGAAGTCCTGCGCTGGCTCGCCGTTCTGCCTCAGCGGATCCAAGAGCTGCGACGGGCCTCTGCGAGAGCCGGAGCGATCGCCGCACTGAGCCGGGCCAAGGCATTCCTGCCGGAGATAGACCTGGCGGACATCGCCCTTGGCTATCCAAGCCTGAAGGAAGACGGCTCAGCTTTCGATCAGAAGGACTTCGCAGCGTGCGTGAAGGCTGTGCGCCCGGTGGCCACCCTTATCGGGAACGACACAGATCTGACCAAGTACCAGCCGGGTTATGATGCGGAGAATCAGAGGATTCCAACCCCTCGCTATGAAGCCCTCAACCTGATCCCGCCGGCTCGTCAGCACACCTTCGCCCCAGAGATTGACCCGGCCGGGTTAATTGACGAGGAAGCCCAATTCGAAGCTTTCAGCGGCATCGACTGGAAGTCATCAACCTTCCAGGTCTTGGGATCAGCCGGAGGAGAGGATAGGAACGAGCCGGAGACTTCAACTCAGCGGGCATCGTGACTCGGCTGGCGGTTTACCAAACAATGCTCCACCCGTTTTAGACTTGATGAGTTTTGTAATAGAGTAGGTGCAACAGTTTATCCCTGCCGTGCCATCGTGCACGTATTGAATGCTAAAGTCTTTTGAAGTTGTCTCTTTGATACTTCCCCGGGTCATAATCAATCCTTTGCTTTTCTTAACCTCAAAAGAGGTGCCTTTAATTATCCTGCATAGAAGGACAAATCACAAGTCTCGAGGCGGCTTACCGCCCTAAGAATCAGATGTTTTGGATAGATAACCCGGAATATGAATAAAAAAAGACTGGTCCTCAATTATATCCTTAACACAGCCGTAATAACACACTTAGCGGCCTGTAAGCATACTTCCGGTTTAGATAACCCGGGTAACAAGGTTGGTATCTTAACTCCGATTTACCCGTCGTAATGACATCCATGGTGTTCAACTAACACTGTAAACCAAAGTTAAGCCAGCAAAGTGAGACCCGGCTGTACACACCTTAACATAATCAAAGAAAACTTGTGATAAGACAGAAGAACTTAGGGGCTTCCGGTTCGATTACGACCAGAGACCCGGCCCAAAGGGGTTAAGCTAAGATTCGGATACGATCATATAGCCCCCAGTGGGTGTGGCGATGCCAATCAAGAGGGTACCGATAGCTATGTTCTCTTTGGTTCGAATACGACCCATGTTTGAACAGGAAGCCCCCAAGTGATTTTAAGAATTGTTTAGCGACGCCGATTCGAATACGATCCACATCGGTTCTCAGAGGGGTTAAACTATGATTCAAATATGACCAAAGGTAACCTCCCAATGAGCTCGGCACTTTGCCAATCAAATGGGTATCGACAGCTATGTTCTCTTTGGTTCGAATACGACCCATGTTTGAATAGGAAGCCCCCAAGTGACTTTACTCCTTACGGCTAGATTCGAATACGATCATAAGCCGGATCCTCCTTTAAGTCATCATGTAATCTTGTAATAAAAACAACACGTGCGTATCTGGAGGAGAAAAAAGGACAGAGGTCCTGCTTTATTGCTTATCATAATATATACATGGCTGAAAGAAATATGTACACCACGAGAGCTGGTGGCTCAAGTGTAGTAAGGCTGAAGCTGAGCTATGTTCCACGGCCGACGGGTCTCTTCCTCCGACTTACGTGAATCTTTGTGCTCCCGAATGTCAATGAGGTAATATGACCCGTTGTGCAAGTTCTTGCTGACCACAAAGGGCCCTTCCCAAGGTGGGGATAATTTGTGTGCATCTGTTTGATCCTGGATGAGTCGGAGCACAAGGTCGCCTTCCTAGAAGACCCGGGATTTGACCCGGCGGCTATGATAACGGCGCAAGTCTTGTTGGTAAATCGCTGAATGGGCTGCTGCCACATCACGCTGTTCGTCCAATAAGTCAAGAGCATCTTGGCGCGCCTGCTCATTATCCATCTCAACATAAGCCGCCACACGAGGTGAATCGTGACGGATGTCACTAGGGAGGACTGCTTCTGCTCCATAAACCATGAAGAAAGGCGTGAAGCCTGTAGACCTGTTAGGAGTAGTGTTGATGCTCCATAACACGGAGGGCAACTCCTCCACCCAACAACCCGGCGTCCGTTGCAAAGGGACCAAAAGCCGGGGCTTGATACCCTTCAGAATCTCCTGATTAGCTCTCTCAGCTTGACCATTGGATTGAGGATGAGCCACTGAGGAAACATCAAGTCGGATGTGCTCTCGTTGACAAAACTCCTCCATGGCACATTTGGAGAGATTGGTGCCATTGTCAGTTATAATGCTGTGTGGAAAACCAAAGCGAAAGATCACCTTTTTCATAAACTGAACTGCCGTGGCTGCATCACACTTGCTAACTGGCTCCGCTTCAACCCACTTGGTAAACTTGTCAACTGCCACCAAGAGGTGGGTCTTCTTATCCTTGGACCTTTTAAAAGGCCCAACCATATCAAGCCCCCAGACCGCAAAGGGCCAAGTGATTGGGATCATCCTCAGCTCCTGAGCCGGCACATGAGCCCGCCGTGAGAACCTCTGGCAACCATCACATTTACTGACCAAGTCCTCTGCATTAGCATGAGCCGTCAACCAATAAAAACCATGACGAAAAGCCTTGGCCACAAGGGACTTTGAGCCGGCGTGATGGCCACAATCCCCTTCATGGATCTCACGCAAGATCTCTTGACCTTCCTCAGGGGAGACACAACGCTGAAATGCTCCTGTAACACTGCGATGATGCAACTCGCCATCGATAACAATCATTGACTTAGCCCGCCGGGTTATTTGCCTGGCCAAGGTTTCATCCTCAGGCAACTCGCCCCGGGTCATGTAAGCCAGATATGGCATTGTCCAGTCTGGTATGATATGGAGAGCCGCCACCAGTCGTGCCTCCGGGTCAGGGACAGCCAAGTCTTCCTCCGTAGGCAACTTAACCGAAGGGCTATATAGGACGTCCAGGAAAGTGTTAGGCGGCACCGGCTTTCGCTGAGAGCCCAGCTGGCTTAGAGCATCAGCCGCCTCGTTCTTCCTGTGATCAATGTGCTCTACTTGGTAGCCCTGAAAGTGCCCAGCGATGGCATCAACTTCGCGGCGATAAGCCGCCATTAGAGGGTCCTTAGAGTCCCACTTGCCTGATACTTGTTGAGCCACCAAGTGTGAGTCACCGAAGCATCTTACCCAGCTCAAGCTCATTTCCTTAGCCATCCGAAGACCGTGGAGCAAGGCCTCGTACTCAGCCGCATTGTTAGTGCAAGGAAACATCAACTGTAGTACATAATGGAACTTGTCACCTTTAGGGGAAGCCAATACAACGCCAGCCCCCGAGCCCTCCAACTGCCTGGACCCATCGAAGTGAATAGTCCAATATGTGTTATCCGGCTTTTGCTCGGGCACTTGTGACTCTGTCCAATCATTGATGAAATCCACCAAGCCCACTTAGCAATTCTCCCTGTGGCCTCTCTGTTTTGAATGATATCACCAAGGGGGGCAGAACTGACCACAGTGATGGGATGACCCTGGAAATAATGCTTAAGTTTCCGGCTCACCATGAACACACCATACACAAGCTTCTGCCAATGCGGGTACCGCTGCTTGGACTCAATGAGCACTTCGCTGACATAATAAACCGGCCGCTGAACCGGATGTTCCTTACCCTCCTCCTTGCGCTCTACCACAATAGCCACACTGACGGCTCGTGCGTTTGCCGCCACATACAGTAGTAAGGGCTCCTTATCAACCGGAGCAGCAAGGACTGGGGGCTCTGCCAGCTGTTTCTTCAAATCCTCAAAAGCGGTATTAGCTGCATCATTCCAGACAAAGTTGTCAGTTTTCTTCATCAACTGATATAAGGGCATGGCCTTCTCACCCAAACGGCTTATAAACCGGCTTAAAGCAGCGATGCGACCCGCCAAGCGCTGAACGTCATTTATACACGCCGGCTTAGCCAGGGAGGTGATGGCCTTGATCTTCTCCGGGTTAGCCTCAATGCCTCTGTCAGAAACCAAAAAGCCCAAGAGTTTGCCTGCAGGAACACCAAAGACACACTTGGCCGGGTTAAGCATCATCTTATAGACCCGGAGATTATCAAAGGTTTCCCTTAAATCATCTATCAGGGTTTCCTCTTTTATGGACTTAACCACAATATCGTCCACGTAAGCGTGAACATTGCGCCCAATCTGTTTATGAAGACAGTTCTGTACACAACGCTGGTAAGTCGCCTGTGCACACTTGAGTCCAAAGGGCATAGACACATAGCAGAAGGCTCCAAAGGGAGTGATGAACGCCGTCTTCTCCTGGTCCTTAACTGCCATCTTAATCTGATGATAACCGGAATAAGCATCCAAGAAACTTAAACGTGCACAACCTGCCGTAGCATCAATGATTTGATCAATACGGGGGAGGGCAAAAGGATCAGCCGGACACGCCTTGTTCAAGTCCGTGTAGTCCACACACATCCGCCAGGTACCGTTCTTCTTGAGTACGAGCACCGGGTTAGCTAACCACTCTGGGTGAAAGACTTCAACGATAAACCCGGCCGCCAAGAGCCGGGCCACTTCTTCACCAATAGCTTTCTGCCTCTCCTCATTAAACCGCCGAAGGAACTGCCTGACCGGCTTAAATTTCGGATCAACATTGAGAGTATGCTCAGCGAGTTCTCTAGGTACACCTGGCATGTCAGAAGGTTTCCATGCGAAGATGTCCCTATTCTCACGGATGAACTCGATGAGCGCGCTTTCCTATTTCGGATCCAGATTTGCACTGATGCTAAACTGCTGAGATGAGTCACCTGGAACAAAATCAACAAGTTTAGTTTCATCAGCCGATTTAAATTTCATTGCCGGCTCTTGTTCTGTAGTTGGCTTTTTCAGAGAGGTCATATCTGTTGGGTCAACATTGTCCTTGTAAAACTTCAACTCCTCTGTAGCACAAACAGATTCTGCATAAGCCGCATCGCCTTCCTCACACTCCAGAGCCACTTTCCGGCTGCCGTGAACCGTAATGGTCCCATTGTGACCCGGCATCTTGAGCTGTAAGTACACATAACACGGCCGTGCCATGAACTTGGCGTAAGCCGGCCGTCCAAATATAGCATGGTATGGATTTCTTATCTTGACCACCTCAAAGGTCAATTTCTCCACCCTGTAGTTGTTCTCATCACCAAAGGCCACTTCCAATTCGATCTTGCTGACTGGATAAGCCGATTTACCAGGTACCACACCATGGAAGATAGTGTTTGACTGGCTGAGGTTCTTATCAACCAACCCCATACGGCGAAAAGTCTCATAATAGAGGATGTTGATGCTGCTGCCTCCATCCATGAGCACCTTTGTGAACTTATATCCTCCCACTTGAGGAGCCACCACTAGGGCCAAGTGGCCCGGGTTATCCACCCGGGGAGGGTGATCCTCCCTACTCCACACTATAGGCTGCTCAGACCACCGCAAGTAGCGTGGACCGCCGGCTCAACAGCATTCACAGCCCTCTTGTGAAGCTTCTGATCTCGCTTGCACAAACTAGTGGTAAACACATGATACTGTCCACCGCTAAGCTGCTTTGGATTGGTCTGATAACCCCCCTGCTGCTGTTGATGACCCTGGCCAGACTGTTGATTAAAGCCCCCTTGATCGTTCTGAGGACCAGAATTTGAGCCGCCCCCGGGCCATGAAAGCCGCCGGCACCTGAGCCGCCGCCCGGGCCATTGTAGTTTTTGAAGGCCTTCACGATTGCACAATCCTTCCATAGATGAGTCGCTGGCTTCTCTCTAGAGACGTGCCTCGGACAAGGCTCATTCAACAGCTGCTCCAGTGAAGGTCCTGACCCGCCGCCTCGGGGAGGGGGCCTCCCCTTGCGTCGCTGGTTATTGCCTTGTGCGCTGGCGTTGGCCACAAACTCTAGGCTGCCATCTGCCTTGCGCTTGCCTCCTCCTTGGTTCCCCGGGTTAAACTGAGGACCCTTGCCGTTGCCGTTCTTCTTCCCTTCCCTGTCCTTTCATCATCTGAAGGGGGATCCTTGGTACCATCAGAATCGGCGTACTTGACAAGAGCTGCCATTAGTGTACCCATATCACTGCAGTCGCGCTTAAGCCGCCCGAGTTTCATCTTCAGGGGCACAAAACGACAATTCTGCTCCAGCATTAAAACCGCTGAGCCGGCATCCATCTTGTCTGACGAGTGTATGATCTCCTTAACCCGGCGAACCCAATGTGTCGTAGACTCACCCTCCTGCTGCTTACAGTTAGTCGAATCCACAATTGACATAGACTGCCTACAGGTATCTTTGAAGTTTTGGATGAACCGGGCTTTCAGCTCAGCCCAAGACCCAATGGAATTTGGTGGTAGCCCTTTCAACCAAGTGCGGGCAGTCCCATCTAACATCATGGTGAAATACTTGGCCATGGCCGCCTCACTGACCTCCAGCAGCTCCATAGCCATCTCATAACTCTCGATCCAGGCTTCGGGTTATAGGTCAGCTGTGTAATTGGGCACCTTCCTAGGGCCCTTGAAGTCCTTAGGTAAACGTTCATTACGGATAGCTGGCACTAAACAAGGGACACCCCCGGTCCTGGTAGGGATACCCACATCAATGGAAGTCGTCGGATGAGCCGGGGGGGGTCTGGTAAGCCGTCAATTGAGGCACTTGCTCCGCCTCTTGCCGCGCTTGTCCTGGTCTGCTGCGTAAAAGGCTCCATTATGAGCCGGGCCATGGCCAGGGGGCGGGTCATGGCGTCGGACGTTACTTGAGCCGGTTGCTGAGACCATGTGCCGGCTGTAACTCGGGCTCTGGCCTGGACGAGGGGTCGAGTGGATCCTGTCCCGGCTGTAGGAGTACGCCTCTTGCTGCGCCAGTGCTGTCTGAAGGAGTTCCCTGACCCGGCGGGTTTCAACAGCCGTCGGAGAGTCGCCGTCAACTGGTAGAGCCGCCAGCCGTGCTGCCGCAGCGACCATGTTCTCCAGCGGGTTATTATAATGACCCGGGGGTATTGGCACATGCTGAGGCGGGGCAGGGGGCACCTGGGGAGGCCCCATCACTCGTGGCTGAATAAGGGGTCCAGACCCGGGCGCTATGACCCCTGGCGGGTTACTAGACCCTGCACCTGGCGTGTTGAAGAGGTTGCGTGGATCGTAAACCGGAGGGAGTCGAGATTGGGCCTTTTGATGCCTCCTTCTCAGGACCTCATTGGCTGTGTTTTGATCCATCGTGAGCTGGAAGGACTGCGCCTGGATTAGCTGAGTTTGGGCATCGAGAGCCGCCCTCTCCGCCGCCAGCCTGATCCCTTCCGCTGCAAGATCCTCTTTAGCTTTCATTAGATCCAATTTTAACTGTGCCACCTCTGCATCGTGCTGAGCTTGATCTGCCGGGTCAACCGTGGCGGTTAGCAGGGCCGTCATCTTGTCCGTGAGATCCATCAGCACCTGAGCCGGAGAAGGCACCGGGTTTCCCGCTCCCGCAGCGGGGTTCTGAACAGGCTGCGCGCCAGCCATAAAGACTCCAACCTGACTTGGCGGCTCAAACGGGTCCGGAATACTGTCACCATCGGAACAGCCCATGAGCCTGCCATCTTGAAGTTGATACAACGAGTTTGACTCATCGGTGGCCGACTCGCCGTCAGAGTCGGCGGCCGCCTCATCACCAGACCCAGATGGATCAGAGGGCCCTCCATGGATGCATCCCACAAAAGCGCGCCTTAAGGCAGGCCGGGTCCGGGCGGGTCGTGCACGCTGAGCCGTTTCGATGAGATCGGCGCAGAGATCCGGCTCAGGGCCCGGCTCACCAATCTTGCCAATGAAGACATGAATTCCGCCGAAGGGGACCCGGTACCCGTACTCTATTGAGCCGGCGTCGGGGCCCCAGTTTGCATCATCGATGTAGAGCTTGCCGCGACGACTCTTGGTCATCCGGCCCACAGCGTATCCCTTGAGCCCTTCGAAGCTGCCCTTCAAGAACTCAAATCCACCGTGCGCTAGCCCCACGGTGGGCGCCAACTGTCGTGGAATTGTCACGGCAGATGTCCTCGAGCTAGGACTTAGTCGTGGAGTCATCGCAACTAGGAAGCTTGAAGGGGTTAATACGGACAAGGAACACGAGGGTTTATACTGGTTCGGCCCCTTACGGTGAAGGTAAAGCCTACGTCCAGTTTGAGGTGGTATTGATTAGGGTTACGATCACCAGGGAGCTAAACTGCTATGCCCGACTCTCGATGAGATTGTTCTTGTCCCTAAACCGCTGCCGGGTCGTCCCTTTATATAGGGAGGCTGACGCCCAGCAGCCCTTAGAGTCCCGGCCGGCTCATAAGAGTGTCCGGCTCGGACTCTCAACTATACTTGCCTTACACTACAAGTTCTACCATAATAATGATTGTAGCTACGGGCCTTAAGCCATCTCCGGGTCTTAAGCCATCTCCGGGTCTTAAGCCCATCTCTGGCCCATCGTCTTCAAGCATGGCTCCGGGCTTCTGGCAACGACCATATGAGTAACCCGGCCCCTCCTGGCGGGTGACTCTAAGGTGTATATCCTCAACAACTTCCTTTGCTGTATATGGAGTGCATAGCATATCGTTCATGTTGGAGTCAACTCTACAAGGTATGTGAGATAAAACCTCCTCAATGCCTACATTACCTTCGGCCTTGTAGAGCTTCTCATAAAAACTAGTCACCATGTTGCCCAATTCCTTCTCATCCTGACAGATCGTGCCATCCTGCCTGGCTAGTTGGGTGATCTTGTTGCTTCTCATTTTGTTAGTCGATTTCTGATGAAAAAAATTTGTATTGGCATCCCCTTCGGCTAGCCATTGTATGCGCGATCGCTGCCTCCACATAACCTCCTCCCAATGGTTCGCTTGATTATTCTTTCTTCTATCTTCTTCTCCTCGTAAGGAGGTCCCCTCCACTAGCACTATGACACTAAACATACACACTCGCCATGCAAGCTAAGTGGGCCTTTGAGAATTTATAATTTTAATTGGCCGACGTACCAAAGTTAGTGAACCAAGACCCATAAATCTAACAATCCACACCATATCTCATAGGCCACATCGCGAACGGAAGACCAGAACACTGATAGCGGGCCACGCGCCACTGACAGCTGGGCTTCACGCATGAGCCGGCACGCCGCAACCCCCCTATCGTGACCGGACCAGCCCAGCGAGGAACGTGGAGACAGACAAGCGATCCCGGCTCGCCCGTCGCACGCGGCACAACGCGTGAAAACACTTCCGCGAGCACGCCCGAGCTACACAATGAAAGTGGCCCCGGGCAAGCACATGGTCCATCCGTCATGTACCGTGCACCCAGGCCGCCCGGATCCGACCGTCCAGGTAGAACCGGACGACTCAGCGCACCCCAGAGAGTGCTGCGCGGGCGCAGGCTGGCGCGATGCACAACCCACCTGTCACGACCAGACCAACCCGACGCGGGGGCGAGGACGTTGCTAGGCGGCCCCAACCTCACTATCATGCGTGGAACAGCGACTAGGGCATCGCTTGCGGGTGCGATGAAGCCCGCCTAGTGAAGTTGGCCCCGGGCGCGCTGGCCCGTCCATCCATCATGGACCCTCCAACCAGGTCACTCGGGCACAAGCCATCCGGGCATATCAGATGGCTCGGAACGCCCGCCGAGAGGCCCTCGCGGCAAGCCACCCGGTAACAGACGGCTGGGATGGCTCACTTGCCCGTGAGGCGCCCAGGGAGGCGGGTACTTCAGTGTAACACCCCGCATGTAACTTTCCATATTTGTAACTCCGACTCTTGCCATTTTCGGCTTTGTGTTATGAGATTCCCTCCGTGGTCGGGTTTTGTCTTTCGTTTTGCATTTCGTTCATGTCATGCATATCATATCATGTCATCATGTGCATTGCATTTGCATACGTGTTCGTCTCGTGCATTCGAGCATTTTCCCCGTTGTCCGTTTTGCAATCCGGCGCTCCTATCTCCTCCGGTGCACCCCTCTTGTTTTCTTTCGTGAGCGGGTGTCAAACTTTCTCGGAATGGAGCGAGGCTTGTCAAGTGGCCTTAATATACCACCCGGAGACCACCGGTCAAGTTTCGTTCCATTTGGAGGTCGTTTGGTACTCCAACGGTTAACCGGGCATCCGCAAAGTCCATTTGTGTGTGCAACAAAACCCCCCTAAAAACCAGCCCAAAACCCACCAAACTCTCTTCCATGCTCTAGGTCGTTCGATCACGATCGTGTGGGCGAAAACCGCACCTCATTTGGACTCTCCTAGCTCCCTCTACCTATAAATAAGTGAGACCCCCGAGATTTTCGCGCAGTCCAACGCTAGCTCCGTTCCCTCTCCGCCGCCGGACACGTCCGGACCGGACCAGACGCGTCCGCCGCCGCGCCCCGACGAATCAGCAGCCGACACGTCACCGCCGCCGTCCCCGCGCCGCCGCGGCCTGCCGGGCCCGAGGCCGGCCCGCCCGCGCGCGACCGGGCCCCGAGCCGCCGGCCGGCCCCGCCGCCTCGCCGCCCGGCCTCCGCACCGTCGCCGGCGCTGCCCGCCGCCGCGGCAACGCCGCCGCCCTTCTCCTCCGGCTCCTTCCTCTCCTTCCCTGACCCGCACGCCGTTCGCCTCCTCTCCTCCGGCAAGCCTCCGGCGAGGGCTCCGGCCACCGCGCGTCCGAGCCCGAGCTCTCCCCGATCCAGATCCGTGCGGGTACTGTAGCGAGGTTGACTTTCCCGATCCCGTTTTTTTCCCCAAGTCTTTTTCTGTCACGATATTTGCCCATGTTCCTTATTGCATAACTCCTTGCATGTAGCTCTGATTCGCGCGTGTAATATGTCAAATTGTTCGTCTCGTGATGCTCTACGTTTCTTTCAATTGCACCATGTTCATTAGAGGTCATCTTGATGCCCAAATCTCTGTTGCAAGAGGGCTAGTTGCTGTTATCCTCTGGTTCTTAGCAGAACTTGGAGATTTGCCATTTTTTTATCTTTTAATCTGTGCATCTTATGGGCATGAGCTCTACATGTGTTTTGTTGTATGCCATGCCGTATTTCCAAGGGTGTATGCCATGTATTTTTGTGATCTCTGTGGTAACTAGCACAAGCATGCAAACTAGGCTCCGTAATGTTTCTGATTTCAGGGACGGTGATTTCTCCAAGTCCTTGTCTGCTGTTATTTTGTTGCCATGTAAACTTGATGCTACAGAGAGATCCATGCATATTTTGGAGATGTTCTGTAAGGATGTTTTGTAGCTATAGTTGTAATTGATCTATTCCTGCCCTTGTTTGAAATTATGGAGTGCCATAGCATGACTCAATCTTGCTCTACTTTTGCTATAAAATATTTCTGGCAGATTCTTAACATGATATGCAATTTTGCCAAGCTTATTGTAGTTGATCCATACATCCTATGCTTTTGTTCTTGCCATGGATAGCTTCATAAACATGCCATATTGCTTTAGGTATGCTTGTTTTGTCATGAAGTGCTCTGTAGTGAGTGCATAAAGCTCACAAAGAGGTCTACATATTATTATTTCTGCCATGCTCTGTTTTCTGCTAAGTCTGAAACCTGATAACGAAACTTGCTATGTTTACATGCTTGACATCATATCTTCGGATCCTTTTTGTCTTATGGTCAGTAAGGGACTTTTGTCATATGCATTTAGTAGAATACTTGCATGCCTTGTTTTGCTATGTTAAGTTCCTGTAGCATGTTGATTTCGTGCTCTGCACATTGCTACCTGATACTGTTTTCTGCCATGTCTAGTTTTTCACTAAGTCTGTGAACCTGTTATCTTTTGCACTTTTGCCATGCTTGTTTGAGCTTGATATGTTGTGATCTAGCCGTAGCTCAGTGTTCATATTTTGTCAAGCATCTCCTGTAGTTTACTGTCATATGCTTTGTTGTTATGTTGGAGTTCTGTAGCATTGTTACTTGTTGCATTTTAAGTGCTATCATGCTGTTAATCGCAGATTCGTGTCATTCTTGTTTTGCTTGCCATTTGCAAACCGTGCATCCGTTTCCGGTGATCTTTATATCGATTTGGACCGAAATCATCTCATCTTTCCAGTGGCATGCTTGGTTTGCCAAGTTACTGCCTTGTTCATCATTTTCCTTCCGGAGCACGCATATGCATCGCATATCATATCTCGCATATCATACATGTTTTGCATCATGTTGTTTACGCATTTCTCGTGATTGATTGTGGTTCCGTTGCTTGTGTTCTTGTCTTGGGTAGAGCCGGGAGACGAGTTCGTGAACGAGGAACCTGTTGAGTACGCTTACGAGGATCAAGCTTTCGACAACTCTGAGAACCTTGCAGGCAAGATGACCACCCCTCGAAATCACTTCTATCTTTGCTTTGCTAGTTGTTCGCTCTATTGCCATGCCGCGTTACCTATCACTTGCTATATCATGTCTCCCATTTTGCCATGTCAGCCTCTAACCATCCTTTCCTAGCAAACCGTTGTTTGGCTAAGTTACCGCTTTTGCTCAGCCCTTCTTATAGCGTTGCTAGTTGCAGGTGAAGTTGAAGTTTGTTCCATGTCGGAACATGGATATGTTGGGATATCACAATATCTCTTATTTAATTAATGCATCTATATATTTGGTAAAGGATGGAAGGCTCGGCCTTATGCCTGGTGTTTTGTTCCACTCTTGCCGCCCTAGTTTCTGTTATACCGGGATTATGTTCCTTGAGTTTGCGCTCCTTACGCGGTCGGGTGATTTATGGGACCCCCTTGATAGTTCGCCTTGAATAAAACTCCTCCAGCAAGGCCCAACCTTGGTTTTACCATTTGCCACCTAAGCCTTTTTCCCCCGGGTTTTCTAGAGCCCGAGGGTCATCTTTATTTTAAACCCCCGGGCCAGTGTTCCTCTGAGTGCTGGTCCAAACTAGAGCCCTTTGCAGCGCCACCTTGGGGAAACTCGAGGATTGGTTCTAGTTGTACGGACTGCTCATCCGGTGTGCCCTGAGAACGAGATATGTGCAGCTCCTATCGGGATTTGTCGGCACATTCGGGCGGCTTTGCTGGTTTTGTTTTACCATTGTCGAAATGTCTTGTAGACCGGGATTCCGAGACTGATCGGGTCTTTCCGGGAGAAGGTTTATCCTTCGTTGACCGTGAGAGCTTATGATGGGCTAAGTTGGGACACCCCTGCAGGGTATTATCTTTCGAAAGCCGTGCCCGCGGTTATGAGGCAGATGGGAATTTGTTAATGTCCGGTTGTAGAGAACTTGTCACTTGACCCAATTAAAATACATCAACTGCGTGTGTAGCCGTGATGGTCTCTTCTCGGCGGAGCCCGGGAAGTGAACACGGTCTGAGTTATGTATGACGTAAGTAGGAGTTCAGGATCACTTCTTGGTCATTGCTAGATGGCGACCGTTCCGTTGCTTCTCTTCTCGCTCTCTTTTGCGCATGTTAGCCACCATATATGCTTATTGCCGCTGCAGCTCCACCTTAGTACACCTTCCTTTCCTATAAGCTTAAATAGTCTTGATCTCGCGGGTGTGAGATTGCTGAGTCCTCGTGACTCACAGATTCTACCAAAACAGTTGCAGGTGCCGACGATGCCAGTGCAGATGATGGGGTCGATCTCAAGTGGGAGTTCGACGAGGAACGTGGTCGTTACTATGTGTCTTTTCCTGATGATCAGTAGTGGAGCCCAGTCGGGACGATCGGGAATCTAGCATTTGGGGTTATCTTATTTTCATCTGGATTTTGACCGTAGTCGGTCTATATGTTTGTATTTTGGATGATGTATGAATTATATTTATGTATTGTGTGAAGTGGCGATTGTAAGCCAACTCTTTATCCCATTCTTGTTCATCACATGGGATTGTGTGAAGATGACCCTTCTTGCGACAAAACCACTATGCGGTTATGCCTCTAAGTCGTGCCTCGACACGTGGGAGATATAGCCGCATTGTGGGCGTTACATTCAGCATCTTTTGTATGAGTATTTATGTTATCTTCTTCAGGTCAGGTTTGCAGTGTTTTCACTAATTTTGGTTTTGCAATTCCGAAATTTCATTTTTTTGTTGATATTTCAATTAAATAATTTGATTCATTCATATGCATATGTCGCCAAAAGTTATACCAATATGCTCCCTCACAAAAAATATCTCTTGCAGCTAAAACAGTTTGTTTAGAGAAACTTTGCTGCCTTTTATAAAAAAAAAGTCCGGACTTCTCTTTCGAGGAAAAATGTGAGATCATGCTTGCCACTATTTTTTGGGGGGATGGAGGGAGTATTTGATTAGTCGTTCTATATTGTTTGTTTTGTTTTCCCAAAAATAGCAACACACGGACATTCACCTAGTTCTTGAAAAAAAACACGTATATGAAGAGTTAAGACAAAAAAAACTATTACAGTGTTATTCCTACTTCAGAAAAGAAAATGGATCTCTTTCTAAAACACCCTTCTCTCCTCAAATAGAGGGAGAGTTGAACTCTCCGTATGGTATATTTTTTCAACCTGTGCCACGTCCAGAGCTCCGCCAATGCCTTGAGTGGACGTGCGTGAGAAATACTCCCTTCGTTTGGAATTACTTCTCACAGAAATGGATGTATCTAGATGTATTTTAGTTGTAGATACATCCATTTTATCCACTTTTGAGACAAGTAATTTGGAACGGAGGGAGTAGAAGAGAAACTAGTCACTAACATGTGGGGTTCATATGTTAGGGTAAAAGTATAGGGAAAGTCACAGACAGGTGGGGCAAATCACATATTACGGAGTAGTTTTCTTTTTGCAGATGCCCACATACGTATATTTTTTTAGAGGAAAAGGGCTCCTGCCCCGGTTCCATTACTTAAAATGAAACCACAGAAACTAGTCTCATTACAGCCCGCGGGAGGGGTTTTAGCGCCCTCCGGCATGAAATCCAACTAACTCCTGACTCTTTCTAAAACCTCTTACAGTCTCCAACTACTCAAATGTCTACTGACAGAAAATTAAAAGGCTAATGCCAAACATCAGGAAGGCCTGGATCTGGTATCCATCTCTTTTTTTCTTTTCATCCTGCCATGAATAGCCCGCCCTCGATACCACACCATCCTTCTGCCTTCTTCTTCCGATAGTATTCCATCCACAGTTCCTTCTTCCTCACCCTGGCTCTGGCCAAAGCAGCAGAGGCGGCTTCCTGGATAGCTCCCACAGAGATGATATTAGATTCTCCACGCGCTCTCTTGCAGCCTCTTTGCACAGGATCTTCCATTGGTTGCAGAAGCCTGCAATTCTCCTCAGGATCACCTGCACTCCCAACCATGGGGCATTGTTAAAGCACATATCAATTCTACATCTCCAGATAACCCAGAGAGTAGCTGAGACAAACATATTTTCAGCTTGCAAGGATTTATGTTTCTCCCATTTGTCAGCCACATAATTAAAGCCAGGCTGGGGCATACACCCCACAACCTTATGAATATTTTTCCACACTTCGACAGCAACAACACAATCAAAGAAAAGGTGGTCACTAGTCTCCCTTTCACAACAAAATAAGCAACTAAGATCATCTAAGTGCTGCCTCTTGCTCAGGTTGCTCCTAACTAGCAATTTATCCTGAGCAAGTAGCCAAAGAAAAATATGAATGTTAGGTGGGACATGCAGTTGCCAAACTTTTGGAACATGCACAGGGGTAATCCCTTTGAAGTTTACCATGGCATACAGGGATCTAACTGAGTATCTCCCATTATGCTCAAGTTTCCAAATAATAGCATCATCCTCATCATTCAGAATAACCGACTGTGCAATACTCAGCAAATCAAACCAAAGATGAAGTAGCCTATTGTCTACACACCTTCTAAAAGAAATCTTAAGATTAGATCCATCCCAAACCTCACCAATAGTTTTATTATGCTCATTGGCAATACTATACAACTCCCAAAATTGAATGGATAAGCTACAGGACCCAAACCAGTGATCTTCCCAAAATTTAGTTTTCCTACCATTCCCCACTTTCCATTGGTAGCCCATCTTTGCTGCTTTAGCAGCCCAAAGGACTCCTTTCCAGAAGGGGGAGTAGGCATAGCTCTCAGGGCATGAAAGAATATTAGGATTACTAGTCCTATACTTGGCATCCACAATTTTCTTCCAAATTTTTTGTTCACCTCTTTGATACTTGTCCACCCAAGCAGCAAGTAAGCATAGGTTCATGTCAGCAAGGTTTGGAATCCCCATACCACCATACTGTTTTTTCTGATTCAATAAACCCCAGCTAGCTAGATGGTACTTATGGTGACCCTCATAGTTATCCCAAAAACAGTGGGCCATTTGAGAGTTGATCAAATTAATAGCCCATTTAGGAAATTTGATCATACTCATCAAGTAGGTAGGGATGCTAGCTAAGCAAGATTGAACTAGAATCAGCTTCTTCTCATAACCTAGTAGTCTCTCCCTCCACCCAGCTGCTTTCTTCAAGACTTTATCAACCACAGGTTGCAAATCCAAATCCCAGATATTTCAAAGAAAAAGATCCCAGTCCACAAGATAATGCTTGGGCCACACATTGGATGCCCTCCTCATTAATATTAATGGGAACCAATAGGAGCGATCCAAATAATCTATGCAGCTTCAACTTCTCTTGGTCAACGGAATTTCAAAAAAAGAATAGCTTATTCCTCTGTATCTCACATGGGTTTCATAATTATAGGAATTGGTTCCATAACCAACATTGGACTCAATGGAGCTATTTTACAAATATTCACTTATGGAAGTTGATCCTTAATTCAGACATTTGTTCAAAGCAAGCAAGTAACCATTTTAAATTCTTTGCAGACTCTAAACTATTTTCTAGAAACAAGAGAGTATCATCTGCATATTTACTTTTATACTAACACATTGAATAATCATTGCGAGTCGCGACATTGTCGTCCAACAAAGATAAACAGATGGAGTATACTAGTACTACTACTTTCAACCTCTGACTTCATCCCCGATTAATGAATAAAGTCCTATCCTGAAGTCATCCTCGTCTTCCTCGAGGTAATATGTGTACAATTTGATCTTCTCGGCCATGTGCTCGAGCGGCGGGTGGAGTTTGGCGACCCTGGCCAAGCGCTTCTTGGGCTCCTTGTCCGGGTCGTACGTGTGGAGCTTACCCGCGCGACGGTACTCCTCCACCTCCTCCTCGTCCTCCCTGTCCCTGTACAGCTTGTAATCCTCGAACCCCGCCTTGAGGAACGCAAGCAGAGCCTGCTGCCGGGCCACCTTCTGCGCCTGTGTCTTGGACGTCGCCTTGTGCTGCTCTCCTCGGTCACCGGCGCCGGCGGTCGCCTTCACGGCAGCGGTGTTGGTTCCCACTCTTTTCATGCCTCCTCGATCTTGCTATCCACCGTACGTGTAACCGTGTAGGCTAGGGCAATGGATTCGCTGTTTATTTGTTTTCCAAAATTCCGGGCTGTGTAGGAGGTTGGATTTGATCGCGGCATACGGCCATGATTCGGCTGCATTTATAGATGGTTTGCACTTGACACCGCCGGGCTGCCCCCTCTGGCAGTCGGGGTCGGAATCCTACTTGTAAATTGACCTGGACTACGTACAGTGTCGTAATCCTATCGGAACGAGAGATTTGGTTTACTTCGTGTAGCAGATTTGGACAACTACAGGCGCCGGTCGACCGATACTGATGCCGGATCACGCGGGGCGTTGGATCTGGACTCTGGGTTATTGACAAGTGCATGTCTTTTTTCCAGAAGAGAAAAGGCGCGAGCCCGATTTTTATAAATAAGCCGTACGGCAGGATCCGATACACACACGAACGAAAGTACAAACACAGCAGTGTAGTGCAAACCAACATGTGGTTGAATGGTTAGATGGACTGTGGTATTCGAGTCCATCAGAATTCAAGTCCTGGTACTCGCGTTTATTCTGGATTTATTTCAGGAATTCCGGCGACGCACGTTCAGTGGGAGGAGACGTTCCCGTCGACTACGAGGCGCCTACGATGACTTCGTAAAATCTCTAGATGATCTGTTCGCTCAGCCTCATAGGGGTAGGGTGTGCGTGTGTGCGTTCATAGGGGTAAGTGTATGCGCGTATATATGAGCGCTTGCGTTTGTACTGTGTTAAAAAAACAGAGCAAGGCAGTATGGGCGTTTCCAATGCCGACTTGTAAATCTCTCCCATGCGTTCGGACCGTGCTATTCGGACAACGAAAACCATCTAATGCGGGCTTGTATCGGTCTGCGAGACAGTCCGGACGCGACTTCTCCCGCAAACAGGAGACAAACGTGGGGGAGAGGAGGGGCTTTGTGGAAGTCCGGACCGATCCTACGCCCGCTTCTAACCGCCCTGACCCACCAAAACCCCTCCACCCTTGTCTGCGCGTGTTCCTGCACGAGGTCAGCTGCCCGCATTCGTGCCGCTGTAGAGCACGCCGCTCAACATTAAAGACGGCTCAGGACAGACGCAACCTCTCACTGCCTCCGCCATTGAAGCGGCACGCCGCGCCGGCGGCGCGTCTCCGGTGTCCGCGCCTGTTCAATGACGAAGACTCGTGACTGAACGGGATGAGACGGATATCTACCACGCCCGTCCAATGCCGCTATCCGTCCATATGCCGCTATTAAGCAGGCTCGCCGGCCAAGAAACCCACTCCGGCGTTGCGCATTGACGCACCCGGACGCCTCGCCTCACCGGAATCCGCTATATAAAGGCGACCACACCCGACTAACTCCACACCACAATACAAGCCCCTCCCCCATCCTCCTCCCTTGCACTACATCCGCCATGACTGGAGGCAGCGAAGCTGTGTGGGAGAGACTTTCCACGGAGATGAAGCACGCCGTAGCGGCCGCCATGCCAGGCGGATCGAGGCCGGCATTCCGGGCAGCTCGCCATAGGTCTCCGACGACAAGGAAGAGACTACGATGGAGACGGGCTCCGACGACACCGCCCCGGCTCCCGCGCCTCATGTGCATGCCGGCTTCACCATGGAACAGGCGCAGGCGCACTACAACATCGCCATGGCGGAGGTACAACCTGCGTCGGTGCTTTTGTCGGCGTTCCAGCAGGCGCGGGAGGAACAACGATACAACCTATTCCTCCTGGAGTTGCACCGGCTGGTGGAGGGCCATATCTACGGCGGCCGGGCGAGCGAGGAGGCCGTGGCGAACCCCAACTTCATCGCGGAGCAGCGTGCCATCTATGATGCTGTCGGCGCTCAAGCCGCCGCTCGCCAGGAAGCAACCGTCGCGGAGGCGCAATCGCAGGCGATCGCGGAGGAGAACAACGCTAGCTGCGCCTCCTACGCGCCGCCGACAAACCATCAGCTGGCCCGGTGTGACGATGACAGCGCCGGAGCCACCATTTTTATCGTGGACCTCACGTCCACCGGCGACGGGCAGGTCGCGGACTCCTAAGAGGATGAGTTTCCCACGGGAGGCGGCGGTGCCTTATGTCCCATGTGGGCCGATCTGTCTCCCGTGTTCTACTATTTCTCGTCGGAGACCGCGCCTTCACTTTATCGGTCTTATCGCCGATGCTCATGGAGACGACGGATGAAGGACAACATGGTCTTGGACGCCGGGCGCCGCCTTCGTAGGATAGATTTAGGGTCGAGTCGTTTGTTGTTCTAAATGTTCGAAATGTAATGAAAATCCGCTGTGTTTGTATGAAATTCGTCGTGTTTATATGAAATTCGGCCTTGTTTACACAAATTCATCAGGTTTGTTGAAAAAGAGTTTGAAATGTACTCCCTCCGTCCGGAAATACTTGTCATCAAAATGGATAAAAAGGAATGTGATAAGTATTTCCGGACGGAGGGAGTATACGGTTACGGTTGGATGGTGGCCTCTCGCAACCGTATCCATAAACTGATCCCTTGTCCGTAGACGAATGTGGGAGAAGATTTGCGGCTTGCCGTTGGAGATGCCCTCAGGTTTACAACCACAAACACAAAAGCCGGCATAAACAACAATAAAGTAGATTCAAGCCCGCTAGGAGACCCGATCTTGATTGATAATGTCAGGCGCCGTTACCCACACATGGGAGATCAGGAGCTCTGTCGCGTCCTTGTCACCAGTGGCATCCACTGATGTCTGGTCGGCCATGCACGTGGCAACACCAGGGTGCATTGTTTTGGTCAAAGCAGTCCTCACGGCCATTGCTATATACTACCTCACACCTCTTGACCTCCCGGTTGAAGTTAGGAAAAATATTGATAGTCTGAGGCGCGCCTATCTATGGGCGGGTTGCGATACGGTGACGGGAGGCAAATGTAAAGTTAACTGGAACCTTGTGTGCAAGCCCAAGATCTATGGGGGGCTGGGTGTGTTAGACCTGGAAAAGTTTGCGTCTGCTCTGCGTCTTCGTTGGCTTTGGTTCGAATGGGCTGACCCGCCAAAAACTTGGGCTGGGATGGGTATGCCATGTACTGATAGTGATAAAGATCTTTTCGCGGCGGCCACAAGGGTGTGCATTGGTGATGGTAAGACAACAAAATTCTGGGAACCCTCTTGGCTAGATAGTCTTAGGCCCAGAGACATAGCACCTAAGATTTTTGAGATATCAAAAAGGAAGGCATGTGTGGTTAGTAAGGCGCTGGACAATCACTCTTGGATTCACTAGATTAACACCCAGCAAGGGCTCACCTTGACACATATCCAGCAGTTTGCTAAACTTTGGTAGATGATCGCTGGTGTTACTCTTAGAAATGATAGGCAGGACACTATATCATGGAAATTCACTACAAATGGGGAGTACTCGGCGTCAACGGCATATTTGGCGCAATTTGCAGGCCTAACATACAACACCAACAATGCCACGATTTGGAAGATGTGGGCCCCTCCGAAGTGCAAATTCTTTGCCTGGTTAGTTCTTCAAAACCGTGTTTGGACAGCAGATCGACTGACGCGAAGGGGATGGCCTAACTATGGCCTTTGCCCCCTCTGCAAACAAGTGCAAGAATCTGCAGCCCACCTGTTTTTTCAGTGTCGATTCTCAGGTAGAGTCTGGAACGAGATCACCGTCTGGCTTGGCATTCACCACTACACACCACTGACTTGGCGGAATGAGGATTCGGTTAGAGCTTGCTGGATCAAGGCTGTGGGCGCGGGAGACCAACACAGGAAGGCCCTTGCTTTGGTTATGATGCTGGTTTCATGGGAAATTTGGAAGGAACGAAATGCAAGCATTTTTCGCAACATGGCCGCTCCAACAATGATCGTCGTCAGCAAAATCAAGGAGGAAGCCTGCCTCTGGGTGCTTGCTGGAGCCAAGCATTTGAGCCTACTTATGTCGCGAGAGTAGACCTTTTCTTTTTTCCGCTTTGCGGCTTATGTCTAAACCTTCTTCTTAATTAATGAAAATGGCAAATCTTTTGCCTTGTTTCCGAAAAAAGAAAAAATATGCTCAGTAGTGAACTTATTTGTAGTCATCCAAAAAACCCAAGACATGGTTGCAAAACCAAACTAGAAAATCCTACTCATCTCCCCAGTCAAAGAGTTTGCAAGATCAATAATATAAATACAAGCAAAAGAGGTAGGGGCGGTTCTTACTAGCCACAACCGGGTGCAACTTCAAAGCAAATTAACTTAGTCGCAGTTAAAAAGAATATGATCAGTGTTCTCAAAACCACCACACACACACAAAATTCCGAGTCCAGCCCATTGCATTTACGAATTTGATTTGCAACCGAAAGTCTTCCTCTCGCAGCTTCAAGGGTACATCAGCACACTAGATGTTCTTAAACTTAGAAGTGGGCGTACAAGAAATCAACCTAGAGTAAAGCGATTTAACAGAATACCTACCTGAGGAGGAGTGGGGCCAAATCATTGTATCATCATCCTATGAAAGCATAGGGAAGAGCGCAGCAAGACGCTGCCAATCTTGCAACTCTACGGAAGACAAAGTACGACGAAGCCCCAGATCCGAGTTATTACCAGCGAGTTCTGACATGGAGCTCATAGGGGTAGAACAACAGAAACAAAACTGGAAAGGAAGAACTAAGCGGGCTATTGCCATGCCACTGATCAAGCCAGAACCGAATCAGGAGCCGTTATTAACTACAAACTTAACCTGAGCATGGAAATTATCACAAACTTTGACTAACCGACGCTGGAATTGGGATCCACCAGCCGTAGGGGCAAAAAGAGGACTAGATGTGGGGAAATATTTTGCTTTGAGGAGATCATACCACAAAATTGATTCACAGGGGCAGAATTAAAAATTCTCCACCACCATTTAATAATAATGCGTAGCCCCCCAAGGCTTTTAGGCATGCACATCACTGTCCATTTGACCAAGTGATTTTTATTATCAGCATTCCAATAAAAACCACTCCGGTGTTTGTCGAACACATCATGTGTACGAGCAGGAAGGTGATAAAAAGCCCATCAAAAACATATGGAGAGAGGAGAGGCAGACATTAATTAGGCCAGCCATACCAGCAGAAGTGTCATAGTACCCACGCCAGGGCATCTCTACTCCTAAAGTCTCGGTACCCAGGTCATCATTCATTTCATTCGTTAGCCTCATCGATCCACGTAGCCAGCCCCACCACAGATCTTTTCCTACGTGAGCCCTGCCCCCACCATCGATTTTTTTTCGTACGTGAGCCTAGTTCCCAGCTTATTTTGTGCAAAACCGAAAACGCGCGCTGGACTAGTAGCCCATCCACCGTATCCACACCGGTCTATCTCTCGACCACGCCATGCGCGCTAAGGTTAGCGCTCCATGCCACTACCCATGGTCCGATCACCGCCCACCATATCCCCTGCCTCCCCACCGGCACCCTACTGCAAGCAGCTTCTCCCCTCGACGTTGACGCCCCGCTAGTGGCCTCCCTCCTTGAAGCCGTCTCCCACATGCCCCATGATGCTACCTTCCCACGCACAGAGGATGTCGTGAACGAGCTCACCCGTATCTTCCTCGAGGCTGCAGTCGACGACACCCGACAATTTGTCCCCATTGATACCACGCCCGTCTCCCAGCCACTGCTCTCAAGTTTGATGCGTCAAAGGAAAAAGGGTGAGGATGTTGGGGAGCAAGGGCAACAGGGCTTCAATGCAGCGGTGACTTGAAGCCTTGGGCTACAGGTCGAGGCCTTCTGGCAGTGCTGCTACATGCGGCCTGTCGGCTCCGGCGGCGGCATGTTTGGCATCACCAGCACCTTCGTCGGCATATCCGAGAGCAGGCTGCAGCGAGGGTGCGTGCGGCAGAGAAGATGGCGTTCTGAAGAGAGAGTACACCTTGGATCACGATCCCTCGCTGAAGGTGCTCGATCTTGGTGTTTGAATGCTGCTACCGTACAACAAGGTCTGTAGCGGCTCTTGCAATGGATTCCTTTTTATGATGTACAATTTATTTTGGTTTAGATTTGGTATTGTTGTTCTGTCCAATTAACCCCCACTAGTAGAAAACAGGGCTTTGGCCTAGGCCTGAAAAGCTCATTACACCGGTCCTGGTTCGTGAGGCCACGGCGCCGGCTGGGCCACGGGGGCCATTGGTCCCGGTGTTCGTTTGACCCCTTTGGTCCCGGTTCCAGACACGAACCAGGACCAATAGGCCTCGCTCCTGGCCCACACCCTTTGGTCCCGGTTGGTGGCTGAAACCGGGACCAAATGGGGTCCTTTAGTCCCGGTTCTAGCCACAAACCGGGACTAAAGAGATGCCTATATATACCCCCTTGCCCGCGAACAGAGCAGTACACTGCTCTATTTTTTTGGCCGGCCGTGGGAGAGCTTTGTGGTGCTCTAGCTCACCTCCTATGCACATGAGGTGTTCGATGAAATTCCTGAGCCACACTTAAGCTTTCTCCTCTCGAAGCTCCTTGTCCAAACTTCATTTTCCTCAGGATTTGTCTAGGTTTGGCGGTCCGTCCTGTCCCGTCCCCGTCCTCACCGCCGTCGATCGCCCACGCCGATCTCGTCGTCGGCACCACCGCGGTGAGCCTCTTGTTCTTATTTTCTTTCTAAAATAAAAAAGTTCTTACTTGTATGATTTAGATAGATACTTGTGTAATTTTCTTACTTTTATTATTGTTTGTTATTATATAGTGCGATGGTTTTGTTATCCGCCTTCGTCGGCCCTCGTCCTGTCTATGATTCAGATGTGGTATATATTATCTTTTATAACTATTTGGTTCATTTAGTGTTTATGACAATTATGCTGACCAAAGTGACATAGATGTTTTTATCTAGGAGGTATGTGAATCGGAAATTCCAACCGACCCTATTGTCGAGAGGTTAAATTTAGTTGAAGAAGAACACAATTACCTAAAGGAAAATTTGAAAAGAATTGAGGAGGAGAAGATGAGATTGGAGTTGCATGTTGAGATGTTGTCGATGATCACAAGATCAAGATGGATGTGAAGGAAATATGCCCTAGAGGAAATAATAAAGTTGTTATTTATATTTCCTTGTATCATGATAAATGTTTATTATTCATGCTAGAATTGTATTAACCGGAAACTTAGTACATGTGTGAATACATAGACAAACAGAGTGTCCCTAGTATGCCTCTACTTGACTAGCTCGTGGTTAAGTTTCCTAGCCATAGACATGTGTTGTCATTTGATGAACGGGATCACATCATTAGAGAATGATGTGATGGACAAGACCCATCCGTTAGCTTAGCACTATGATGGTTTAGTTTATCGCTATTGCTTTCTTCATGACTTATACATGTTCCTCTGACTATGAGATTATGCAACTCCCGAATACTGAAGGAACACTTAGTGTGCTATCAAACGTCACAACGTAACTGGGTGATTATAAAGATGCTCTACAGGTGTCTCCGATGGTGTTTGTTGAGTTGGCATAGATCGAGATTAGGATTTGTCACTCCGTGTATCGGAGAGGTATCTCTGGGCCCTCTCGGTAATGCTCATCACTATAAGCCTTGCAAGCAATGTGACTAATGAGGTAGTTGCGGGATGATGCATTACGGAACGAGTAAAGAGACTTGCTGGTAACGAGATTGAACTAGGTATGGTGATACCGACGATCGAATCTCGGGCAAGTAACATACCGATGACAAAGGGAACAACATATGTTGTTATGCGGTTTGACCGATAAAGATCTTCGTAGAATATGTAGGAGCCAATATGAGCATCCAGGTTCCGCTATTGGTTATTGACTGGAGATGTGTCTCGGTCATGTCTACATAGTTCTCGAACCCGTAGGGTACGCACGCTTAACATTCGATGACGATTGGTATTAGTTTATGTGATTTGATGACCGAAGGTTGTTCGGAGTCCCAGATGAGATCATGGACATGACGAGGAGTCTCGAAATGGTCGAGACACAAAGAATGATATATTGGACGATGTTATTCCGACACCGGAAGAGTTCTGGGAGGTACCGGGTAAAAATGGAGTGCCGGAGGGGTTACCGGAACCCCCCGGGGAAGTAATGGGCCAACATGGGCCTTAGGGAAGAGAGAGGGCAAGCCACGAGGAAGTGGCGCCCCCCATGGGGAGTCCGAATAGGACTAGGGGAGGGGGCGCCCCCCCCTTTCCCTCTCCCTCTCCCTCTCCTTCCTTCTTCCCCCCTTCCACCAAGTGGAATCCTAGTAGGACTTGGAGTCCTAGTAGGACTTGGAGTCCTAGTAGGACTCCTCTCTTGGGTGCGCCCTAGGGGCCGGCCGGCCCTCCCCTCCTCCCTCCTTTATATACGTAGGGAGGGGGGCACCCTAAAACACACAAGTTGATCTTTTAGCCGTGTGCGGTGTCCCCCTCCACAGTTACACACCTCAGTCATACCGTCGTAGTGCTTAGGCGAAGCCCTGCGTCGGTAACTTCATCATCACCGTCACCACGCCGTCATGCTGACGGAACTCTCCCTCGGCCTCAACTGGATCAAGAGTTCGAGAGACGTCACCGAGCTGAACGTGTGCTGAACGCGGAGGTGCCGTACGTTCGGTACTTGGATCGGTTGGACCGCGAAGACTTTTGATGTCTACTACGCAACTTTATTCTTGTAGACATGTGTTGGGCCTCCAAGCGCAGAGTTTTGTAGGACAGTAGCAATTTTCCCTCAAGTGGATGACCTAAGGTTTATCAATCCGTGAGAGGTGTAGGATGAATATGGTCTCTCTCAAATGACCCTGCAACCAAATACAAGAAATCTCTTGTGTCCCCAACACACCCAATACAATGGCAAATTGTATAGGTGTACTAGTTCGGCGAAGAGATGGTGATAAAAGTGTAATATTGATGGTAGAAATATATTTTTATAATCTGAATAAATAAAAACAGCAATGTAGCAGATAGTAAACGGGCACAAAAATGGTATTGAAATGCTTGAAAATGAGGCCTAGGGTCCGTACTTTCGCTAGTGCAATCTCTCAACAGTGCTAATATAATTGGATCATATAACCACCCCTCAAAGTGCGATGAAGAATCACTCCAAAGTTCCTATATAGCGGAGAACATAAGAATAAGTTGTTTGTAGGGTACGAAACCATCTCAAAGCTATTCTTTCCGTTCGATCTATTCAAGAGTCCGTACTAAAATAACATAAAGCTATTCTTTATGTTCGATCTATCCTAGAGTTCATACTAAAATAACACCAAAGCAAATTCGTATTCATAATACTCAATCCAACACAAAGAACTTCAAAGAGTGCCCCAAGATTTTACCGGAGAAACAAAGACAAGAACGTGCATCAACCCCTATGCATAGATTACCCCAATGTCACCTCGGGAATCCGCAAGTTGAGTGACAAAACATATATCAAGTGAATCAATACGATACCCCAGTCACCTCAAGTATTCATACCGCAAGACATACATCATGTGTTCTCATCTCTGAATATTCAATCCAACAAGACAAAACTTCAAAGGGTAAAGACTCAATTCATCACAACCAGAGTATAGAGGGGAGAAACATCATATGATCCATCTATATTAACAAAGCCCATGATATAGATCACGAGAGAGAGAGAGAGAGAGAGAGAGATTAAACACATAGCTATTGGTACAAACCCTCAGCCCCGAGGGTGGACTACTCCCTCCTCATCATGGTGGCCGCCGGGATGATGAAGATGGCCACCGAAGATGATTCCCCCCTCCGGCAGGGTGCCGGAACAGGGTCTAGATTGGTTTTCGGTGGCGACAGAGCCTTGCGGCGGCGGAACTTCTGATCTAGGTTAACCCCGATGGGTTTCAGAATATTTGGGAATTTATAGTGCAAAGAAGGGTTATGGGAGGCCACCGAGGTGGGCACAACCCACCTGGGCGCGCCAGGCCCCCCTGGCGCGCCCTGGTGGGTTCTGCCCCCCTCGGGGCACCCCCTAGGTGCAGCTCTGGCCCAATGGATGTCTTCTGGCCCAAAAAAAATCTCAAAAAAGCTTCACGTTGTTTGGACCCAGTTTGATATTGATTTCCTGCGATGTAAAAAACAAGCAAAAAACAACAACTGGCTCTGGGCACTGGGTCAATAGGTTAGTCCCAAAAAATGATATAAAGTTGCTATAAAATGTTTGTAAAACACCCAAGAATGATAATCTATTGGCATGAATACTTCATAAATTATAGATACGTTGGAGACGTATTGATGACCCACAAGTATAGGGGATCTATCGTAGTCCTTTCGATAAGTAAGAGTGTCGAACCCAACGAGGAGCAGAAGGAAATAACAAGCGGTTTTCAGTAAGGTATTCTCTACAAGCACTGAAATTATCGGTAACAGATAGTTTTATGATAAGGTAATTCATAACGGGTAAAAAGTAACAAAAGTAAACAAGGTGCAGTAAGGTGGCCCAATCCTTTTTGTAGCAAAGGACAAGCCTGGACAAACTCTTATATAAAGGAAAGCGCTCCCGAGGACACATGGGAATTATCGTCAAGATAGTTTTCATCATGCTCATATGATTCGCATTCGTTACTTTGATAATTTGATATGTGGGTGGACTGGTGCTTGGGTACTGCCCTTCCTTGGACAAGCATCCCACTTATGATTAACCCCTCTCGCAAGCATCCGCAAGTACGAAAGAAGAATTAAGGTAAACCTAACCATAGCATGAAACATATGGATCCAAATCAGCCCCTTACGAAGCAACACATAAACTAGGGTTTAAGCTTCTGTCACTCTAGCAACCCATCATCTACTTATTACTTCCCAATGCCTCCCCTAGGACCAAACAATGGTGAAGTGTCATGTAGTCGACGTTCACATAGCACCACTAAAGGAAAGACAACATACATCTCATGAAAATATCGAACGAATACCAAATTCACATGACTACTTATAACAAGACTTCTCCCATGTCCTCAGGAACAAACGTAACTACTCAGAAATCATATTCATGTTCATAATCAGAGGGGTATTAATGTGCATAAAGGATCCGAACATGTGATCTTCCACCGAATAAACCAACTAGCATCAACTACAAGGAGTAATCAACACTACTAGCAACCCACAGGTACCAATCTGAGGTTTAGAGACAAAGATCGGATACAAGAGATGAACTAGGGTTTGAGAGGAGATGGTGCTGGTGAAGATGTTGATGGAGATTGACCCCCTCCCGATGAGAGGATTGATGGTGATGACGATGGTGACGATCTCCCCCTCCCGGAGGGATGTTTCCCCGGCAGAACAGCTTCGCCGAAGCCCTAGATTGGTTCCGCCTCGAGACGGCGGCGCTTCGTCCTGAAAGCTTCCTTCTTATTTTTTCCAGGGCAAAAGACACCTTATACCAGAAGATGGGCATCGGGGGGCTTCCAGGTGGCCCACGAGGCAGGTGGCGGTAGGGCGAGCCCTCCACCCTCGTGGACGGTGGGTGGCCCCCCTCTGGTGCTTTCTTCGCCCAATATTTTTAATATATTCCAAAACTGACTTTCATGGAGTTTCAGGACTTTTGGAGTTGTGCAGAATAGGTCTCTAATATTTGCTCCTTTTCCAGCCCAGAATTCCAGCTGCGGGCATTCTCCCTCTTCATGTAAACCTTGTAAAATAAGAGAGAAAAGGCATAAGTATTGTGACATAATGTGTAGTAACAGCCCATAATGCAATAAATATCGATATAAAAGCATGATGCAAAATGGACGTATCAACTCCCCCAAGCTTAGACCTCGCTTGTCCTCAAGTGGAAGCCGATATCGAAAAATATGTCCACATGTTTAGAGATAGAGGTATCGGTAAAATAAAATACGGACATGAGGGCATCATGATCATTCTTAAAACAGCAGCATATATATTGTCATATGATTTCTTATGCTGAAGTAACAATCTATTCACAATGTAAAGTATGAATCAGAAACTTCATTGAAAACTAACAAACTATAATCTCAGTCATTAAAGCAATTGCAATTTATCTTAACATCGGAAAGAGTCAATATAAGAGCCTTTCAGCAAGTCCACATACTCAACTATCATTTAGCCTTTCACAATTGCTACACTCACGCAATACTTATGGGTATGAAGTTTTAATCGGACACAGAGAAAGATAGGGTCTTATAGTTTTGCCTCCCAACTTTTACCTCAAGGGTAACATCAACAATAATGCTTTATGAAAACCCACATCCAATTGGATATATATATCAGGATCTTTCCAACACATAGTGCTTGCCAAAGGATAAAGCGTAAAAAAGGAAAGGTGAAGATCACCATGACTCTTATATAAGGTATAAGAAAAAATAAAAGATAGGCCCTTCGCAGAGGGAAGTAGAGGTTGTCATTTGCTTTTATGGTTGGATGCACAAAATCTTAATGCAAAAGAATGTCACTTTATATTGCCACTTGTGATAGGGACCTTTATTATGCAGTCCGTCGCTTTTATTTCTTCCATATCACAAGCTCGTATAAAGCTTATTTTCTCCACACTAATAGATCATACATATTTAGAGAGCAATTTTTATTGCTTGCAACAATGACAACTTACTTGAAGGATCTTACTCAATCCATAGGTAGATATGGTGGACTGTCATGGCAAAACTGGGTTTAAGGGTATTTGGAAGCACAAGTAGTATCTCTACTTGGTGCAAAGAATTTGGCTAGCATGAGGGGGAAAGGCAAGCTCAGCATGTTGGATGATCCATGACAATATAATTTATTTCGGATATAAGAAAACATAACCCATTACGTTGTCTTCCTTGTCCAACATCAACTTTTTAGCATGTCATATTTTAATGAGTGCTCACAATCATAAAAGATGTCCAAGATAGTATATTTATATGTGAAAACCTCTCTTTCTTTATTACTTCCTATTAATTGCAACGATGACCAAAACTATGTTTGTTTACTCTCAACAACTTTTATTCATCATACTCTTTATATGTGAAGTCATTACTCTCCATAAGATCAATATGATATGTTTATTTCTTTTTATTCTTTCTTTTATTCCCTCAAGATCATAGCAAGATAGCAAAGCCCTCGACTCAAAACTAATCTTTATTATATATAGCTCACGGACTCGATTACATTGAAGGATCATAAAGCAAAACTCAAAACTAGATCATACTAAAACTTTATTCTACTGGATCAAGATATAACCAAAAGGATCGAACTAAGAAAACGGTAAATATAGGAGTGTGATGGTGATATGATACCGAGGCACCTCCCCCAAGCTTGGAAGTTGCCAAGGGGAGTGCCCATACCCATGTATTTATGTCTCTTTCTTCGAAGGTGGTGATGTGATATTCTTAGCGATGATGCCCCTTAGGATATGATTCTCTTCCTCGAGCTTATTGACTTGCTGCTTGAGATCCATTATTTCCTTACGGAGCTTACCCGTGACGGCTAAAGCTCCTTTCACCCATGGATGTTGCATAGCTGCGGGAGAACAAGTAACACTCCTTTTCAATTTTTCATAAGAAAGAAATCTAGCATTGGGAGGGATGACCGAGTTTGGAATTGCTGAGCTCTAAAGTTCCTTCATCGTGAATCTGGCTTGGAGACGAGAGGTAACTTCTTGATCCTCCTCCATGGCATCTATCCTTTTCAAGTCGGACTCTATCTCTTCCTCCGTTGATGGCCCAAAGTGGTCAGCATCACTGTTTGCTCTTGGCCCCGGTATCGGATGAGACACCCAACTCTCCCCGACTGACTCTTGAGAAGACATCTTGCTCTAGATCTGCTGCAGAAACAACTCGAAACAAACACAGAGGATAATTGCGTGGTACGGTGGTCAAAACCTTCGGGAGATTATATAATGAATTTTTACCGACCAAAAGAAGTATCATGCAAGAAAACGGAGTTCGGATGGCACACGAGGTGCCCACGAGGCAGGGGGCGCGCCCTCCACCCTCGTGGATGCCTCGTGTCCCTTTCAGACTACTTCTTATTTTCCTATTTTCTTAAATATTCCTAAACGGAGAAAAAATGCTATTAGAACTGTTTTGGAGTCGGTTTACTTACCGTACCACATACCTGTTCCTTTTCGGAGTCTGAAATGTTTTGGAAAGTGTCCCTTATGTACTCCTGTGGGGTTACGGTTTCAATAACATTAGTTTCAACATTTACGGGATTACCTGAGATATAATGTTTGATTCTTTGACCGTTCACCACCTTCGGATTCGAAGTTGTTGATTTTTATGGCATCGGAACGATAGACCTCCTCGATAACGTAAGGACCTTCCCATTTAGAGAGAAGTTTTTCTGCAAAAAATCTTAAACGAGAGTTGTATAACAAAACATAATCACCTACATTAAACTCGCGCTTTTGTATCCTTTTGTCATCCCATCTTTTAACTTTTTCTTTAAACAGTTTGACATTCTCATAGGCCTGGGTTCTCCACTCATCAAGTGAGCTAATGTCAAATAGTCTCTTCTCACCGGCAAGTTTAAAATCATAATTGAGCTCTTTAATGGCCCAATATGCCTTATGTTCTAGTTCGAGAGGTAAGCGACATGCTTTTCCATAAACCATTCTATACGGAGACATGCCCATAGGATTTTTATATGCAGTTCTATAGGCCCATAATGCATCATCAAGTTTCTTGGACCAATTCTTTCTAGATCTATTAACAACCTTTTGCAAAATTAATTTAGTTTCTCTATTACTCAGTTCTACTTGACCACTAGACTGTGGGTGGTATGGAGATGCAATTCTATGATTAACATCATACTTAGCAAGCATTTTACGAAAAGCACCAAAATGTGAACCACCATCAGTCATTAAGTATCTAGGGACTCCAAACCTCGGAAAAATAACTTCTTTAAGCATCTTAATAGATGTGTTATGATCAGCACTACTAGTTGGAATAGCTTCTACCCACTTAGTAACATAATCAACAACAACTAAAATATGTGTATACTCATTAGAGGAAGGAAACGGTCCCATATAATCAAAGCCCCAAACATCAAATGGTTCAATAACAAGTGAATAGTTCATAGGCATTTCTTTACGTCTACTAATATTACCAATTCTTTGACATTCATCACAAGACAAGACAAACTTACGGGCATCCTTAAAAAGAGTAGGCCAATAAAAACCGGATTGCAATACCTTATGTGCAGTTCTATCTCCAGCGTGGTGTCCTCCATAAGCCTCGGAGTGACACTTGCGTAGGATCTGTTCCTGTTCATGCTCAGGTACACAACGTCTAATAACACCATCTACTCCTTCTTTATAAAGGTGTGGGTCATCCCAGAAGTAATGTCTTAAATCATAGAAAAACTTTTTCTTTTGCTGGTATGTGAAACTAGGTGGTATAAATTTAGCAACAATGTAATTAGCATAATCAGCATACCATGGAGCAGTACGAGAAGCATTTATGACAGCTAATTGTTCATCAGGGAAGCTATCATCAATAGGTAGTGGGTCATCAAGAACATTCTCTAACCTAGACAAGTTGTCTGCAACGGGGTTCTCAGCTCCCTTTCTATCAATAATATGCAAATCAAATTCTTGTAGCAAGAGAACCCATCTAATAAGTCTAAGTTTAGCATCTTTCTTTTCCATAAGATATCTAATAGCAGCATGATCAGTGTGAACAGTTACTTTAGAATCAACAATATAAGGTCTGAACTTATCACAAGCAAATACAACTGCTAAAAATTCTTTTTCAGTAGTAGCATAATTTCTCTGGGCACTGCCTAGAGTTTTACTAGCATATTGAATAACATTTAATTTCTTATTGACTCTTTGTCCTAGAACAGCACCTAGAACATAATCACTCGCATCACACATAATTTCAAAGGGTAAATTCCAATCAGGTGGCTGGACAATAGGTGCAGAAATCAAGGCTTTCTTAAGTATTTCAAATGCTTCTACACAATCATCATCAAAGACAAAAGGAACATCTTTTTGTAAGAGATTAGTCAGAGGCCTAGAAATTTTAGAGAAGTCTTTAATGAACCTCCTATAAAAACCGGCATGACCAAGGAAACTTCTTATACCTTTGGTGTCCTTAGGACACGACATCTTTTCAATAGCATCAACTTTGGCTTTATCAACTTCAATACCTCTTTCAGAAATTTTATGCCCCAAGACAATACCCTCGTTAACCATAAAGTGGCACTTCTCCCAATTCAAGACAAGATTAGTTTCTTCACATCTCTGCAAGGTTGCTTAAGCAATCATCAAAAGAAGTTCCATACACGGAGAAATCATCCATGAAAACCCCAACAATCTTTTCACAAAAGTCAGAGAATATAGCAGTCATACATCTTTGAAAGGTAGCAGGCGCATTACATAAACCAAAAGGCATACGTCTATAAGCAAAGGTACCGAAAGGGAAGGTAAAAGTGGTCTTATCCTGATCCTCTTTAGACACAGGTATTTGAGAGAAACCAGAATAACCATCTAGAAAGCAAAAATGTGTATGTTTGGATAATATTTCTAGCGTTTGATCAATAAAAGGTAAAGGGTAATGATCTTTCCTAGTAGCTTTATTTAATTTGCGGAAATCAATTACCATTCTATAACCTGTAACAATTCTTTGTGGGATCAATTCATCTTTATCATTAGGAACAACAGTAATACCTCCCTTCTTAGGGACACAATGGACAGGACTTACCCACTGACTGTCAGCAACATGATAAATTATACCTGCCTCTAGAAGCTTTAGTATTACATTTCTTACCACTTCTTTCTTCTTAGGATTTAACCTTCGTTGGTGATCAACAACCGGTTTAGCGTCTTTCTCCAATTTTATTTTATGCTGGCATAGAGTGGGATTAATACCCTTAAGATCATCAAGAGTATATCCAATAGCAGCACGGTGCTTCTTCAGAGTTTTCAGCAATTTCTCTTCTTCCTGCTCTGAAAGGTTAGCACTAATAATAACAGGATATATCTTCTTCTCAACAAGATAAGCATATTTAAGAGTATCAGGTAATGGTTTAAGTTCAAACACGGGATCACCCTTGGGTGGAGGAGGATCCCCTAGAATTTCAACAGGCAAGTTGTGTTTCAAAATAGGTCCCTGTTTAAAGAATACTTCATCTATTTCCCTTCTTTCATTCATAAACATATCATTTTCATGGTCTAGCAAATATTGTTCTAAAGGATCATTGGGAGGCATGGCATTAGAAGCAAGACCAATAGTTTCATCTTTACTAGGAAATTCTTTATCATGGGCTTGTCTTCAAAATTTAGCAAAATTAAAATCATGAGACATATCCCCTAAACCAACAGTAACAATATCCTTTTCGCAATCTATCCTAGCATTAATAGTATTCAAGAAGGGTCTACCAAATATAATGGGGCAAAAGTCATCTTGTGGGGAACCAAGAACAAGAAAATCAGTATGATATTTAACTTTCCCACACAAGACTTCAACATCTCTAACAATCCCAACTGGTGAAATAGTATCTCTATTGGCAAGCTTAATTGTAACATCAGTATCTTCTATCTCAGCAGGTGCAATATCATGCATAATTTCTTTGTATAAGGAATGAGGTATTGCACTAGCACCCATATCACATAAGCCATGATAACAATGATCTCCTATTTTAACAGAAACAACAGGCATGCCAACAATAGGTCTATGTTTATTTTTAGTATCGGGTCTAGCAATTCTAGCAGCTTCATTACAGAAGTAAATAACTTGCCCATCAATATTATCAACCAAGAGATCCTTAAACATAGCAATACTAGGTTCAACTTTAATTTTCTCAGAGGGTGTAGATGTTCTAGCATTACTCTTACGAACCACAGTTAAAGCTTTAGCGTGATCCTTTATTCTAACAGGGAAAGGTGGTTTCTCAATATAAGCGGTAGGAACAATATGATCAATATTATAAGTGTTAGTCTTTTCTTCAACTTTAATAGGTTCAACTACTTTTACTTAAATGGGAGGATGATATTTAAACCACTTCTCCTTATGGAGATCAACATGAGTAGCAAATGATTCACAGAAAGAAGCTACTATCTCAGAGTCAAGTCCATATTTAGTGCTAAATTCACGAAAAACATCGGTATCCATAAAAGATTTAACACAATCAAACTTAGGTGTTATACCTGACTCCTTACCTTCGTCGAGTTCCCAATCTTCAGAGTTGCGTTTAATTCTTTCCAATAAATCCCATCTGAATTCAATAGTCTTCATCATAAAAGAACCAGTACAAGAAGTATCGAGCATGGAGCGATTATTGAGAGAAAGCCGAGCATAAATTTTTGAATAATAATTTCTCTTGAGAGCTCATGATTGGGGCATGAATATAACATTGACTTAAGCCTCCCCCAAGCTTGAGCGATACTTTCTCCTTCGCGAGGCCAAAAATTATATATATAATTACGATCACGATGAACCAGATGCATAGGATAAAACTTCTGATGAAATTCCAATTTCAATCGGTTGTAGTTCCATGATCCAATATCATCACATAGCCTAAACCATGTCAATGCCTTTCCCTTCAAAGATAAAGGGAAGACCTTCTTCTTGATAACATCCTCAGGCATACCTGCAAGCTTAAATAATCCACAAACTTCATCCACATAGATTAGGTGCATATCGGGATGTAATGTTCCATCTCCTGTAAAAGGATTAGCTAGCAATTTCTCTATCATACCCGAAGGAATTTCAAAGTAAACATTTTCAGTAGGTTGAGGAGCAACTCTTTGCTCTACTGGTCGGGGTGAAGATACCCCGAACAAGCCCCTCAAAGGATTATTTCCATAGTAACAAGTGAGAGTAAATTTCAGCACACTATATAAATTTTTCCTTACCAAATTCCACCTACCAAAGGCGCTTCACTCCCCGGCAACGGCGCCAGAAAAGAGTCTTGATGACCCACAAGTATAGGGGATCTATCATAGTCCTTTCGATAAGTAAGAGTGTCAAACCCAACGTGGAGCAAAAGGAAATGACAAGCGGTTTTTAGTAAGGTATTCTCTGCAAGCACTGAAATTATCGGTAACAGATAGTTTTATGATAAGGTAATTCGTAACGGGTAACAAGTAAAAAAAGTAAAAAAGGTGCAGCAAGGTGGCCCAATCCTTTTTGTAGCAAAGGACAAGCCTGGACAAACTCTTATATAAAGGAAAGCACTCCCGAGGACAAATGGAATTATCGTCAAGGTAGTTTTCATCATGCTCATATGATTCGCGTTCGTTACTTTGATAATTTGAAATGTGGGTGGAGCGGTGCTTGGGTACTTCCCTTCCTTGGACAAGCATCCCACTTATGATTAACCCCTCTCGCAAGCATCCACAACTACGAAAGAAGAATTAAGGTAAACCTAACCATAGCATGAAACATATGGATCCAAATCAGCCCCTTACGAAGCAACGCATAAAATAGGGTTTAAGCTTCTGTCACTCTAGCAACCCATCATCTACTTATTACTTCCCAATGCCTTCCCCTAGGCCCAAACAATGGTGAAGTGACATGTAGTCGACATTCACATAACACCACTAGAGGAAAGACAACATACATCTCATCAAAATATCAAACGAATACCAAATTCACATGACTACTTATAACAAGACTTCTCCCATGTCCTTAGGAACAAACGTAACTACTCAGAAATCATATTCATGTTCATAATCAGAGGGGTATTAATGTGCATAAAGGATCTGAACATATGATCTTCCACCAAATAAACCAACTAGCATCAACTACAAGGAGTAATCAACACTACTAGCAACCCACAGGTACCAATCTGAGGTTTAGAGACAAAGATCAGATACAAGAGATGACCTAGGGTTTGAGAGGAGATGGTGCTGGTGAAGATGTTGATGGAGATTGACCCCCTCCCGATGAGAGGATTGATGGTGATGACTATGGTGACGATTTCCCCCTCCCGGAGGGATGTTTCCCCGGTAGAACAGCTCCGCCGGAGCCCTAGATTGGTTCCACCAAGGTTCCGCCTCGAGACGGCGCTGCTTCGTCCCAAAAGCTTCCTTCTTATTTTTTCCAGGGCAAAAGACAACTTATACCAGAAGATGGACATCGGGGGGCTTTCAGGTGGCCCATGAGGTAGGGGGGCGCGCCCAGGGGGTAGGGCGCGCCCTCCACCCTCATGGACGGTGGGTGGCCCCCCTCTGGTGCTTTCTTCGCCCAATATTTTTAATATATTCCAAAACTGACTTTCGTGGAGTTTCAGGACTTTTGGAGTTGTGCAGAATAGGTCTCTAATATTTGCTCCTTTTCCAGCCCAGAATTCCAGCTGCCGGCATTCTCCTTCTTCATGTAAACCTTGTAAAATAAGAGAGAGAAGGCATAAGTATTGTGACATAATATGTAGTAACAGCCCATAATGCAATAAATATCGATATGAAAGCATGATGCAAAATGGATGTATCACGTATCAGCATCCCCAAGCTTAATTCCTACTCGTCCTCGAGTAGGTAAATGATAAAAGAAATAATTTATGAAATGTGAATGCTAGCAAAGTGCACAAGTTTGATCAATGATAATTTCAATCACTTTACCTAGCATCATAACAACAATTCTTTCTCATAAAATTTCTCATGTTATAGTGGCAACCAATTCACATGTTAAGATTTAAACAATGAATTCTCTTGAAACCCAACAACCTATGTTCTTAGTCACCAAGTAATTGCAATTCAACTTATTCAACGGAGTCTAAGTAAGAGCTCCACATACTCAGCCATCATATAGTCTTCTATGATTGCTAACACTCACCGCGTACACATGAGCAAAACATCTCAACCGGACACACAGAAAGATAGGGGCTTAATGTTTTGCCTCCCAACGTATTCACCTCAAGGGTGATGTCAACAATAATAACTCATGCTACCCATATTCAACTGGACATATGTGCCTAGATCTTTCCTCACCACATGATGCTTGCCAAAAGAGAAAAATAAAAAGGAATAGAGAGAAAAACTTTGAATCTTGCATGAAAGTAAATACATAAAAGTAAAATATAGGCTCTTCGCAGAGGGAAGTAGGGATTTGTAGAGGTGCCGCAGCTCAAAGCGAAAATTGAGAGATAAAAACATTTTGAGAGGTATACTTTTCCCACCAATAAAAATGACTTAGAGCTCCCAACACTTTCCATGCTAGATAAATCATAGGCGGTTCCCAAACAGAAAATAAAGTTTATTCCTTTTTCCACCATACTTTCACATTCCATGGCTAGTAATACGTCTCCAACATATCTATAATTTATGAAGTATTCATGCTATTATATTACCTATTTTGGATGTTTATGGGCTTTACTAAACACTTTTATATTATTTTTGGGACTAACCTATTAACCGGAGGCCCAACCCAAATTGTTGTTTTCTTGCCTATTTCAGTGTTTCGAAGAAAAGGAATATCAAACGGAGTCCAAACGGAATGAAACCTTCGGGAGAGTTATTTTTGGAACGGAAGCAATCCAGGAGACTTGGAGTAGACGTCAGGGAAGCTTTGAGGAAGCCACGAGGCAGGGAGGCGCGCCCTACCCCCCTGGGCGCACCCCCCACCCTCATGGGCCCCTCGTGGCTCCCCTGACTGACTTCTTTCGCCTATATATGTCCATATACCCTAAAAACATCGGGGAGCACAATAGATCGGGAGTTCCGCCGCCGCAAGCCTCTGTAGCCACCGAAAACCAATCTAGACCCGTTCCGGCACCTTGCCGGAGGGGGGAACCCTCACCGGTGGCCATCTTCATGATCCCGACGCTCTCCATGACGAGGAGGGAGTAGTTCACCCTCGGGGCTGAGGGTATGTACCAGTAGCTATGTGTTTGATCTCTCTCTCTCTCTCGTGTTCTTGAGGTGGTACGATCTTGATGTATCGCGAGCTTTGCTATTATAGTTGGATTTTATGATGTTTCTCCCGCTCTACTCTCTTGTAATGGATTGAGTTTTCCCTTTGAAGTTATCTTATTGGATTGAGTCTTTAAGGATTTGAGAACACTTTATGTATGTCTTGCATGTGCTTATCTGTGGTGACAATGGGATATTCACGTGATCTACTTGATGTATGTTTTGGTGATCAACTTGCGGGTTCCGTGACCTCATGAACTTATGCATAGGGGTTGGCACACGTTTTCGTCTTGACTCTCTGGTAGAAACTTTGGGGCACTCTTTGAAGTTCTATGTGTTGGTTGAATAGATGAATCTGAGATTGTGTGATGCATATCGTATAATCATACCCACGGATACTTGAGGTGACATTGGAGTATCTAGGTGACATTAGGGTTATGGTTGATTTGTATCTTAAGGTGTTATTCTAGTACGAACTCTATGATAGATCGAACGGAAAGAATAGCTTCGTGTTATTTTACTACGGACTCTTGAATAGATCGATCAGAGAGAATAACTTTGAGGTGGTTTCATACCCTACCATAATCTCTTCGTTTGTTCTCCGCTATTAGTGACTTTGGAGTGACTCTTTGTTGCATGTTGAGGGATAGTTATATGATCCAATTATGTCATTATTGTTGAGAGAACTTGCACTAGTGAAATTATGAACCCTAGGCCTTGTTTCCTAGCATTGCAATACCGTTTGTGCTCACTTTTATTACTTGTTACCTTGCTGTTTTTATATTTTCAGATTACAAACACCTATATCTACCATCCATATTGCACTTGTATCACCATCTCTTCGCCGAACTAGTGCACCTATACAATTTACCATTGTATTGGGTGTGTTGGGGACACAAGAGACTCTTTGCTATTTGGTTGCAGGGTTGTTTGAGAGAGACCATCTTCATTCTACGCCTCCCACGGATTGATAAACCTTAGGTCATCCACCTGAGGGAAATTTGCTACTGTCCTACAAACCTCTGCACTTGGAGGCCCAATAACGTCTACAAGAAGAAGGTTGTGTAGTAGACATCAAGCTCTTTTCTGGCGCCATTGCCGGGGAGGTGAGTGCTTGAAGGTATATCTTTAGATCTTCCAATCGAATCTTTTAGTTTCTTTTTTTTATCACTAGTTTAGTTTATAAAAGAAACTACAAAAAAATGAAATTGAGGGTGCCTCATATGCTTCATCTTTTTAATACCTTTCGTGAAAATGATGGAAAGGAAAATTGTGCCCAAGTGCTAGAATAAGAATGCATTAAAACGTTTGGCACTAAATCTTTGAATGATGAGCATGATTGCAATGTTGTTAGTATGAATTCTTTGAATAACCATGATGCTAATGATATGCAAAGCCACAAGCTTGGGGATGCTATGTTTGATGAAGATGATATGTTTAGTCCCCCAAGTTTTGATGAGCAAATTTATTATGATGAAAGCATGCCTCCTATTTATGATGATTATTGTGATGACACATATGCTATAAATTTCAATCCCATGATAGTTATTTTCTTGAATTTGCTCCCACTATTCCGAATGAGAAGAATTTTGCTTATGTGGAGAGTAATAAATTTTCTATGCTTGTTGGTCATGAAAGGAATTATTTATGTGATGGTTATATTGTTGAATTCATTCATGATGCTACTGAAAATTATTATGAGGGAGGAATATATTCTTGTAGGAGTTGCAATAATATCAAGTTTCCTCTCTATGTGTTGAAAATCTTGAAGTTATGCTTGTTTTGCCTTCCTATGCTAGTTGATTATTGTTCCCATAAGTTGTTTGCTCACAAAATCCCTATGCATAGGAAGTGGGTTAGACTTAGATGTGCTAGTCATATTCTTCATGATGCTCTCTTTATGTTTCAATTCTTATCTTTTAAGTGAGCATCGTTGAAATCATCATGCTTAGCTAGGGGCGTTAAACGTTAGCGCTTGTTGGGAGGCAACCCAATTTTACTTTTGTTGCTTGATTTTTGTTCCTGTTTAGTAATAAATAAATCGTCTAGCCTCTGGTTAGATGTGGTTCTTTGTTTTAATTAGTGTTTGTGCCAAGTAAGACCTATAGGATCTTCTTGGGTGCTACTTATTTGATCTTGCTGAAAAAGACAGAAACTTTCTGCTCACGAAAACAATTGTTAAAAATCACCAGAAAGTGATAAAATACTGATTCCAATTGCAGTAGATCAATAATCAAATTATCTAAGTAGTCATTATTTGGCAGATTTTTCTGAGTTCCAGAAGTTCGCATTTGATGCAGATTACTACAGATTGTTCTGTTTTTGACAGATTCTGTTTTCTATGTGTTGTTTGCTTATTTTGATGAATCTATGAGTAGTATCGGAGGGTATGAACCATAGAGAAGTTGGAATACAGTAGATATTACACCAATATGAATTTAGAATGATTTCACAACAGTACCTAAGTGGTGATTTATTTTCTTATACTAACGGAGCTTACGAGTTTTCTGTTAAGTTTGTGTTGTGAAGTTTTCAAGTTTTGGGTAAAGATTCGATGGACTATGAAATAAGGAGTGGCAAGAGACTAAGCTTGGGGATTCCCAAGGCACCCCAACATAATATTCAAGGACAACCAAGAGCCTAAGCTTGGGGATGCCCCGGATGGCATCCCCTCTTTAGTCTTCGTTCATCGGTAACTTTACTTGGAGCTATATTTTTATTCACCACATGATATGTGTTTTGCTTGGAGCGTCATTTTATTTTGTTAGTATTTTCTTTCTGTTATTTAGAATAATGTTTTGCATCTCTATTTTCAATAAAAATGTCAAGGATAGCCTTTACCATGCTTATTTTGCAAGTATACATGTTGCTGTTTCAAAACAGAAAGTTTATCGCTGTTGTAAAAATTCCCTAGAAAAGCCAGAAAATGATAAAATGTTGAAACCTTTTGCATAATAAGGTCTGATAAATTTACTACAGTGGGAATTTTCTTTCATAATTTTTGGAGCTAGGGAAATATGGATCTTGCTGCATTCTTTACAGACTGTACTGTTTTGGCAGATTGCTGTTATGTTTGCATTGTTTGCATATGTTTGCTTGTTTAATGATTCTATTTGAGGATAGGAGTATTAAATATGCAGAGGCATTTAGTATGCAATGTTGAATAATAATTTTAGTGATTTGTTACAGTAGAGAATGATAAGGTTTTGGATTGGTTTATACTAACTTACCTCACGAGTTCTTGTTGAGTTTGGTGTGGATGAAGTTGTCGAGATTTAGAAAACCGTGATATGAGAGGAATTAAGGAGAAACAAAAGCTCAAGCTTGGGGATGCCCAAGGCACCCCAAGATAATATTTCAAGAAGTCTCAAGCATCTAAGCTTGGGGATGCCCCGGTAGGCATCCCACCTTTCTTCTTCAACAATTATCGGTTAGTATCGGTTGAGCCTAAGTTTTTGCTTCTTCACATGATGAGTGCTATCCTTGAAATGCCGTTTTATTTTGTTTTCCTTGATGTTAGAATAATATCCCAAGATCTAAAATTCTTAAATGAGAGAGAGTCTTCACATAGCTACATAATTATTTAACTACTCATTGATCTTCACTTATATCTTTTTGGAGTGGTTTGTCATTTACTCATGTGCTTCACTTATATCCTATGAGTAAATGGTTGAATGATTTGAATATCATAAATCTGAAATTATATATGTTTCATATGCTTATCCCATGGGGAGTAATGACTTCACATATAAGAAGTAGAGGTGGTAAATTTATTGAAGGTTAGCAAACATTGTATTGGTCACTTGAACAATTCATGAAAGAATATTGAAGGAAGAGAGATTTCACATATAAATATACTATCTTGGACATCTTCTATGATTGTGAGCCCCATTAATTATTTTCAAACCTAAGCAAATTAGTTGAAGTTGGACAAGAAAGACAACATAATGAGTTATGCTTGGGTATATTTGTATAGAAGTTATATTGTTATGGATCCTCTAACATGTGGTGCTTGCTATTTAGAATCCTTTGCTAGCCAAAATTCTGTACTAAGCGGGAATACTGCTTGTGCATCCAAATTCCTTGAACCAAGTTTATTCCATGAGTGTCCACCATATCTACCTATATGCGGTATTTACCTGCCGTTCCAAGTAAATTTGCATGTGCCAAACTCTAAACCTTCAAATAATAATCTGTTTTGTATGCCTGAATCGCTCATGTAGCGACGAGGGGCTGGCAGTATCTTCCATGCTAGGTGGGTTATTCTTACGATGAGTGGACTCCGCTCATCATTCATGAGAAAATGGCTGGTAACTGGGATGCCCAGTCCTATGATCAAAAGATCAAAAACAAATTTGCAAATAATTTAAACAAAACTCCCCCAGGATTGTTGATAGTTGGACGGCACCCGTTGTTTCGGACAAGCCGTAGAGTGTGATTGTTGGTGGAGGGGGAGTAAAAACTTTACCATTCTGTTTGGGAACCGCCTATAATGTGTGTAGCAAGGAAGATATTGGGAACTCTTGGTCGTTATGTTGACAATGAAAGCATCCCTCTCAAACTTATTTTCATCTCTGTTTTAGCTTCGAGCTCTGGCACCTCTGCAAATCCCTGCTTCCCTCTGCGAAGGGCCTATCTTTTACTTTTATGCAAGAGTAAGTAGTATTCCTTCTCATTCCAACCTACTTTTCAGTTGGCAAGCATCATGTGGTGGAGAAAGATCTAAGCATATATGGCCATTCTAATATATTTGATCATCAATTATTATTGTTGACAATTATCTATATGATAAATAAGTTGGGAGGCGAAACATTAAGCCCCTATCTTTCTCTGTGTTTGATGGAAGCTATTTGTTCTAAAAATATGCTTTGAGTGGTAGAAATCATGGAAGACTATATGATAGTTGAGTATGTGGGATTTGCTAAATCAAAGCTCTTACATAGACCCTTCCTGAAAATAAGATGAATTGCAATTGTTTGATGACTGAGAACTGTTTGTTAGTTTACAAGAAAGTTTATGGTCTATGCTTTAACATGTGAATAGCTTGTTACTTGATCATGAGAAGTTTTATGACATGAGCTACTGTTATGACATATAATGATGCTAGAAAAGGTGATTGAAATTATCATTGATCAAACTTGTGCACCTGTGCTACCTCTTGAGCACTGCGTTGGTTTTCCCTTGAAGAGGAAAGGGTGATGCAGTAAAGTAGCGTAAGTATTTCCCTCAAATTTTGAGAACCAAGGTATCAATCCAGTAGGAGACCACGCTCAAGTCCCACGCACCTACACAAACAAATAAGAACCTCGCAACCAACGCGATAAAGGGGTTGCCAATCCCTTCACGGTCACTTACGAGAGTGAGATCTGATAGATATGATAAGATAATATTTTTGGTATTTTTATAATAAAGATGCAAAGTAAAATAAAAGGCAATAAAAATACTTAAGTGTTGGAAGATTAATATGATGGAAATTAGACCCGGGGGCCATAGGTTTCACTAGTGGCTTCTCTCAAGAGCATAAGTATTATGGTGGGTGAACAAATTACTGTTGAGCAATTGATAGAATTGAGCATAGTTATGAGAATATCTAGGTATGATCATGTATATAGGCATCACGTCTGCGACAAGTAGACCGAAACAATTCTGCATCTACTACTATTACTCCACACATCGACCGCTATCCAGTATGCATCTAGAGTATTAAGTTCATAAGAACAGAGTAACGCTTTAAGCAAGATGACATGATGTAGAGGGATAAACTCATGCAATATGATATAAACCCCATCTTGTTATCCTCGATGGCAACAATAAAATAGGTGCCTTGCTGCCCCTGCTGTCACCGGGAAAAGACACCGCAAGATTGAACCCAAAGCTAAGCACTTCTCCCATTGCAAGAAAGATCAATCTAGTAGGCCAAACCAAACTGATAATTTGAAGAGACTTGCAAAGATAACCAATCATACATAAACGAATTCAGAGAAGATTCAAATATTGTTCATAGATAAACTTGATCATAAACCCACAATTCATCGGTCTCAACAAACACACCGCAAAAGAAGATTACATCGAATAGATCTCCATGAGAATCGTGGATAACTTTGTATTGAGATCCAAAGAGAGAGAAGAAGCCATCTAGCTAATACCTATGGACCTGAAGGTCTGAGGTAAACTACTCACACATCATCGGAGAGGCTATGGTGTTGATGTAGAAGCCTTCCGCGATCAATGCCCCCTCCGGCAGGACGCCGGAAAAGGCCCCAAGATGGGATCTCATGGGTACAGAAGGTTGCGGCGATGGAATTAGGTTTTCGTGGATGCCTCTGATGGTTTGGGGGTACGTAGGTATATATAGGAGGAAGAAGTACGTCGATGGAGCAACATGGGCCCCACGAGGGTGGAGGGAGCGCCTGGGGGAGGGGAGGGGGTAGGCGCGCCACCTGCCTCGTGCTCTCCTCATTGATTGCTTTACGTGGACTCCAAGTCCTCTGGATCACGTTTGTTCCGAAAATCACGTTCGCGAAGGTTTCATTCCGTTTGGACTCCGTTTGATATTCTTTTTCTGCGAAACTCTGAAATAGGCAAAAAAACAACAATTTGGGCTGGGCCTCCGGTTAATTGGTTAGTCCCAAAAATAATATATAAGTGTATAACAAAGCCCATTAATCATCCAAAACATAATATAATATAGCATGAAGCAATAAAAAATTATAGATACATTGGAGACGTATCAAGCATCCCCAAGCTTAATTCCTGCTCGTCCTCGAGTAGGTAAATGATAAAAACAGAATTTTTGATGCGGAATGCTACTTGGCATAATTTTTTAAATGTTTTTCCTCTTAATTGTGGTATGAATATTCAGATCCGAAAGATTCAAGATAAAAGTTTAATATTGACATAAAAGCAATAATACTTCAAGCATACTAACTAAGCAATTATGTCTTCTCAAAATAACATGGCCAAAGAAAGTTCATCCCTACAAAATCATATAGCTTGGTCATGTTCCATTTTCGTCACACAAGAATGCTTTCATCATGCACAACCCCGATGACAAGCCAAGCAATTGTTTCATACTTTAGTAATCTCAAACTTTTTCAACTTTCGCGCAATACATGAGCGTGAGCCATGGATATAGCACTATGGGTGGAATAGAATATAATGATGGGGGTTATGTGGAGAAGACAAAAAAAAGGAGAAAGTCTCACATCAACGCGGCTAATCAACGGGCTATGGAGATGCCCATCGATTGATGTTAATGCAAGGAGTAGGGATTGTCATGCAACGGATGCACTAGAGCTATAAATGCATGAAAGCTCAACAAAAGAAACTAAGTGGGTGTGCATCCAACTTGCTTGCTCACGAAGACCTAGGGCATTTGAGGAAGCCCATTGTTGGAATATACAAGCCAAGTTCTATAATGAAAAATTCCCACTAGTATATGAAAGTGACAAAATAAGAGACTCTTTATCATGAAGATCTTGGTGCTACATTTGAAGCACAAGTGTGGAAAAAGGATAGTAGCATTGCCCCTTTTTTTTGGGCCTTCTGTTTTTTGGCCTTTTCTCTCTCTCTTTTTTCATTGGGACAATGCTCTATGAATGGTGATCATCACACTTCTATTTATTTACAACTCGATACTAGAACAAAGTATGACTCTATATGAATGCCTCCGGCAGTGTACCGGGATGGGCAATGAATCAAGAGTGACATGTATGAAAAATTATGAACGGTGGCTTTGCCACAAATATGATGTCAACTTCATGATCATGCAAAGCAATATGACAATGATGAACTTGTCATGATAAACGGAACGGTGGAAAGTTGCATGGCAATATATCTTGGAATGGCTATGGAAATGGCATAATAGGTAGGTATGGTGGCTGTTTTGAGGAAGATATAAGGAGGTTTATGTGTGATAGAGCGTATCATATCACGGGGTTTGGATGCACCGGCGAAGTTTGCACCAACTCTCAAGGTGAGAAAGGGCAATGCATGGTACCGAAGAGGCTAGCAATGATGGAAGGGTAAGAGTGCGTATAATCCATGGACTCAACATTAGTCATAAAGAACTCACATACTTATTGCAAAAATCTACAAGTCATCAAAAACCAAGCACTACGCGCATGCTCCTAGGGGGATAGATTGGTAGGAAAAGACCAACGCTCGTCCCCGACCGCCACTCATAAGGAGGGCAATCAAAGAACACCTCATGTTTCAAATTTATTACATAACGTTTACCATACGTGCATGCTACGGGACTTGCAAACTTCAACACAAGTATTTCTCAAATTCACAGCTACTCAACTAGCACAACTTTAATATCACTACCTCCATGTCTCAAAACAATCATCAATCATCAAACTTCTCTTAGTATTCAACACACTCATAAGAAAGTTTTTACTAGTCTTGAATACCTAGCATATTAGGACTAATTTCCCAATTTAAGCAATTTACCATGCTGTTTAAGACTCTCAAAATAATATAAGTGAAGCATGAGAGAATAATAGTTTCTATAAAACAAAACCACCGCCGTGCTCTAAAAGATATAAGTGAAGCACTAGAGCAAAAACTATATAGCTCAAAAGATATAAGTGCAACACATAGAGTATTCTAATAAATTCCGAATCATGTGTGTTTCTCTCAAAAGGTGTGTACAGAAAGGATGATTGTGGTAAACTAAAAAGCAAAGACTCAAATCATACAAGACGCTCCAAGCAAAACACTTATCATGTGGTGAATAAAAATATAGCTCCAAGTAAAGTTACCGATGGATGAAGACGAAAGAGGGGATGCCTTCCGGGGCATCCCCAAGATTTGGCTTTTTGGTGTCCTTAGATTATCTTGGGGTGCCATGGGCATCCCCAAGCTTAGGCTCTTGCCAGTCCTTGTTCCATAATCCATCAAATCTTTTACCCAAAACTTGAAAACTTCACAACACAAAACTCAACAGAAAATCTCATAAGCTCCGTTAGCGAAAGAAAACAAAACACCACTTCAAGGTACTGTATTGAACTCACTCTTTATTTATATTGGTGTTAAACCTACTGTATTCCAACTTCTCTATGGTTTATAAACTATTTTATTAGCCATAGATTCATCAAAATAAGCAAACAACACACGAAAAACAGAATCTGTCAAAAACAGAACAGTCTGTAGTAATCTGTAACTAACGCAAACTTCTGGAACTCAAAAAAAATCTACCAAAATAGGAAGGCCTAGAAAATTTGTTTAATGATCTGCTGCAATTGGACTCAATATTTTATCACGTTCTGGTGATTTTTAACAATTGTTTTCGTGAACAGAAAGTTTCTGGAATTTTCAGCAAGATCAAATAACTATCATCCAAGAAGATCCAATAGGTGTAACTTGGCACAAACACTAATTAAAACATAAAAACAAATATAACCAGAGGCTAGATCAAATATTTATTCCTAAACAGAAGCAAAAAGCAAAAAGCAAAAATAAAATTGGGTTGCCTCCCAACAAGCGCTATCGTTTAACGCCCCTAGCTAGGCATAAAAGCAAGGATAGATCTAGGTATTGTCATCTTTGGCTTTCAAATTTTTAGCGGAATCATGCTCAAATCCGTGAGGTTCTTTATGTTTCCCTTCATATTCGGAAATTTTTAGATCCAAAGAATCCAACCACTTATTGCAAAGGGTAATCAACATATTCATGCGGTGAATATTTCCGCTAACACGTTTAAGAGGTTCAAGAGACTTTTGTAAGATCTTAGTTACTTCGCAAATCTTTTCAAAAACTTGTGTCTCTTCCTGGGTATGTTGTGGCCTCTTTTGTTGACGTAGTGTTCCCACTACCCCCTCTATGATTTCATGCGCAACACCGGGATCAATTTCAATAAAATTTCCTTTGGCAACACAATCCAAGAGTTGTCTATGGGACATATTTAGTCCAACGTAAAAACTGCGAAGCAAAATTCTAAAACTCACCTTTAAGGTGCAATTACGATAAGATTCCATCATCCTATACCAAGCATCTTTTAAATTTTCTCCTTGTCTTTGTTTAAAGTGAAGTACTTCAAACTCAAGGGACAAAGGAGCAGATAAGGACTAGCCATAACGACAAAGCAAGCGAAAAAGAGGCGAACGAAAGAGAAAGGGCGAATAAAACGGCAAGGGTGAAGTGGGGGAGAGGAAAACGAGAGGAAAATGGAAAATAATGTAATGCGAGGGATAAGCGTTTGTGATGGGTACTTGGTATGTCTTGACTTTTGCGTAGACTCCCCGACAACGGCGCCAGAAATCCTTCTTGCTACCTCTTGAGCATTGCGTTGGTTTTCACTTGAAGAGGAAAGGGTGATGCAGTAAAGTAGCGTAAGTATTTCCCTCAGTTTTTGAGAACCAAGGTATCAATCCAGTAGGAGACCATGCTCAAGTCCCACGCACCTACACAAACAAATAAGAACCTCGCAACCAACGCGATAAAGGGGTTGTCAATCCCTTCACGGTCACTTACGAGAGTGAAATCTGATAGATATGATAAGATAATATTTTTGGTATTTTTATAATAAAGATGCAAAGTAAAATAAAAGGCAATAAAAATAGCTAAGTGTTGGAAGATTAATATGATGGAAAATAGACCCGGGGGCCATAGGTTTCACTAGTGGCTTCTCTCAAGAGCATAAGTATTACGATGGGTGAACAAATTACTGTTGAGCAATTGATAGAATTGAGCATATTTATGAGAATATCTAGGTATGATCATGTATATAGGCATCACGTCCGCAACAAGTAGACCGACTCCTGCCTGCATCTACTACTATTACTCCACACATCGACCGCTATCCGGCATGCATCTAGAGTATTAAGTTCATAAGAACAGAGTAACGCTTTAAGCAAGATGACATGATGTAGAGGGATAAACTCATGCAATATGATATAAACCCCATCTTGTTATCCTCCATGGCAACAATACAATACGTGCCTTGCTGCCCCTGTTGTCACTGGGAAAAGACACCGCAAGATTGAACCCAAAGCTAAGCACTTATCCCTTTGCAAGAAAGATCAATCTAGTAGGCCAAACCAAATTGATAATTTGAAGAGACTTGCAAAGATAACCAATCATACATAAAAGAATTCAGAGAAGATTCAAATATTGTTCATAGATAAACTTGATCATAAACCCACAATTCATCGGTCTCAACAAACACACCGCAAAAGAAGATTACATCGAATAGATCTCCACGAGAATCGTGGAGAACTTTGTATTGAGCTCCATAGAGAGAGAATAAGCCATCTAGCTAATAACTATGGACCCGAAGGTCTGAGGTAAACTACTCACACATCATCGAAGAAGCTATGGTGTTGATGTAGAAGCCCTCCGTGATCAATGCCCCCTCCGACGCCGGAAAAGGCCCCAAGATGGGATCTCACGGGTACAGAAGGTTGCGGCGGTGGAATTAGGTTTTCATGGATGCCTCTGATGGTCTGGGGGTACGTAGGTATATATAGGAGGAAGAAGTACGTCGGTGGAGCAACATGGGCCCCACGAGGGTGGAGGGCACGCCTGGGGGGGGGGGGGGGTAGGCGCGCCCCCTACCTCGTGCTCTCCTCGTTGATTACTTTACGTGGACTCTAAGTCCTCTGGATCACGTTTGTTCCGAAAATCACGTTCCCGAAGGTTTCATTCCGTTTGGACTCCGTTTGATATTCTTTTTTTGTAAAACTCTGAAATAGGCAGAAACAACAATTTGGGCTAGGCCACCGATTAATAGGTTAGTCCCAAAAATAATATAAAAGTGTATAACAAAGCCCATTAATCATCCAAAACAGAATATAATATAGCATGAAGCAATCAAAAATTATAGATACGTTGGAGACGTATCAACCTGCTAGCATTCACACTTCATAAATTATTTCTTTTATCATTTACCTACTCGAGGACGAGCAGGAATTAAGCTTGGGGATGCTGATACGTCTCCAACGTATCTATAATTTATGAAGTATTCATGCTATTATATTATCTGTTTTTGGATGTTTATGGGATTTACTAAACACTTCTATATTATTTTTGGGACTAACCTATTAACCGGAGGCCTAGCCCAAATTGATGTTTTCTTGCCTATTTCAGTGTTTCGAAAAAAAGGAATATCAAACGGAGTCCAAACGGAATGAAACTTCGGGAGAGTTATTTTTGGAACGGAAGCAATCTAGGAGACATGGAGTAGACGTCAGGGAAGCTTTGAGGAAGCCACGAGGCAGGTAGGCGCGCCCCACCCTCGTGGGCCCCTCTGGCTCCCCTGACCGACATCTCTCGCCTATATATGTCGATATACCCTAAAAACATCGGGGAGCACAATAGATCGGCAGTTCCGCCGCCGCAAGCCTCTGTAGCTGCCGAAAACCAATCTAGACCCGTTCCGGCACCCTGCCGGAGGGGGGAACCCTCACCGGTGGCCATCTTCATCATCCCGGCGCTCTCCATGACGAGGAGGGAGTAGTTCACCCTCGGGGCTGAGGGTATGTACCAGTAGCTATGTGTTTGATCTCTCTCTCTCTCTCTCTCTCTCTCTCTCTCGTGTTCTTGAGATGGTACGATCTTGATGTATCGCGAGCTTTGCTATTATAGTTGGATCTTCTGATGTTTCTCCCCCTCTACTCTCTTGTAATGGATTGAGTTTTCCCTTTGAAGTTATCTTATCGGATTGAGTCTTTAAGGATTTGAGAACACTTTATGTATGTCTTGCATGTGCTTATCTATGGTGACAATGGGATATTCACGTGATCTACTTGATGTATGTTTTTGTGATCAACTTGCGGGTTCCGTGACCTCATGAACTTATGCATAGGGGTTGGCACACATTTTCGTCTTGACTCTTCGGTAGAAACTTTGGGGCACTCTTTGAAGTTCTATGTGTTGGTTGAATAGATGAATCTGAGATTGTGTGATGCATATCGTATAATCATACCCACGGATACTTGAGGTGGCATTGGAGTATCTAGGTGACATTAGGGTTTTGGTTGATTTGTGTCTTAAGGTGTTATTCTAGTACGAACTCTATGATAGATCGAACAGAAAGAATAGCTTCATGTTATTTTACTACAGACTCTTGAATAGATCGATCAGAGAGAATAACTTTGAGGTGGTTTTGTACCCTACCATAATCTCTTCGTTTGTTCTCCGCTATTAGTGACTTTAGAGTGACTCTTTGTTGCATGTTGAGGGATAGTTATATGATCCAATTATGTTATTATTGTTGAGAGAACTTGCACTAGTGAAAGTATGAACCGTAGGCCTTGTTTCCTAGCATTGCAATACCGTTTGTGCTCACTTTTATTACTTGTTACCTTGTTGTTTTTATATTTTCAGATTACAAAAACCTATATCTACCATCCATATTGCACTTGTATCACCATCTCTTCGCCGAACTAGTGCACCTATACAATTTACCATTGTATTGGGTGTGTTGGGGACACAAGAGACTCTTTGTTATTTGGTTGCAGGGTTGTTTGAGAGAGACCATCTTCATCCTACACCTCCCACGGATTGATAAACCTTAGGTCATCCACTTGAGTGAAATTTACTATTGTCCTACAAACCTCTATACTTGGAAGCCCAACAACGTCTACAAGAAGAAGGTTGTGTGGTAGACATCAGCTAGCCGTATCCACGGGTGCCCTCCATACCAACACTTTCCAACGAATTTATTATTTGACAACATAAAGTAAATTCTTTTTTGATTTCGGGACTGGGCATCCCTAAAACCTTTGCCTTACTCTCGTGAAATGACAAGTGAATAAACACTCATCGTGAGAATAACACATCTAGCATGGAAAATATTGGCCACCGCTCACCGCCTCGCGAGCGGTACGAGCACGCAAAAGAGAAATTTATTTTTGAAAATTAGAGATGGCACATAAATTTGCTTAGAACGGCACGGAAATACCACATATAGGTAGGTATGGTGGACTCTTGAAAATAAGATTTGTGTTTAAGGGTTTTTGGATGCACAAGTAGTATCTCTACTTGGTGCGGAATTTTTGGCTAGCAAAGATGGGGGGCAAGCACCACATGTTGAAGGATCTATGACAATATAACTTCTATGTGAATATGAACAAACATAAATCATTACGTTGTCTTCCTTGTCCAACGTCAACAATTTTGGCATATAATATTTTGATGGGGGCTCACAATCACAAAAGTTTCCAGGATAGTGTATTTGCATGTGAAAGTTCTCTTCCTTATACTAATTATTCCTGAATTGCTTGTATGACCAAAATTGTGATTGTCAAGCCTCAAAAGATTTCACTTTCTAAACCCAAAGTGAAGATACCACTAGGCATCATATAGTTTCAACTTCATGATATTCAATTCATTCAACAATTTACTCATAGGATATAAGTGAAGCATAAGAGCAATTCCATAGAAAAGAGCTTCGTTGACGGGATGTACGTGCCGCTTACGTAGCCTCTCTGGCAACTATTTGAGGACTCTATTTTATTTAAAAACTTTCAGATCTAAGTACTTTTATTAAAACAACAAGCAAAACAAAATAAAATGACATTCTAAGAATAGCACACATCATGTGAAGAAGCAAAAACTTAGGCTCAACCGATACTAACCGATAATTGTTGAAGAAGAAAGGTGGGACGCCTACCGGGGCATCCCCAAGCTTAGATGCTTGAGACTTCTTGAATATTATCTTGGGATGCCTTGTGCATACCCAAGCTTGAGCTTTTGTGTGTCCTTAATTCCTCTCATATCACGGTTTTCCTAAATCTCAAAAGCTTCATCCACACAAAACTCAACAAGAACTCGTGATGTAAGTTAGTATAAACCATTGCAAAAACCGTATCATTCTCTACTGTAGCAAATCACTAAAATTATTATTCAAGATTGCATACTAAATGCCCTGCATATTTAATACTCCTATCCTCAAATAGATTCATTAAACAAGCAAGCATATGCAAACAATGCAAACATAAAAGCAATCTGCCAAAATAGTACAGTCTGTAAAGAATGCAAGAGTATGAATACTTATTCAACTCCAAACATTATGAAATTCTACCACACTGTAGAAAATTTATCAGAGCTTATTTTTCAAAAAGTTTCAACATTTTATCACATTCTGACTTTCCTCGGGAATTTTTGCAACATCGATAAACTTTCTATTTTCAAATAGCAACATGTATACTTGCAAGATAAGCATGGCAATGGCTATCAATGCCGCTTTTATTGAAATAAAAGGTGCAAAACATTATTCTAAATAACATAAAGCAAATCCTAACAAAATAAAATGACGCTCCAAGAAAAACACAAATCATGTGACGAATGAGAACATAGCTCCGAGTGGGGTTACCGATAATGTTGGAGACGGAAGAGGGGATGCCTTCTGGGGCATCCCCAAGCTTAATTGCTTGGATATTCCTTGAATATTACCTTGGGGTGACTTGGGCATCCCCAAGATTAGGGTCTTGTCACTCCTTATTCTCCTCATATCGACATATCACCCAAAACTTGAAAACTTCAATCACACAAAACCTAACAGAACTTTGTGAGATAGGTTAGTATGATAAAGAGCAAACCATTTCACTTTTGGTACTGCCAAAGACAAGATTCATAATTTTTCTCACAATTACTACTGTAGCATATCATTTCCACAATTTATATTGATCAATATAAGCCATAGAAACTAGAAAGCAAGCAAACTATGCATTGAAAACAGAATCTGTGAAAAACAGAATAGTCTGTAATGATCTGGATAACTACCATACTTCTACTACTCCAAAAATTATGAAACAAATTGTACCACGTGAGAAATTTGTACATTAAACTTATTCAAAAAGAATCAACTCAAAAGAACTCTTCTGTTAAAAATGGGACTTATTTTCGTGAGCGCAAAAGTTTCTGTTTTTCAGCAGGGGCAAATCAACTATCACCCAACATGATCCCAAAGGCTTTACATGGAACTTTATTGAAACAAAAGCTATAAAACATGATCAAGACAGTAGAATAATCATGTGAACAGAAATAAACAGTAAGTAAAAGTGTTGGGTTGCCTCCCAACAAGCGCTTTTCTTTAATGCCTTTTAAGCTAGGCAGGATGATTCAATGATGCTCACATAAAAGATAAGAATTGAAACACAAACAGAACATCATGCATCATAAGTTCCTCTTTCATAATAATTTTCAGTAGCATCATGAATAGATTCATCAATACAACCATTACATAAAGCATTCTTTTCATGATCCACAAGCATAGAAAATTTCTTACTCTTCACATAAGCAAATTTATTCTCATGAATAGTTGTGGGAGCAAACTCAACAAAATAACTATCATGGGATTGAAAATTAAAATCATGATGACAAGTTTCATGGTTATCATTATTCAATATAGCATACATGTCATCACCATAATCATCATACATAGCAACTTTGTTATCACAGTCAAATGAAACCTCTTCCAAGATAGTGGAATCATCATTAAATAAAGTCATGGCCTCTCCAAATCCACTTTCATCAATATAATCATCATAAATAGGAGGCATGCTTTCATCATAATACTTTTCTTCATCAAAACTTGGGGGAGTAAAAATATCATCTTCATCAAGCATAGCATCCCCGAGTTTGTAGCTTTGCACATCATTAGCATCATGGATATTCAAAGAATTCATGCTAACAACATTGCAATCATGCTCATCATTCAAATATTGTGTGCCAAATATTTTATTGACTTCTTCTTCTAACAATTGAGCACAATTTTCCGATCCATCATTTTCAAGAAAGATATTATAAAGATGATCAATAATATGATGCAACCTAAATTCCATTTTTTGTGGTTTCTCTTTTTATAAACCAAACTAGTGATAAACAAGAAACTAAAAGATTCGATTGCAAGATCTAAAGACATACCTTCAAGAACTCACCTCCCCGGCAACGGCGCCAGAAAAGAGCTTGATGTCTACTACGCAACTTTATTCTTGTAGACACATGTTGGGCCTCCAAGCGCAGAGTTTTGTAGGACAGTAGCAATTTTCCCTCAAGTGGATGACCTAAGGTTTATCAATCCGTGAGAGGTGTAGGATGAAGATGGTCTCTCTCAAACGACCCTGCAACCAAATATAAGAAATCTCTTGTGTCCCCAACACACCCAATACAATGGCAAATTGTATAGGTGCACTAGTTCGACGAAGAGATGGTGATAAAAGTGTAATATTGATGGTAGAAATATATTTTTATAATCTGAATAAATAAAAACAGCAAGGTAGCAGGTAGTAAATGGGCAAAAAAAATGGTATTGCAATGCTTGAAAATGAGGTCTAGGGTCCGTACTTTCGCTAGTGCAATCTCTCAACAGTGCTAATATAATTGGATCATATAACCACCCCTCAAAGTGCGATGAAGAATCACTCCAAAGTTCCTATCTAGTGGAGAACATAAGAATAAGTTGTTTGTAGGGTACGAAACCATCTCAAAGCTATTCTTTCTGTTCGATCTATTCAAGAGTCTGTACTAAAATAACACAAAACTATTCTTTCCGTTCGATCTATCCTAGAGTTTGTACTAAAATAACACCAAAGCAAATTCATATTCATAATACTCAATCCAACACAAAGAACTTCAAAGAGTGCCCCAAGATTTCTACCGGAGAAACAAAGACAAGAACGTGCATCAACCCCTATGCATAGATTACCCCAATGTCACCTCGGGAATCCGCAAGTTGAGTGACAAAACATATATCAAGTGAATCGATACGATACCCCAATTGTCACCTCAAGTATTCATACCGCAAGACATATATCATGTGTTCTCATCTATGAATATTCAATCTGACAAGACAAAACTTCAAAGGGTAAAGACTCAATTCATCACAACAGGAGTATAGAGGGGAGAAACATCATATGATCCATCTATATTAACAAAGCCCATGATACAGATCACGAGAGAGAGATTAAACACATATCTACTGGTACAAACCCTCAGCCCCGAGGGTGGACTACTCCCTCCTCATCATGGTGGCCGCCGGGATGATGAAGATGGCCACCGGAGATGATTCCTCCCTCCGGCAGGGTGCCGGAACGGGGTCTAGATTGGTTTTCGGTGGCTACAGAGTCTTGCGGCGGCGGAACTTCTGATCTAGGTTAACCCCAATGGGTTTCAGAATATTTGGGAATTTATAGTGCAAAGAAGGGGTACGGGAGGCGACCGAGGTGGGCACAACCCACCAGGGCGCGCTAGGGGGGCCTGGCGCGCCCTGTTGGGTTGTGCCCCCTCGGGGCACCCCCCAGGTGCAGCTCTAGCCCAATGGATGTCTTCTATCCCAAAAAAATCTCAAAAAAAGTTTCACGTTGTTTGGACTCTGTTTGATATTGATTTCCTGCGATGTAAAAAACAAGCAAAAAATAACAACTGGCACTGGGCACTGGGTCAATAGGTTAGTCCCAAAAAATGATATAAAGTTGCTATAAAATGATTGCAAAACACCCAAGAATGATAATATATTGGCATGAATACTTCATAAATTACAGATACGTCGGAGACGTATCAACGTTCGACCACATCAACCGCGTTACTAAACGCTTCCGCTTTCGGTCTACGAGGGTACATGGACACACTCTCCCGCTTATTTCTATGCATCTCCTAGATAGATCTTGCGTGATCGTAGGTAAATTTTTTGAAGTACTGCGTTCCCCAACAGTGGCATCCGAGCCAGGTCTATGCGTAGATGTTATATGCACGAGTAGAACACAATGAGTTGTGGGCGATAATTATCATACTGCTTACCAGCAACGTCTTACTTTGATTCGGCGGCATTGTTGGATGAAGCGGCCCAGACCGACATTACATGACCGCATTCATGAGGCTGGTTCTACCGACGTGCTTCGCACATAGGTGGCTAGTGGGTGTCTGTTTCTCCAACTTTAGTTGAATCGAGTTTGACTACGCCCGTTCCTTGTTGAAGGTTAAAACAACATACTTGACGAAAAATCATTGTGGTTTTGATGCGTAGGTAAGAACGGTTCTTGCTAGAAGCCCATAGCAGCCATGTAAAACTTCCAACAACAAAGTAGAGGACATCTAACTTGTTTTTGCAGGGCTTGCCGTGATGTGAAATGGTCAAGACGTGATGATATATAATTTGTTGTATGAGATGATCATGTTTTGTAACAGTTGTCGGCAACTGGCAGGAGCCATATGGTTGTCGCTTTATTGTATGAAATGCAATCGCCATGTAATTGCTTTACTTTATCACTAAGCAGTAGCGATAGTTGTAGAAGCAATAGTTGGTGAGACGACAATGATGCTTCGATGGAGATCAAGGTGTCAAGCCGGTGACGATGGTGATCATGACGGTGCTTTGGAGATGGAGATCAAAGGCACAAGATGATGATGGCCATATCATATCACTTATTTGATTGCATATGATGTTTATCTTTTATGCATCTTATTTTGCTTAGTACGGCGGTAGCATTATAAGATGATCTCTCACTAAATTTCAAGGTATAAGTCTTCTCCCTGAGTATGCACCGTTGCTACAGTTCATTGTGCCGAGACACCACGTGATGATCAGGTGTGATAAGCTCTACGTTCACATACAACGGGTGCAAGCCAGTTTTGCACACGCAAAATACTCGGGTTAAACTTGACGAGCCTAGCATATGCAGATATGGCCTCGGAACATTGAGACCGAAAGGTCGAGCATGAATCATATAGTAGATATGATCAACATAGTGATGTTCACCATTGGAAGCTACTCCATCTCACGTGATGACCGGACATGGTTTGGTTGATATGGATCACGTGATCATTTAGATGACTAGAGAGATGTCTATCTAAGTGGGAGTTCTTAAGTAATATGATTAATTGAACTTTAATTTATCATGAACTTAGTACATGATAGTATTTTGCATGTCTCTGTTGTTGATAAATGGCCCGTGCTACTATTCCATTGAATTTCAATGCATTCCTAGAGAAAGCTAAGTTGAAAGATGATGATAGCAACTACACGGACTGGGTCCGTAACTTGAGGATTATCCTCATTGCTGCACAGAAGTATTACATCCTGGAAGCACCGCTAGGTGCAAGACCCGCTGTAGGAGCAACACCAGACATTGTGAACGCCTGGCAGAGGAAAGCTGATGACTACTCGATAGTTCAGTGTGCCATGCTTTACGGCTTAGAATTGGGACTTCAACGACGTTTTGAATGTCATGGAGCATATGAGATGTTCCAGGAGTTGAAGTTAATATTTCAAGCAAATGCCCGGATTGAGAGATATGAAGTCTCCAATAAGTTCTACAGCTGCAAAAGGGAGGAGAATAGTTCTGTCAGTGAACACATACTCAGAATGTCTGGGTACCACAACCACTTGACTCAACTTGGAGTTAACCTTCCTGTTGATAGTGTCATTGACAGAGTTCTTCAATCACTGCCACCAAGCTACAAAAGCTTCGTGATGAACTATAATATGCAAGGGATGGATAAGACAATTCCCGAGCTCTTCGCAATGCTAAAGGCTACGGAGGTAGAAATCAAGAAGGAGCATCAAGTGTTGATGGTTAGCAAGACCACTAGTTTCAAGAAAAAGGGCAAAGGGAAGTAGGGGAACTTCAAGACGAACGGCAAGCAAGTTGCTGCTCAAGTGAAGAAGCCCAACTCTGGACCTAAGCCTAAGACTGAGTGCTTCTACTGCAAAGGGACTGGTCACTAGAAGCGGAACTGCCCCAAGTATTTGGCGGATAAGAAGGATGGCAACGTGAAAGGTATATTTTATATACATGTTATTGATGTGTACCTTACTAATGCTCGTAGTAGCGCCTGGGTATTTGATACTGGTTCTGTTGCTCATATTTGCAACTCGAAACATGGGCTACGGATTAAGCGAAGATTGGCTAAGGACGAGGTGATGATGTTCGTGGGAAATGGTTCCAAAGTCGATGTGATCGCCGTCGGCACGCTACCTCTACATCTATCTTCGGGATTAGTTTTAGACCTAAATAATTGTTATTTGGTGCCAGCGTTAAGCATGAACATTATATCCGGATCTTGTTTGATGAGATGGTTATTCATTTAAATCAGAGAATAATGGTTGTTCTATTTATGTGAGTAATATCTTTTATGGTCATGCACCCTTGATGGGTGGTCTATTTTTATTGAATCTCGGTAGTAGTGATACACATATTCATAGTATTGAAGCCAAAAGATATAAGTTTAATAATGATAGTGCAACTTATTTGTGGCACTACCGTTTAGGTCATATCGGTGTAAAGCGCATGAAGAAACCCCATGCTGATGGGCTTTTGGAATCACTTGATTATGCATCACTTGATGCTTGCGAACCATGCCTCATGGGCAAGATGACTAAGACTCCGTTCTCTGGAACAATGGAGCGAGCAACATACTTGTTGGAAATAATACATACTGATGTATGCGGTCCGATGAGTGTTGAGGCTCGCGGAGGGTATCGTTATTTTCTGGCCTTCACAGATGATTTGAGTAGTTATGGGTATATCTACTTGAAGAAACATAAGTCTGAAACATTTGAAAAGTTCAAAGAATTTGAGAGTGAATTGGAAAATCATCGTAACAAGAAAATAAAGTTTCTACGATTTGATCGTGGTGGTGAATATTTGAGTTATGAGTTTGGTCTTCATTTGAAACAGTGCGGAATAGTTTTGCAACTCACGCCACCTAGAACACCACAGCGTAATGGTGTGTCTGAACATCGTAATCATACTTTATTAGATATGGTGTGATCTATGATGTCTCTTACTAATTTACCGCTATCATTTTGGGGTTATGCTTTAGAGACGGTGATGTCTACTACACAACCTTCTTCTTGTAGACGTTGTTGGGCCTCCAAGTGTAGAGGTTTGTAGGGCAGTAGCAAATTTCCCTCAAGTGGATGACCTAAGGTTTATCAATCCGTGGGAGGCGTAGGATGAAGATGGTCTCTCTCAAACAACCCTGCAACCAAATAACAAAGAGTCTCTTGTGTCCCCAACACACCCAATACAATGGTAAATTGTATAGGTGCACTAGTTCGGCGAAGAGATGGTGATATAAGTGCAATATGGATGGTACATATAGGTTTTTGTAATATGAAAATATAAAAACAGCAAGGTAACAAGTAATAAAAGTGAGCGAAAATGGTATTGCAATGCTAGGAAACAAGGCCTAGGGTTCATACTTTCACTAGTGCAAGTTCTCTCAACAATAATAACATAATTGGATCATATAACAATCCCTCAACATGCAACAAAGAGTCACTCCAAATTCACTAATAGCGGAGAACAAACAAAGAGATTATTGTAGGGTACGAAACCACCTCAAAGTTATCCTTTCTGATCGACCTATTCAAGAGTCCGTAGTAAAATAACACGAAGCTATTCTTTCCGTTCGATCGATCCTAGAGTTCATACTAGAATAACACCTTAAGACACACATCAACCAAAACCCTAATGTCACATAGATACTCCAATGCCACTACAAGTATCCGTGCGTATGATTATACGATATGCATCCACTATAGAAAAAGACACTTCTATGATGATACGTGTTTGTCAGAGTAGGTCACGTTTCCTATCATGCATGTACATCCATGACAATTTTATGACAGAATCAAGATAGTCATACCTGTGCTGTCGTAGAAGTGTTCCACGACATTAACGAAATTATCATCACGGAAGTGTCCACTTCCATGACGATAAATCGCGTGTCATAGAAGTGCTTTCGTCAAGGGTGACCGACACATGGCATCCACCATAACGGGACGCCGTTAAGCTATCGGGTCCGGTTTTGGATCCGATAACCCACTAACAGCAACGACCAATGCTGATTTTCCACGTGCAGAATTCTCATTGGCTGATGGAACCACGTGTCAGCTCCGCGTTGGCACAGGTGTCACTCATCCAATGGGCGAGATGCGCCTATGATACGTTGACACATGGACCGGCCCAAAAGTGGCCCGTAAAGATTAAATGGGCTGGCCCAACTAAAGGCCCACAAGATTTAGCGGGCCATAATAGGCCGACCCAGCTAAATGCCCGCTAGATTTTGCAGACCATAATGGGCCGGCCCAGCTAAAGGCCCAACATTCTCAGTTAAGGCCTGTACGGCTAGTGTTAAATCGGCCCGTCAACGGCCTGTCCTAAACTTGTCATCATTGCGGCCCATGGTCACTTCTGGCCCGTTAACAGTGTGCTAAGAATTTGGGCCGAATTACGGCCTGGTGTGTTTCCGGCCTGTTAAAGGTCCTGCTTCATTTGGGCCCATTTATAGGCCATTGAAACTTTCGGCCCATAAACGACCGTGAAGGATATGGGTCATATTCGGCAATGTCTGACATTCGGCTTGTTAGAGGCCCACTACAGATTTGGGCCACTTTCAGCCTGTTGTGACTTTCGGCCTTTAACGTCGGACGAAATCTATGGGCCATATGTGGCCCAACGCCACATCGAGCCTACTAACGGCCCATATAAAAATGACACTAATCAAGCCTGACCGAACTTTCGGCCTGTTAAAGGCCCGTGTAGTAGGTCGGCGCATTTACGGCCTGTCTGAATTCTGGCCTGTGGACAATCCACATTGTAAATGGGCCACCATTTCGGCCTGCTAAGACCAGTGGGTTATTTGGCACAATCAGGGCCCAATCTTACTTTCGGCCTACTAAAGGCCCATGTTTTTTATGGGCTTGAGATATTTACACATGTAAACGGCCTATTATTACGAGGGCCCAAATTATATTTAGGCCTGTTAAAGGCCTACTATGGGCACGGGCCTACCAGAAAAATATGAAAGCTTATGCTGATTTAGGCCCAGATATTTTTAGTGGGCTACATGCAAATTTCAGCCTAGAATCGATTTTAGCCCAATTGGAATGGGCCCGACGAATGTTGGCATGTTAGGCTCCTACGAAGCTTTCGGCCGAATACATTACTAAGATAAACCTACACTATACAAAAATAGCGTCGTAATTACTGCAACCTTTGGCAGCATCATAAATGCTGTATCACAACAAAATAAATTCCAACCATACAACAAAAGGCCTATTGGCATAAAGTTTACAATCCTTGTAGATAAAAGCACCATCAGATGTATAGAAGCACATATCATTTGACCTGAGTGCTTATGTTTCAGGCTGTAGAATCTGATGGAGCAGCACGATCTTCCCCTTTTTTCCGCCATTGCTCTTGAACAACGAAGCAAATGTCTGATAGTCTGGTTTCAAAACCATTCATATCTTCATGACATTTGTCAACCACTATTTTTGTTTCCGACACAACGTCCATTAGGTATTGGACTTGTGTCTGGAGCATAGATATATCACTCTGTCTAGCCGGAAGATTTTGTTCAGTAGGCGATTTGGACGAGGTTACCTTGACAACCAACCCAGAATTACGCAAGAAGGTGCTTTTTACACTGTTAGTGGAGAGATACTGACGCACTGCAGCAAGTGGTGACATTGTGCCTGTGGTTGCCTCGTCACCTTCAGGTGGTTGTGGCTGTTCAATCATTTGTTCCATAGCTTGCTGAAAGTTTGAACTTGTAGATTACTGTACCAGATAAGTTACTAATGAGACAAAAACAAACAAAGTAGGTTTCACGTTTGTACATAACTTATTTTGGTGAACTACTGTAATACATTATCATGTATTGTAGTGCCAACTACATAATAAAATCACTTTCGGAACATATGTCCATGTAGCATGCCTACTGTATTGTCTATTTCCTCACATTCGTTGACATCTAAGGATATAGAGACATGGTTTAAAGTAGGATAAAGAGAAATCATTCATATCATGGGCAAACAGATATAAAACAAACAAGCTATTGTATCATTGTGTGCGCACGTGAACATCACAACTAGATTACAGATCAAGACCAAAATAATACCCTTCATCTCTTTTAAACCATGTATGGTGAAATGATACGTTAAGACAACTGTGTATAAAAGTGAACAGAGTAACTGACATTGGTTGCAAACGAAGCAGTTAAATGAACACATCATAGTACCAATCAGTTCAAAGGCAGGAGGAGTAAGGACTTACAACAGCGGCCTGAACAGGTGTGCTCATGCCCTTCATCTTGCTAGTGTGGCAATCCTTGATGATTTGCACTGCATTAGGTTCAGGTTCTTTTTGGTCCGCGCGGGTTTTCCTCTGTATTTGGAACAAGTCAATATAGATACGATAATATGGCACAGAAAAAGAAGGAAGTAGCAACTATTTACAAGAGTCTCGCAGTGTGCAATATAGCTACGAGATCCTGTTGTCTATTGGAATTTCACTTTAGAATGGTTGGTCTTGTTCTTCAAACAGTTAGCCTAGAAGAAGATACACTTGTAAGGCACATACATAAATACAAGTTCAATATGTGGTCTGATCAAATACATATACCCTACCTGATACTTTGGATCAAACCATTGTTTAACAAGGGCTGTCCAGTCTTCATCTGTAATATATTCCACTAGCGATGTTTGGGCGATTTCATTGTTAGCCTTGCCTTCAAAGTGAGATTTTCTAAGGTGGTACCGATACTGTCGCAGAGTTGACTGAAAAACATGAGTGCATGCTTGTTTAGTTGCATCATCTTTCGGATCCAACTTGAACCTCATCTGTTGAAAAAAGAATGTGAGTCTTATTAGGAGGAAGCTAGAAAGTATGGCACAAAGCAAGACAAGATTACAAATTGCGATGAATAACATTACTTACGGATAAATGGTCAAGGAAGGTGTTAAACTGGGTATTGTCTTTCTCATTCCTGTACTGGATCCACGTTGGGAGGATACGTGCATGACACCTAACGGCAATGGCTGCCTCTGATACTAACTTGGCTGACTCTATAGCATCACGTGGCCTTTTTAAACCTACCTCAAAATGGATCTCCATTCTTCCTCCTTTAGATTTTGTTAACCTGTCAAGCATTATCCCTGATGTCTGTTTCCGCTTGCGCCGTGGTGCTAGTTCAACAACGAATATGGAAAGTGTTAGCGCACATCAAACTGTCAGAGTACATATAAAGGAGCATGCAACTGCAACTTGACTCGATCAGGTACCGTCTTGGTGTTGATGCTCATGAGGTTCTGATACGTCTCCGTCGTATCTACTTTTCCAAACACTTTTGCCCTTGTTTTGGACTCTAACTTGCATGATTTGAATGGAACTAATCCGGACTGACGCTGTTTTCAGCAGAATTGCCATGGTGTTATCTTTGTGCAGAAACAAAAGTTCTCAGAATGACCTGAAACTTCACGGAGATTATTTTTGGAAATAATGAAAAATACTGGCGAAAGAATCAAGGCCAGGGGGCCCACACCCTTTCCACGAGGGTGGGGGGCGCGCTTGCCCCCCTGGGCGCGCTCCCTGCCTCAAGGGCCCCCTGGAGCTCCACCGACCTCAACTCCAACTCCATATATTCGTGTTCGGGGAGAAAAAATCAGAGAGAAAGATTCATCGCGTTTTACGATACGGAGCCGCCGCCGAGCCCTAAACTCTCTCGGGAGGGCTGATCTGGAGTCCGTTCGGGGCTCCGGAGAGGGGAATCCGTCGCCATTGTCATCATCAACCATCCTCCAACACCAATTTCATGATGCTCACCGCCATGCATGAATAATTCCATCGTAGGCTTGCTGGACGGTGATGGGTTGGATGAGATTTATCATGTAATCGAGTTAGTTTTGTTAGGGTTTGATCCCTAGTATCCAGTATGTTCTGAGATTGATGTTGCAATGACTTTGCTATGCTTAATGCTTGTCACTAGGGCCCGAGTGCCATGATTTCAGATCTGAACCTATTATGTTTTCATGAATATATGTGAGTTCTTGATCCTATCTTGCAAGTCTATAGTCACCTACTATGTGTTATGATCCGGCAACCCCGAAGTAACAATAATCGGGACCACTCCCGGTGATGACCGTAGTTTGAGGAGTTCATGTATTCACTGTGTGTTAATGCTTTGGTCCGGTACTCTATTAAAAGGATGCCTTAATATCCCTTAGTTTCCGTTAGGACCCCGCTACCACGGGAGGGTAGGACAAAAGATGTCATGCAAGTTCTTTTCTATAAGCACGTATGACTATATTCGGAATACATGCCTACATTACATTGATGAATTGGAGCTAGTTCTGTGTCACCCTATGTTCTGACTGTTACATGATGAACCGCATCCGGCATAATTCTCCATCACCGATCCGATGCCTACGAGCTTTTCACATATTGTTCTCCGCTTATTTACTTTTTCGTTGCTACTGTTACAATCACTACAAAACCCAAAAATATTACTTTTGCTACCGTTACCGTTACTTCCATACTACTTTGCTACTAAATACTTTGCTGCAGATACTAAGATATCCAGGTGTGGTTGAATTGACAACTCAACTGCTAATACTTGAGAATATTCTTTGGCTCCCCTTGTGTCGAATCAATAAATTTGGGTTGAATACTCTACCCTCGGAAACTGTTGCGATCCCCTATACTTGTGGGTTATCAAGACTATTTTCTGGCGCCGTTGCCGGGGAGCATAGCTCTATTCTTTGAGTCACTTGGGATTTATATCTGCTGGTCACTATGAAGAACTTGAAAGACACGAAAACAAAAATTTATCCCTCCACTACGAGGGGAGGTAAGGAACTGCCATCTAGCTTTGCACTTGATTCGCCTTCTGTTTTGAGTAAGCTTGCGACACCTAAACCTGCTTCTGCTATTAATTCTGATATGTCGCATGTTATTGATGATGCCACTTCTACTATGAATGATACTTATGATGAAACTACTTCTATGCTTGATACTATTGTGCCACTTGGTGAATTTCTTGATGAACAACTTGCTAGGGCTAGAGAGAATGAAATTATTGAAACTGATAATATTGATGAAAGTGATGATGAAGATTCTCCCCCTAGATATGAATTGCCTGTTGTGCTTGAGGGCTATGTTATGGATGAAGAAACTGCTAGAGACTTTCTTGCTTGCAATGATAGAAGTGATCTTAAGAAATTATTAGCTAAGCTGAAACAAAAAACTCTGAATGCTAGAATGAAATATGATCTTGCTTATGCTACTTCACCTATCTTTGTTACTGATAAGGATTATGAAATCTCTATCGACCCTGATATAATTACTTTGGTTGAATCTGATCCTTTCTATGGCTATGAATCTGAAACTGTTGTGGCACATCTCACTAAATTAAATGATATAGCTACCCTGTTCACTAATGATGAGAAAACTTGCTACTATTGTATCCTTAAAATATTTCCGTTCTCATTAAAGGCTGATGCTATGATATGGTTTAATCCCCTTGATCCTGGTTGTGTGCGTAGTCCCCAGGGTATGATTTATTACTTCTCTGCTAAATATTTCCCTGCTCATAAGAAACAAGCTGCTTTAAGGGAAATATATAATTTTGTGCAAATTGAAGAAGAGAGTCTCCCACAAGATTGGGGGAGGCTTCTCCAATTACTTAATGCTTTGCCTGATCATCCTCTTAAGAAAAATGAAATAATTGATATCTTTTATAATGGACTAACCGATGCTTCCAGAGACCACCTGGATAGTTGTGCTGGTTCTGTTTTCAGGGAAAGAACACCAAATGAAGCTGAAATTCTATTGAATAATATGTTGACCAATGAAAATAATTGGATACTTCCTGAACCAACTCCTAAGCCAACTCTGAAGAAAAGGGGTGTTCTATTTCTCAGTCCTGAAGATATGCAAGAGGCAAAGAAATCTATGAAAGAAAAAAGGTATAAAAGCTGAAGATGTTAAGAATTTACCTCCTGTTGAAGAAATACATGGTCTTAATTTACCGCCTGTTGAAGAAATACATGATTTTAATCCATCACCTATTGAAGAAACACATGGTCTTGATAACCCAACAGAGGTAGTAAAGGTAAATTCTCTCTATAGATTTGATGAAGCTGATATTCCTTGTTATAAGTCTGCTAGCCAATGCTTAGATGAGTTTGCTAATTTTATTGTCAAACAAGAAAACTTCAATGCTTATGTTGGTAGACAATTAAAACTCAATGCTTATATGATTGAACACTTGGGTGATTATATGTCTAGAGTTAAAGGTGAACTTAAACTCATTAGTAAACATGCTTCTATGGTTACCACTCAAGTAGAACAAGTACTTAAGGCTCAGAATAATTTGCTCAATGAATTGAATAGTAAGAATAATGATTTTGCTGTTAGAGTGGCTACTAGAACTGGTAAAATGACTCAGGAACCTTTGTATCCTGAAGGCCATCCTAAGAGAATTGAGCAAGATTCTCAGAGAAATAATGTAGATGCACCTACTCCTTCTAAAAAGAAGAAAAAGAAAAATGATAGGACTTTGCATGCTTCTAGTGAATCTGTTGTTGACACACCTGAGAATCCAAATGATATTTCTATTTCTGATGCTGAAACACAATCCGGTAATGAACATGAACCTAGTGATAATGTTAATGATGATGTTCATGTTGATGCTCAACCTAGCAATGATAATGATGTAGAAATTGAACCTGCTGTCGATCTTGATAACCCACAATCAAAGAATCAACGTTATGATAAGAGAGACTTTGTTGCTAGGAAACACAGTAAAGAAAGGGAGCCATGGGTTCAGAGACCCATGCCTTTTCCTCCTAAACCATCAAAGAAAAAGTATGATGAGGATTTTGAGCGCTGTGCTGGAATGATTAGACCTATCTTCTTGCGTATGCGTTTGACTGATATGCTCAAAATGAATCCTTATGCTAAGTATATGAAAGAAATTGTTACTAATAAAATAAATATACCGGAATCTGAAATTTCCACCATGCTTGCTAATTATAATTTTAAGGGTGGAATACCTAAGAAACTTGGAGATCCAGGAGTACCCACTATACCATGCTCCATTAAAAGAAATTATGTTAGAACTGCTTTATGTGATCTTGGAGCCGGTGTTAGTGTTATGCCTCTCTCTTTATATCGTAGACTTGATTTGAATAAGTTGACACCTACTGAAATATCCTTGCAAATGGCTGATAAATCAACTGCTATACCTGTCGGTATTTGTGAGGATGTGCCTGTTGTGGTTGCAAATGTTACTATTTTAACGAACTTTGTTATTTTTGATATTCCCGAGGACAATAGTATGTCTATTATTCTTGGAAGACCCTTTTTGAATACTGCAGGGGCTGTTCTTGATTGCAACAAAGGCAATGTCACTTTTCATGTTAATGGTTATGAGCATACGGTACACTTTCCGAGGAAACAACCTCAAGTCCACAGTATCAATTCTATTGGAAAAATTCCATCAGTTATTTTTGGAGGTTTTGAATTTCCTCTACCTACTGTCAAGAAGAAATATGATATTCTTATTATTGGGGATGTGCATATCCCTGTTGAGGTAACGTAGTGTTATTCTAAATTTCTCCGGTTTCATGTTACTCGAAATGAGTTTGTTAACAGGACCTGATCAACCTTGTTAGTGGATTCCTTTTGATAAGCAAGAGATGGATGAAGTTAGAAGGCACAACCTTCTATACTCTCCCTTTACTTTCTGTTATTTAGTTGAAATAAAGTAAAAATAGTATTTTCTGTCAGTTTTCTGAATTATCCGTGCAATAAAAAAATACCCCGAAAATGAAAGTTCTCCAAATGCCCCGAAAATGAAATATGATTTTTTCTAGAATATTTGAGAATATCTGGCACTGAGAACATAGCAGGGGGAGCAAGCACCTGGCCACGAGGGTCCAGGGCGCGCCCCCCTGCCTCGCGGGCCCACGGTGGCTCCCCTCCACTTATTCCAGCCACCACACACTCCTTCTTCCTCCCAAAAAAATCACCAACCAGCTCAAGCACGAGTTCTAGCTCATTTTGCTGCGATTTTCGATCTCCTTGCTCAAAGCACCTCTCACAAAACTGCTTTGGGGGATCGTTCCTTGGTATGTGACTCCTCCAATGGTCCAATTAGTTTTTGTTCTAGTGCTTTAGTCATTGCAAATTTGTGCTGCCTAGGTGACCATGTTCTTGAGCTTGCATGTCAAATTTATATGGTTCCAAGTAGTTCTAATGCATGATATAGTCTCTAGGCACTTGTGGGAGTAGTTGCTATCAATTTTGTTGAGCTTGGTTCACTTTTATTTGAAGTTACTAAAATTTTCAGAAATTTTTCAGAGGAAGAATTATGTTTAGGAAAATGTACCAAGGTGGCCCTTCAAGGAAGCAAGGACCCAGGCTCGCAATGCGCGATGCCGACGATGAACCACCAAGGGACGCTCCAGTGCGGGCTTGTGAATGGCCTTCAGAGGACTTCATGGACGAGCAAGAATCAAGGAAGAATTTAACGCATATGTGCGTAACGCTGATCTTGTGAGCTTCGAGGAAGATAAGTGCCGTCAGTACCACTATCTCACTGATTCCTTTGTGAGGAGGTTTGAATTTTCATCGTCACGCAATTCTCAAACTATCCTGTTTGATCTTTATGAAAATGCTTATACTATGGACTTAGAGGATTTTAATACTGCTTGCAAACTTCCACAATGGGGTAGTCCTAGTGAACCTCGCAAATCTGAATTTAGAGATTTTCTTGCTAGTATAACTGTGGGGGAATCTAGAGACATAGCACAAGCTACCATAGGGAGCATTCATTTTCCTGCTATACATTATTTTGCTCTCTTCATAGGTAGGTGCATAAATGGTAAGGATGAAGCACGTCACATCTGTGTCCCCGACCTCAGTGTTCTCAGGAGTGCTGTATTAGGAGATAAATATTATAATTTGGGAGCCATTGTTGCACGTAGGTTGCATAATAATAGATTTAATGGAGATTTCTTTGGTGGAATTTATGCAACCCGTTTAGCTAATTTTCTTAATATACCCATACGTGAGTATGATATTGAGTTGCCTCCTGTTTATTTAGATTATGAGGCTATGGTTCGTCATCGTTTTGTTGAGAGGAACGATCAGTTCCTCCAGTACCGACTAATCTTTGACAGACGACGCACCTATCACGTCACTCTCCCTGCTCCTACTTCCTTTGAATTTCAGGCGAAGGGGAGGTATTTCATAACCAGGGAGGAGGCGAACGAGTATGAGAGGAGGGCTGAGATAGCTCGCCTCCAAGCTGCAGCCCATGATGCAATAACCGCTGCATCTCAGTACGACCCCAACTATAACTTCGGATATCCGCCAGGCTAGCCATGGCAATAGACCAACTTAGGCCAAAAGCCTAAGCTTGGGGGAGTACGTATTTATCACCGACATTACATTTATGTTTGCACACTCATTGCTAGCTGTAGGTGCTCATACTTTTTCTTTATAATATCCATGCTAGTTTATTTTCCTTTTTATGCTTTCTTCTTGTGTGTTTCAAAAACCTTAAGAAAAACAAAAAAAAATTAGTTGTAGCATTTAGCTAGTTTACTTTCTTGCTTGTAGTAGTAGTAATTAAAAGAAAACCCAAAAAATATTTCCTGTTCTTCTTTTGCTTGTTGGGAGCTTTCCCGTGTACATAGTTTTATTTCTTTTCTTTGGGGGTCGATAGGAGAAGATCATAATGAAATTGTTAAGGTGGCTCTTATATGCATTATTGTTGATTTAACCAAGAGCCCATATTGCCTTGTCTTCTCCTTTGTATTGAATGCTTGCAGATTCTAGCTTAGTCCAATGCACGTGCACTATTATTATTATTCACATCGTTCAGCCGTGCAAGTGAAAGGCAATTATGACGATATAAGATGGACTGATTGAGATGGGAGAAGCTGATACGAATTCGACCTCTCTTGTTTTTGTAAATATAATTAGTTCATCGTTCCTGATTCAACCTATTATGAATAAACATGTTTGCAATGACAAATAGAGATTATAGTTACTTATGTCATGCTAAATTAGCTAGGAGCTTATAATGGTTTACCTTGCGTGCAAACATGCTATTAGAATGGTTGTGATGTGGTATGATGGGGTGGTATCTGATATGTCTCCGTCGTATCAACTTTTCCAAACACTTCTGCCCTTGTTTTGGACTCTAACTTGCATGATTTGAATGGAACTAACCCGGACTGATGCTGTTTTCAGCAGAATTGCCATGGTGTTATTTATGTGCAGAAACAAAAGTTCTCAAAATGACCTGAAACTTCACGGAGATTATTTTTGGAAATAATAAAAAATATTGGCGAAAGAATCAAGGCCAGGGGGCCCACACCCTTTCCACGAGGGTGGGGGGCGCGCCCCCCTGCCTCGTGGGCCCCCTGGTGCTCCACCGACCTCAACTCCAACTCCATATATTCGTGTTCGGGGAGAAAAAAATCAGAGAGAAAGATTCATCGCGTTTTACGACACGGAGCCGCCGCCAAGCCCTAAACTCTCTCGGGAGGGCTGATCTGGAGTCCGTTCGAGGCTCCGGAGACGGGAATCCGTCGCCATCGTCATCATCAACCATCCTCCATCACCAATTTCATGATGCTCACCGCCGTGCGTGAGTAATTCCATCGTAGGCTTGCTGGACGGTGATGGGTTGGATGAGATTTATCATGTAATCGAGTTAGTTTTGTTAGGGTTTGATCCCTAGTATCCACTATGTTCTGAGGTTGATGTTGCTATGACTTTGCCATGCTTAATGGTTGTCACTAGGGCCTGAGTGCCATGATTTCAGATCTGAACCTATTATGTTTTCATGAATATATGTGAGTTCTAGATCCTATCTTGCAAGTCTATAGTCACCTACTATGTGTTATGATCCAGCAACCCCAAAGTGACAATAATCGGGACCACTCCCTGTGTTGACCGTAGTTTGAGGAGTTCATGTATTCACTATGTGTTAATGCTTTGGTCCGGTACTCTATTAAAAGGAGGCCTTAATATCCCTTAGTTTCCGCTAGGACCCCGCTGCCACGGGAGGGTAGGACAAAAGATGTCATGCAAGTTCTTTTCCATAAGCACGTATGACTATATTCGGAATACATGCCTACATTACATTGATGAATTGGAGCTAGTTCTGTGTCACCCTATGTTATGACTGTTATATGATGAACCGCATCCGGCATAATTCTCCATCACTGATCCAATGCCTACGAGCTTTTCACATATTGTTCTTCGCTTATTTACTTTACCGTTGCTACTGTCACTACAATACTATCACTGTTACCTTTGCCACCGTTACCGTTACTTCCATACTACTTTGCTACTAAATACTTTGCTGCAGATATTAAGTTATCCAGGTGTGGCTGAATTGACAATTTAGTTGCTAATACTTGAGAATATTCTTTGGCTCCCCTTGTGTCGAATCAATAAACTTGGGTTGAATACTCTACCCTCGAAAACTGTTGCGATCCCCTATACTTGTGGGTTATCAAGACTATTTTCCGGCGCCGTTGCCGGGGAGCATAGCTCTATTCTTTGAGTCACTTGGGATTTATATCTGCTGGTCACTATGAAGAACTTGAAAGACGCGAAAACAAAAATTTATCCCTCAACTACGAGGGGAGGTAAGGAACTGCAATCTAGCTCTGCACTTGATTCACCTTCTGTTTTGAGTAAGCTTGCGACACCTAAACCTGCTTGTGCTATTAATTCTGATATGTCGCATGTTATTGATGATGCCACTTCCGCTATGCATGATACTTATGATGAAACTACTTCTATGCTTGATACTACTGTGCCACTTGGTGAATTTCTTGATGAACAACTTCCTAGGGCTAGAGAGAATGAAATTATTGAAACTGATAATATTGATGAAAGTGATGATGAAGACTCTCCCCCTAAATATGAATTGCCTGTTGTGCCTGAGGGCTATGTTATGGATGAAGAAACTGCTAGAGACTTTCTTGCTTGCAATGATAGAAGTGATCTTAAGAAATTATTAGCTAAGCTGAAACAAAAAACTCTGAATGCTAGAATGAAATATGATCCTGCTTATGCTACTTCACATATCTTTGTTACTGATAAGGATTATGAATTCTCTGTCGATCCTGATATAATTACTTTGGTTGAATCTGATCCTTTCTATGGCTATGAATCTGAAACTGTTGTGGCACATCTTACTAAATTAAATGATATAGCCACCCTGTTCACTAATGATGAGAAAACTCGCTACTATTATATCCTTAAAATATTTCCGTTCTCATTAAAGGGTGATGCTAAGATATGGTTTAATTCTCTTGATCCTGGTTGTGTGCGTAGTCCCCAGGATATGATTTATTACTTCTCTGCTAAATATTTCCCTTCTCATAAGAAACAAGCTGCTTTAAGGGAAATATATAATTTTGTGCAAATTGAAGAAGAGAGTCTCCCACAAGCTTGGGGAGGCTTCTCCAATTAATTAATACTTTGCCTGATCATCCTCTCAAGAAAAATGAAATACTTGACATCTTTTATAATGGACTAACCGATGCTTCCACAGACCACCTGGATAGTTGTGCTGGTTGTGTTTTCAGGGAAAGAACACCAGATGAAGCTGAAATTCTATTAAATAATATGTTGACCAATGAAAATAATTGGACACTTCCTGAACCAACTCCTAAGCCAACTCCGAAGAAAAGGGGTGTTCTATTTCTCAGTCCTGAAGATATGCAAGAGACAAAGAAATCTATGAAGGAAAAAGGTATTAAAGCTGAAGATGTTAAGAATTTACCTCCTATTGAAGAAATACATGGTCTTAATTTACCGCCTGTTGAAGAAATATATGATCTTAATTCATCACCTATTGAAGAAACACATGGTCTTGATAACCCGACACAGGTAGTAAAGGTAAATTCTCTCTATAGATATGATAAAGCTGAAATCCCTCCTACTAAGTTTGCTAGCCAATGCTTGGATGAGTTTGATAATTTTATGGTTAAGCAAGAAGATTTTAATGCTTATTTTGGTAGAAAATTAAAACAAAATGCTTATATGATTGAACACTTGGGTGATTATATGTCTAGAGTTAAAGGTGAACTTAAACTCATTAGTAAACATGCTTCTATGGTTACCACTCAAGTAGAACAAGTACTTAAAGCTCAGAATGATTTGCTCAATGAATTGAATAGTAAGAATAATGATTTTGCTGTTAGAGTGGCTACTAGAACTGGTAAAATGACTCAGGAACCTTTGTATCCTGAAGGCCATCCTAAGAGAATTGAGCAGGACTCTCAGAGAAATAATATTGATGCACCTAGTCCTTCTAAAAAGAAGAAAAAGAAAAATGATAGGACTTTGCATGCTTCTAGTGAACCTATTGCTGAAACACCTGAGAATCCAAATGATATTTTCTATTTCTGATGCTGAAACACAATCTGGTAATGAACATGAACCTAGTGATAATGTTAATGATGATGCTCATGTTGATGCTCAACCTAGCAATGATAATGATGTAGAAATTGAACCTGCTGTTGATCTTGATAACCCACAATCAAAGAATCAACGTTATGATAAGAGAGACTTTGTTGCTAGGAAACACGGTAAAGAAAGAGAGCCATGGGTTCAGAAACCCATGCCTTTTCCTCCCAAACCATCCAAGAAAAAGGATGATGAGGATTTTGAGCGCTTTGCTGAAATGATTAGACCTATCTTTTTGCGTATGCGTTTGACTGATATGCTCAAAATGAATCCTTATGCTAAGTATATGAAAGAAATTGTTACTAATAAAAGAAAGATACCGGAAGCTGAAATTTCCACCATGCTTGCTAATTATACTTTTAAGGGTGGAATACCAAAGAAACTTGGAGATCCAGGAGTACCTACTATACCATGCTCCATTAAAAGAAACTATGTTAGAACTGCTTTATGTGATCTTGGAGCCGGTGTTAGTGTTATGCCTCTCTCTTTATATCGTAGACTTGATTTGAATAAGTTGACACCTACTGAAATATCTTTGCAAATGGCTGATAAATCAATTGCTATACCTGTCGGTATTTGTGAGGATGTGCCTGTTGTGGTTGCAAACGTTACTATTTTGATGGACTTTGTTATTCTTGATATTCCCGAGGACGATAGTATGTCTATTATTCTTGGAAGACCCTTTTTGAATACTGCAGGGGCTGTTATTGATTGCAACAAAGGCAATGTCACTTTTCATGTTAATGGTAATGAGCATACGGTACACTTTCCGAGGAAACAACCTCAAGTCCACAGTATCAACTCTATTGGAAAAATTCCATCAATTATTTTTGGAGGTTTTGAATTTCCTCTTCCTACTGTCAAGAAGAAATATGATATTCTTATTATTGGGGACGTGCATATTCCCGTTGAGGTAACATAGTGTTATTCGAAATTTCTCCGGTTCCATGTTATTCGGAATGAGTTTGTTAACAAGACTTGATCAACCTTGTTAGTGGATTCCTTTTGATGAGCATGAGAGGGATGAAGTTAGAAAGCACAACCTTCTGTACCCTCCTTCTACTTTCTGTTATTTAGTTGAAATAAAGTAAAAATAGTATTTTCTGTCAGTTTTTCTGAATTATCCATGCAATATAAAAAATACCCCGAAAATAAAAGTTCTCCAAATGCCCCGAAATTGAAATATGATTTTTTCTAGAATATTTGAGAATATCTCGCACTGAGAACACAAGAGGGGGAGCAAGCACCTGGTCACGAGGGTCCAGGGCGCAACCACCCCCTAGGCGCGCCCCCTGCCTCGTGGGCCCCTGGTGGCTCCCCTCTGCTTATTCCAGCCACCACACACTTCTTCTTCCTCCCAAAAAAATCACCAACCAGCTCAAGCACGAGTTCTAGCTCATTTTGCTGCGATTTTCGATCTCCTTGCTCAAAGCACCTCTCACAAAACTGCTTTGGGGGATTGTTCCTTGGTATGTAACTCCTCCATTGGTCTAATTAGTTTTTGTTCTAGTGGTTTATTCATTGCAATTTTTTGCTGCCTAGGTGACCATGTTCTTGAGCTTGCATGTCAAATTTTTATTGTTCCAAGTAGTTCTAATGCATGATATAGGCTCTAGGCACTTGTAGGAGTAGTTGCTACCAATTTTGTTGAGCTTGGTTCACTTTTATTTGAAGTTACTAAAAATTTCAGAAATTTTTCAGAGGAAGAAATATGTTTAGGAAAATGTACCAAGGTGGTTCTTCAAGGAAGCAAGGACCCAGGCTTGCAATGCGCGTTGCTGATGATGAACCACCAAGGGACGCTCCAGTGCGGGCTTGTGAATGGCCTTTAGAGGACTTCATGGATCAAGCAGGAATCAAGGAAGAATTTAACACATATGTGCGCAACGCTGATCTTGTGAGCTTGGTGGCAGATAAGTGCCGTCAGTACCACTATCTCACTGATTCCTTTGTGAGGAGGTTTGAATTTTCATCCTCACGCAATTCTCAAACTATCCTGTTTGATCTTTATGAAAATTCTTATACTATGGACTTAGAGGATTTTACCACTGCTTGCAAACTTCCACAATGGGGTAGTACTAGTGAACCTCGCAAATCTGAATTTAGAGATTTTCTTGCTAGTATAACTGTGGGGGAATCTAGAGACATAGCACAAGCTACCATAGGGAGCATTCATTTTCCTGCTATACATTATTTTGCTCTCTTCATCGGTAGGTGCATAAATGGTAAGGATGAAGCATGTCACATCTGTATCCCGGACCTCAGTGTTCTCAGGAGTGCTGTGTTAGGAGATAAACATTATAATTTGGGAGCCATTGTTGCATGTAGGTTGCATAATAATAGATTTAATGGAGATTTCTTTGGTGGAATTTATGCAACTCCTTTAGCTAATTTTCTTGGTTTAACCATACGTGAGGATGATATTGAGTTGCCTCCTGCTTATTTAGATTATGAGGCTATGGTTCATTATCGTTTTGTTGAGAGGAACGATCAGTTCCTCCAGTACCGACTAATCTTTGACAGACGACGTACCTATCACGTCGCTATCCCGGCTTCTACCTTCTTTGACTTTCAGGCAAAGGGGAGATATTTCATAACCAGGGAGGAGGCGAATGAGTACGAGAGGAGGGCTGAGACAGCTCGCCTCCAAGCTGCAGCCCACGATGCAATGACTGCTGCATCTCAGTACGACCCCAACTACAACTTTGGATATACGCCAGGCCAGCCGTGGCAATAGACCAACTTAGGCCAAAATCCTAAGCTTGGGGGAGTACGTATTTCTCACCGACATTACATTCATGTTCGCACACTCATTGCTAGATGTCGGTGCTCATACTCTTTCACTGTAATATCCATGCTAGTTTATTTTCCTTTTTATGCTTTCTTCTTGTGTGTTTGAAAAACCTTAACAAAACCAAAAAAATTAGTTGTAGCGTTTAGCTAGTTTACTTTCTTGCTTGTAGTAGTAATTAAAAAGAAAACCCAAAAATATTTCCTGTTCTTGTGGGGAGCTTTCCGTGTAAATAGTTTTATTTCTTTTCTTTTCTTTGGGGGTCGATAGGAGAAGACCATGATGAAATTGTTAAAGTGGCTCTTATATGCATTATTGTTGAATTAACCAAGAGCCCATATTACCTTGTCTTCTCCTTTTTATTGAATGCTCGCAGATTCCAGCTTAGTCCAATGCACGTGCACTATTATTATTATTCATATCGTTCGGTCGTGCAAGTGAAAGGCAATTATGACGATATATGATGGACTGATTGAGATGAGAGAAGCTGGTATGAACTCGACCTCTTTTTTTTTGTAAATATGATTAGTTCATCGTTCCCGATTCAGCCTATTATGAATAAACATGTTTGCAATGACAATTAGAGATTATAGTTGCTTATGCCATGCTTAATTAGCTAGGAGCTTATAATGGTTTACCTTGCATGCCAACATGCTATTAAAATGGTTGTGATGTGGTATGATAGGGTGGTATCCTCCTTTGAATGATTCAAGTGACTTGACTTGGCACATGTTCACACATGTAGTTGAAACAAATCAACATAGCCTTCATGATATTTATGTTCATGGTGGATTATATCCTACTCATGCTTGCACTCAATGTTCATTAATTTTAATGCATGTTCATGACTGTTGTCGCTCTCTAGTTGGTCGCTTCCCAGTCTTTTTCTAGCCTTCACTTGTACTAAGCGGGAATACTGCTTGTGCATCCAATTCCTTAAACCCCAAAGTTATGCCATATGAGTCCACCATACCTTCCTATATGCGGTATCTACCTGCCGTTCCAAGTAAATTTGTATGTGCCAAACTCTAAACCTTCAAATGGAATTCTGTTTTGTATGCTCGAATAGCTCATGTATCCACTAGGGTTGTCCGTATCTTCCATGCTAGGCGGGTTATTCTCAAGAGGAGTGGACTCTGCTCCTCACTCACGAGAAAATGGCTGGTCACCGGGATGCCCAGTCCCATGCTTTATGCAAACCAAATCAAAATAATTGCAAACAAAACTCCCCCGGGACTGTTGTTAGTTGGAGGCACTTGTTGTTTCGAGCAAGTCATTGATTGATGCTTGTTGGTGGAGGGGGAGTATAAACTTTACCATTCTGTTTGGGAACCGCCTATAATGTGTGTAGCATGGAAGATATCGCCATCTCTTGGTTGCTATGTTGACAATGAAAGTATGCCGCTCAAAATATTATTTCTCTATTTCAAAATCGAGCTCAGGCACCTCTACAAATCCCTGCTTCCCTCTGCGAAGGGCCTATCTATTTACCTTTATGTTGAGTCATCACCCTCTTATTAAAAAGCACCAGCTGGAGAGCACCGCTGTCATTTGCATCCATTACTATTAGTTTATATTGGGTATGACTATGACTGGATCTTTTTTTACCATGAATTACAATGTTTAGTCAGTCCTTGATCTTTAAAGTTGCTCTGCATTATTTTTTGCGGCCTCAGAAAGGGCTAGCGAGATACCATCTTGTTATATCATATTATGATTGTTTTGAGAAAGTGTTGTCATCCGAGATTTATTATTATTGCTCGCTAGTTGATTATGCCATTGACATGAGTAAACATGAGACCTAAGTGTTATTGTGAATATGGTTAGTTATAATCTTTGCTGAAAACTTGAATGCTGGCTTAACATATTTACAACAACAAGAGCAAATAGAGTTTGTAAAAGTTTTTCTTTATCACTTTCAGTTTGTCAACTGAATTGCTTGAGGACAAGCAGAGGTTTAAGCTTGGGGGAGTTGATACGTCTCCGTCGTATCTACTTTTCCAAACACTTTTGCCCTGGTTTTGGACTCTAACTTGCATGATTTGAATGGAACTAACCCGGACTGACACTGTTTTCAGCAGAATTGCCATGGTGTTATCTTTGTGCAGAAACAAAAGTTCTCAGAATGACCTGAAACTTCACGGAGATTATTTTTGGAAATAATGAAAAATACTGGCGAAAGAATCAAGGCCAGGGGGCCCACACCCTTTCAACGAGGGTGGGGGGCGCGCCTGCCCCCCTGGGCGCGCTCCCTGCCTCGAGGGCCCCCTGGAGCTCCACCGACCTCAACTCCAACTCCATATATTCGTGTTCGGGGAGAAAAAAAATCAGAGAGAAAGATTCATCGCGTTTTACAATACGGAGCCGCCGCCAAGCCCTAAACTCTCTCGGGAGGGCTGATCTGGAGTCCGTTCGGGGCTCCGGAGAGGGGAATCCGTCGCCATTGTCATCATCAACCATCCTCCATCACCAATTTCATGATGCTCACCGCCGTGCGTGAGTAGTTCCATCATAGGCTTGCTGGACGGTGATGGGTTGGATGAGATTTATCATGTAATCGAGTTAGTTTTGTTAGGGTTTGATCCCTAGTATCTACTATATTCTGAGATTGATGTTGCTATGACTTTGCTATGCTTAATGCTTGTCACTAAGGCCCGAGTGCCATGATTTCAGATCTGAACCTATTATGTTTTCATGAATATATGTGAGTTCTTGATCCTATCTTGCAAGTCTATAGTCACCTACTATGTGTTATGATCCGGCAACCCCGAAGTAACAATAATCGGGACCACTCCCGGTGATGACCGTAGTTTGAGGATTTCATGTATTCACTGTGTGTTAATGCTTTGGTCCAGTACTCTATTATAAGGATGCCTTAATATCCCTTAGTTTCCGTTAGGACCCCGCTACCACGGGAGGGTAGGACAAAAGATGTCATGCAAGTTCTTTTCCATAAGCACGTATGACTATATTCGGAATACATGCCTACATTACATTGATGAATTGGAGCTAGTTCTGTGTCACCCTATGTTATGACTGTTACATGATGAACCGCATCCGGCATAATTCTCCATCACCGATCCGATGCCTACGAGCTTTTCACATATTGTTCTCCGCTTATTTACTTTTCCGTTGCTACTGTTACAATCACTACAAAACCCAAAAATATTACTTTTGCTACTGTTACCGTTACTTCCATACTACTTTGCTGCAGATACTAAGTTATCCAGGTGTGGTTGAATTGACAACTCAACTGCTAATACTTGAGAATATTCTTTGGCTCCCCTTGTGTCGAATCAATAAATTTGGGTTGAATACTCTACCCTCGAAAACTGTTGCGATCCCCTATACTTGTGTGTTATCAGGTTCATCTGATCTTGCCAAGTCCTATTGTGTCAGCAGTGCTTCAGAAGTAGTGTTAGGTGTGAATGCAACTTGGGAACTGGTCAGTTCCGGAGCAAACGAATGAGTAACTCGTTGAGATGCTAGTACAGTTGAAGCGGATGCTGCAGCTGGTGGAGCAGGTGATACTGTGTTTGTAGATTTAGCCGGTGGACTTGGACCTTCTACTGCACTATAAGTACCAGCTGAATCTCGAGGGCAGATCCTTTTCCCTTTCACTCGACGAGTAATACCATTCCCTACTATATTCTTTTCCTTGCTCTTTTTTGGCTTTGCCATGTCAAGGCATACCCACAACACAAAAGAATAAAATCGCTCTTCAGAACTCATTGATGCACGATACAGACAAGCAATACTTTGATGTAAGACAACCGTATGAGGATGGAATATGTAAGAAAAACAGGACGACGTGACATGTTCACACCTACGATGTGTAAACTAAGCAGAAGGATTTTCAAGAAAATAGAAGTAATGCAAGCTAGACACCATATGAAAGATGCAACCAATATCACTCTGCCTAGTTAAAAGTGTCTTGTGATAAGTGGCATTTCAAAAAATTAGAAGCAGTACAACATAGAAATCAATGCAAGATGCAACCACTATCAAACTGCCATGTTAAAAGCGTCCAATCATGAGTGACTGATGCAGGATACACAACAGCAGTACTTTGATGTAAGAACATGGTATGATTGATAGATTCAATGTATTCTAGACACAGAAAGGCATGCCATATGCACATGTATAACATATAAACTCACCAGGTGCAATTTAATCAAAATAGAAGAAATACAGGCTAGACAACATATGCAACATGAAACCAATTATCGCACTGTCAACTTAGAGCAAGCACCTGCGATGGTGGAGTACGGGAGATGAACTCATCGTGTAGACTTGGGACTTCAACTTCATTAGCAGTAGCAGTGGCAAATCTAGAGAGTCTCTGTTTGCGTCGGTCCGGAGGACCACCAACATCCCCTAACTTACTCTTTTCCTTACTATTTTCTGATATTGCCTTATGAAGTCAAAACCAAAAGAAGATGAATAAAATTAGCTCTACATAACTGGTTGATGCATGATACAGACGAACACAACTTTGATGTAAGGCAAGGGCAGGATAGGAGGATGGAATATATCCAAAAAAAAGACGGCATTGCATATTCAGACGTACGATAGGAGGGTGGAATATGTATGAAAAATAGTAAGCAGAAGGCATTTCAACAAAATTAGAAGAAATGAAAGCTAGGCACCATATGAACATGCAACCAATATCACTATCAGGTAAAAAGTGTCTCGTCGTAAGTGCCATTTCAAGAAATTAGAAGCAGTACAAGCTAGAAGACAATGCAAGATGCAACCTACATCACACTCCCAAGTTAAATGTGTCTTATGGGTAAGTGATCGTTGCAGGCATAAGTTGTAAGCTACGCAGATGCAATTCAAGAAAATCAGAAGCAATACAAACTAGACATCATACGCAACATGCAACCACATATAATAGTGCCAAGTTAGAGCAAGCACCTGTGATGGTGGAGTAGGGGAGATGTGCTCATCATCTACAAGTATGTTCCAGAAACAGGAACAGGTGTCATATACACTGGCATTATGTGTAAAGTAAGCATATGCAATTCAACAAAGTTAGAAGCAATACAAGCTAGACATCATACGCAACATGTAAACACATATAATAGTGCCAAGTTAGAGCAAGCACCTGTGATGGTGGAGTAGGGGAGATGTGCTCATCATCTACACAGCTACGTTGACTGTCCAGCCTTGTGTTGTCTTGCGAATATTGTTGGTAGGATGGCGGAGTAGAATCTGTAGAGACCCTCCGTTTGAGTTGCTCCGAAGGACCACCATCATCCACTGCCGGGCTAATTTCTTTCAGCTGTATTGATTTTGCATTGTGAAGTCAAACCGATAAAAAAAAAGGAATAAATTCGCTCTTCAGAACTCATTCATGCATGATACTGACGAACACTACTCGGATGAAAGGCAAACACATGATACGAGGATGGAATATGTACGAAAAACAAGACGACATGACATATTCACACCTATGATGTGGTAACTAAGCAGAAGGCATTTCAACAAATTAGAAGCACTGCAAGTTAGACACCATATGAAAGGTGCAACCAGTATCACTCTGACAAGTTCAAATTGTCCGGCGTTTCAACAAATTAGAAGCAGTACATGCTAGAAATCATATGCAAGACACAACCAATATCACAGTGGCGACTTAAAGGTGCCTTATCATAAGTGACTGATGCGGGATATGCAAGAACAATAGTCTGATGTAAGAACATGGTGTGATCAGATATAGTATGTTCTAGAAACAGGAACAGGTGTCATATTCATAGGCATTGTGTGTAAAGTAAGCAAATGCAATTCAACATAGTTAGAAGCAATACAAGCTAGACATCATACACAACATGCAACCACATATAATAGTGCCAAGTTAGAGCAAGCACCTGTGATGGTGGAGTAGGGGAGATGTGCTCATCATCTACACAGCTACGTTGACTGTCTAGCCTTGCGTTGTCTTGCAAATCTTGTTGGGAGGATGGTGGAGTAGAATCTGTAGAGACCCTCCGTTTCAGTTGCTTGGAAGGACCACCATCGTCCAATGCCTTACCAATTTCCTTCCGCTTTATTGATTTTGCATTGTGACGTCAAACCGACAAGAAAGAGGAATAAAATTCGCTCTTCAGAACTCATTCATGGATGATACTGACGAACACTACTCGGATGAAAGGCAAACACATGATACGAGGATGGAATATGTACGAAAAACAGGACGGCGTGACATATTCACACCTATGATGTGGTAACTAAGCAGAAGGCATTTCGACAAATTAGAAGCACCGCAAGCTAGACACCATATGAAAGGTGCAACCAATATCACTCTGACAAGTTCAAACTGTCTGGCGTTTCAACAAATTAGAAGAAGTACATGCTAGAAATCATACGCAAGACACAACCAATATCACAGTGGCGACTTAAAGGTGCCTTATCATAAGTGACTGATGCGGGATATGCAAGAACAGTAGTCTGATGTAAGAACATGGTGTGATCAGATATAGTATGTTCTAGAAACAGGAACAGGTGTCATATTCATAGGCATTATGTGTAAAGTAAGCAAATGCAATTCAACATAGTTAGAAGCAATACAAGCTAGACATCATACACAACATGCAACCACATATAATAGTGCCAAGTTAGAGCAAGCACCTGTGATGGTGGAGTAGGGGAGATGTGCTCATCATCTACACAGCTACGTTGACTGTCTAGCCTTGCGTTGTCTTGCAAATCTTGTTGGGAGGATGGTGGAGTAGAATCTGTAGAGACCCTCCGTTTCAGTTGCTTGGAAGGACCACCATCATCCAATGCCTTACCAATTTCCTTCCGCTTTATTGATTTTGCATTGTGACGTCAAACCGACAAGAAAGAGGAATAAAATTCGCTCTTCAGAACTCATTCATGGATGATACTGACGAACACTACTCGGATGAAAGGAAAACACATGATAAGAGGATGGAATATGTACGAAAAACAGGACGACGTGACATATTCACACCTATGATGTGGTAACTAAGCAGAAGGCATTTCGACAAATTAGAAGCACCGCAAGCTAGACAGCATATGAAAGGTGCAACCAATATCACTCTGACAAGTTCAAACTGTCTGGCGTTTCAACAAATTAGAAGAAGTACATGCTAGAAATCATATGCAAGACACAACCAATATCCCAGTGGCGACTTAAAGGTGCCTTATCATAAGTGACTGATGCGGGATATGCAAGAACAGTAGTCTGATGTAAGAACATGGTGTGATCAGATATAGTATGTTCTAGAAACAGGAACAGGTGTCATATTCATAGGCATTATGTGTAAAGTAAGCAAATGCAATTCAACATAGTTAGAAGCAATACAAGCTAGACATCATACACAACATGCAACCACATATAACAGTGCCAAGTTAGAGCAAGGACCTGTGATGGTGGAGTAGGGGAGATGTGCTCATCATCTACACAGCTACGTTGACTGTCTAGCCTTGCGTTGTCTTGCAAATCTTGTTGGGAGGATGGTGGAGTAGAATCTGTAGAGACCCTCCGTTTCAGTTGCTTGGAAGGACCACCATCATCCAATGCCTTACCAATTTCCTTCCGCTTTATTGATTTTGCATTGTGACGTCAAACCGACAAGAAAGGGGAATAAAATTCGCTCTTCAGAACTCATTCATGGATGATACTGACGAACACTACTCGGATGAAAGGCAAACACATGATACGAGGATGGAATATGTACGAAAAACAGGACGGCGTGACATATTCACACCTATGATGTGGTAACTAAGCAGAAGGCATTTCGACAAATTAGAAGCACTGCAAGCTAGACACCATATGAAAGGTGCAACCAATATCACTCTGACAAGTTCGAACTGTCTGGCGTTTCAACAAATTAGAAGCAGTACATGCTAGAAATCATATGCAAGACACAACCAATATCACAATGGCGACTTAAAGGTGCCTTATCGTAAGTGACTTATGCGGGATATGCAAGAACAGTAGTCTGATGTAAGAACATGGTGTGGTCAGATATAGTATGTTCTAGAAACAGGAACAGGTGTCATATTCACATGCATTATGTGTAAAGTAAGCAGATGCAATTCAATAAAGTTAGAAGCAATACAAGCTAGACATCATACGCAACATGCAACCACATATAATAGTGCCAAGTTAGAGCAAGCACCTGTGATGGTGGAGTAGGGGAGATGTGCTCATCATCTACACAACTACGTTGACTGTCTAGCCTTGCGTTGTCTTGCAAATCTTGTTGGGAGGATGGCGGAGTAGAATCTGTAGAGACCCTCCGTTTCAGTTGCTCGGAAGGACCACCATCATCCAATGCCTTACCAATTTTCTTCCGCTTTATTGATTTTGCATTGTGACGTCAAACCGACAAGAAAATGGAATAAAATTCACTCTTCAGAACTCATTCATTCGTGATACTGACGAACACTACTCTGATGAAAGGAAAAGTCATGATACGAGGATGGAATATGTACGAAAAACTAGACGGCTTGACATATTCACACCTATGATGTGGTAACTAAGCAGAAGGCACTTCAACAAATTAGAAGCACATCAAGCTAGACACCATATGGAAGGTGCAATCAATATCACTCTGCCAAGTTAAAATTGTCTCGTCATAGGTGGCGTTCATCAAACTAGAAGCACTACATGCTAGAAATCATATTCAAGACGCAAACCAATATCACACTGCCAACTTAAAGGTGTCCCATCATATGTGACTGACACAAGATACACAAGAAGAGTAGTTTCATGTAAGAACATGGTGTGATAGACAGATATAGTATGTACCAAAAACAGGAAAGCGTGTCATTTTCACACGTATCATGTGTAAGCTAAGCAGATGCAGTTTACACTAATTAGGAGCAATACAAGCTAGACACCATATGCAACATGCAACCAGATATCACACTGCCAAGTTAGAGCAAGCACCTTGGATGGTGGAGTAGGGGAGCGGAGACTTGGAACTTGTAATGCACTAGCAGTAGAAGGAGAATCCGTACAGATGTTCCGTTTACGTTGCTGCATTCTACCTCTTGAGCACTGCGTTGGTTTTCCCCTGAAGAGGAAAGGGTGATGCAGTAAAGCATCGTAAGTATTTCCCTCGGTTTTTGAGAACCAAGGTATCAATCCAGTAGGAGGCCACGCACGAGTCCCTCACAGCTACACAAACAAATAAAATCCTCGCAACCAACTCAATAAAGGGGTTGTCAATCCCTTCACGGTCACTTACGAAAGTGAGATCTGATAGTTATGATAAGATAATATTTTTGGTATTTTTATGATAAAGATGCAAAGTAAAATAAAAGGCAATAAAAATAGCTAAGTGTTGGAAGATTAATATGATGGAAAATAGACCCCGGGGCCATAGGTTTCACTAGTGTCTTCTCTCGAGAGCATAAGTATTACGGTGGGCAAACAACTTACTATTGAGCAATTGACAGAATTGAGCATAGTTATGAGAATATCTAGGTATGATCATGTATATAGGCATCACGTCCGAGACAAGTAGACCGACTCCTGCCTGCATCTACTACTATTACTCCATACATCGACCGCTATCCAGCATGCATCTAGAGTATTAAGTTCAAAAGAACAGAGTAACGATTTAAGTAAGATGACATGATGTAGAGGGATAAACTCATGCAATATGATATAAACCCCATCTTGTTATCCTCGATGGCAACAATACAATACGTGCCTTGCTGCCCCTACTATCACTTGGAAAGGACACCGCAAGATTGAACCCAAAGCTAAGCACTTCTCCCATTGCAAGAAAGATCAATCTAGTAGGCCAAACCAAACTGATAATTCGAAGAGACTTGCAAAGATAACCAATCATACATAAAAGAATTCAGAGAAGATTCAAATATTGTTCATAGATAAACTTGATCATAAACCCACAATTCATCGGTCTCAACAAACACACCGCAAAAGAAGATTACATCGAATAGATCTCCACAAGAGAGGGGGAGAACATTGTATTGAGATCCAAAGAGAGAGAAGAAGCCATCTAGCTAATAACTATGGACCCGAAGGTCTGAAGTAAACTACTCCCACATCATCGGAGAGGCTATGGTGTTGTTGTAGAAGCCCTCCGTGATCGATGCCCCCTCCGGCGGAGCTCCGGAAAAGGCCCCAAGATGGGATCTCACGGGTACAGAAGGTTGAGGTGGTGGAATTAGCTTTTTGGCTCCGTATCTGGTAGTTTGGGGGTACGTAGGTATATATAGGAGGAAGAAGTACGTCGGTGGAGCAACGTGGGCCCCATGAGGGTGGAGGGCGCGCCTGGGGGGTAGGCGCGCCCCCCTACCTTGTGCCTTCCTGGTTGCTTTCTTGACGTAGGGTCCAAGTCCTCTGGATCACGTTCGTTCCAAAAATCACGTTCCCGAAGGTTTCATTCCGTTTGGACTCCGTTTGATATTCTTTTTCTGCGAAACTCTGAAATAGGCAAAAAATAGCAATTCTGGGCTGGGCCTCCAGTTAATAGGTTAGTCCCAAAAATAATATAAAAGTGTATAATAAAGCCCAATAATGTCCAAAACAGAATATAATATATCATGGAACAATAAAAATTTATAGATACGTTGGAGACGTATCAAGCATCCCCAAGCTTAATTCCTGCTCGTCCTCGAGTAGGTAAATGATAAAAACAGAATTTTTGATGTGGAATGCTAGTTAGCATAATTTCAATGTAATTCTTCTTATTGTGGCACGAATGTTCAGATATAATATGATTCAAGATAAAAGTTTAATGTTGACATAAAAACAATAATACTTCAAGCATGCTAACCAAGCAATTATGTCTTATCAAAATAACATAGCCAAAGCAAGTTATCCCTACAAAATCATATAGTCTGGCTATGCTCCATCTTCCCCATACAAAATATTCATATCATGTACAACCCCGGTTTTAGCCAAGCAATTGGTTCATACTTTTTAACGCGCTTCAACCTTTTCAACTCTTACGCAATACATGAGCGCAAGCCATGGATATAACACTATGGTGGAATAAGGTATAATGGTAGGGGTTATGTGGGAAGACAAAAAAGGAGAAAGTCTCACATCAACGAGGCTAATCAACGGGCTATGGAGATGCCCATCAATTGATGTCAATGCAAGGAGTAGGAATTGCCATGCAACGGATGCACTAGAGCTATAAGTGTATGAAAGCTCAAACAAAAGAAACTAAGTGGGTGTGCATCCAACTTGCTTGCTCACAAAGACCTCAGGCATTTTGAGGAAGCCTATCATTGGAATATACAAGCCAAGTTCTATAATGAAATTTCCCACTAGTATATGAAAGCGACAAAATGAGAGACTCTCTATCATGAAGATCACTGTGCTACTTTGAAGCACAAGTGTGGTACAAGGATAGTAACATTATCCCTTCTCTCTTTTTCTCTCATTTTTTATTTGGCCTTTTCTCTTTTTTATGGCCTCTTTTTTTAGTCCGGAGTCTCATCCCGACTTGTGGGGGAATCATAGTCTCCATCATCCTTTCCTCACTTGGGACAATGCTCTAATAATGATGATCATCACACTTTTATTTACTTACAACTCATGAATTACAACTCAATACTTAGAACAAAATATGACTCTATGTGAATGCCTCCGGCGGTGTACCGGGATATGCAATGAATCAAGAGCGACATGTATGAAAGAATTATGAATGGTGGCTTTGCCACAAATACAATGTCAACTACATGATCATGCAAGGCAATATGACAATGATGGAGCTTGTCAAGATAAACGAAATGATGGAAAGTTGCATGGCAATATATCTCGGAATGGCTATGGAAATGCCATAATAGGTAGGTATGGTGGCTGTTTTGAGGAATATATAAGGAGGTTTATGTGTGATAGAGCGTATCATATCACGGGGTTTGGATGCACCGGCGAAGTTTGCACCAACTCTCAAGGTGAGAAAGGGCAATGCACGGTACCGAAGAGGCTAGAAAATTGCGGAAAGGTAAGTGTGCGTATAATCCATGGACTCACATTATTCATAAAGAACTCATATACTTATTGCAAAAATTTATTAGCCCTCGAAGCAAAGTACTACTACGCATGCTCCTAGGGGAAGGGTTGGTAGGAGTTAACCATCGCGCGATCCCGACCGCCACACAAAGGATGACAATCAATAAATACCTCATGCTCCGACTTTGTTACATAACGGTTCACCATACATGCATGCTACGGGAATCACAAACTCCAACACAAGTATTTTTCAATTCCACAATTACTCAACTAGCACAACTATGATATTACCACCTTTATATCTCAAAACAATTATCAAGCATCAAATTTCTCTTGATATTATAATTAAAGCAAATTGCCATGCTGTTTTAAGACTCTCAAAATAATATATGTGATGCATGAGAGATCAATAGTTTCTATAAAACAAATCCACCGCCGTGCTCTAAAAGATATAAGTGAAGCACTAGAGCAAAACTATATAGCTCAAAAGATATAAGTGAAGCACATAGAGTATTCTAACAATTTCCGAATCATGTGTGTCTCTCTCAAAAGGTGTGTACAGCAAGGATGATTGTGGTAAACTAAAAAACAAAGACTCAAATAATACAAGACGCTCCAAGCAAAACACATAGCATGTGGTGAATAAAAATATAGCTCCAAGTAAAGTTACCGATGGAAGTAGACGAAAGAGGGGATGCCTTCCGGGGCATCCCCAAGATTTGGCTTTTAGGTGTCCTTAGATTATCTTGGGGTGCCATGGGCATCCCCAAGCTTAGGCTCTTGCCACTCCTTGTTCCATAATCCATCAAATCTTTCACCCAAAACTTGAAAACTTCACAACACAAAACTTAGCAGAAAATCTCGTGAGCTCCGTTAGCGAAAGAAAACAAAACACCACTTCAAGGTACTGTAATGAACTCATTCTTTATTTATATTGTTGTTAAACCTACTGTATTCCAACTTCTCTATGGTTTGTAAACTATTTTATTAGCCATCGATTCATCAAAATAAGCAAACAACACACGAAAAACAGAATCTGTCAAAAACATAACAGTCTGTAGTAATCTGTAACTAACGCAAACTTCTGGAACTCCAAAAATTCAGCCAAAATAGGACGACCTAGAAAATTTGTTTATTGATCAGCAGCAATTGGAATCAATATTTTATCACGTTCTGGTGATTTTTAACAATTATTTTCGTGAACAGAAAGTTTCTGGAATTTTGAGCAAGATCAAATAACTATCATCCAAGAAGATCCTATAGGTTAAACTTGGCACAAACACTAATTAGAACATAAAAACAAATCTAACAAGAGGCTATATCAAATATTTATTCCTAAACAGAAGCAAAAAGCAAAAAAAACCAAAAAACAAAATTGGGTTGCCTCCCAACAAGCGCTATCGTTTAACGCCCCTAGCTAGACATAATAGCAAGGATAGATCTAAGTATTGCCATCTTTGGTAGGCAATCCATAAGTGGCTCTCCTAATAGATTCATAAGGTAATTTTATTTTCTTTCTAGGGAAGTGTTCCATGCCTTTTCTTAACGGAAATTGGAATCTAATATTCCCTTCCTTCATATCAATAATTGCAACAATCGTTCTAAGGAAATGTCTACCAAGAATAATAGGACATGAAGGATTGCAATCTATATCAAGAACAATAAAATCTACGGGCACATAATTCCTATTTGCAACAATAAGAACATCATTAATTCTTCCCATAGGTTTCTTAATAGTGGAATCCGCAAGGTGTAAGTTTAAAGAGCAATCATCAAAATCACGGAAACCTAGCAAATCGCACAAAGTTTTTGGAATCGTGGAAACACTAGCACCCAAATCACACAAGGCATAGCATTCATGATCTTTAATTTTAATTTTAATAGTAGGTTCCCACTCATCATAAAGTTTTCTAGGGATAGAAACTTTGAACTCAAGTTTTTCTTCATAAGATTGCATCAAAGCATCAACGATATGTTTGGTAAAGGCTTTATTTTGACTATAAGCATGTGGAGAATTTAGCACGGATTGCAACAAGGAAATACAATCTATCAAAGAGAAATTATCATAATTAAAATCCTTGAAATCCAAAATAGTGGGTTCATTAATATCTAGAGTTTTGATCTCTTCAATCTTGCTTTTACCAATTTTTGCATCAAGATCTAAAAACTCCGAATTTTTGGAACGCCTTCTAGGTAAAGGTGGATCATATTCAGTCCCATCATTATCAAGATTCATATTGCAAAACAAAGATTTAATAGGGTACACATCAATAACTTTTAGATCTTCATCTTTATTTTCATAGAAACTAGAAGAACACGCTTTCACAAAACAATCTTTCTTAGCACGCATCCTAGCGGTTCTTTCTTTGCACTCGTCAATGGAAATTCTCATGGCTTTGAGAGACTCACTGATATCATGCTTAGGTGGAATAGATCTAAGTTTCAAAGAATCAACATCAAGAGAAATTCTATCAACGTTCCTAGCTAATTCATCAACTTTAAGCAATTTTTCTTCAAGCAAAGCATTGAAATTCTTTTGCAAATTCATAAACTCCTTAACACTAGTCTCAAATTCAGAGGGCATCTTATTAAAATTTCCATAAGAATTGTTGTAGGAATTACCATAATTATTAGAGGAATTACTAGGATTCGGCCTAGGATTAAAGTTTCCTCTATACGCGTTGTTACCAAAATTATTCCTACCAACAAAATTCACATCCATAGATTCATTATTATTCTCAATCAAAGTAGACAAAGGCATATCATTAGGATCAGAAGAAACACTTTTATTAGCAAATAATTTCATAAGTTCATCCATCTTTCCACTCAAAACATTAATTTCTTCTATCGCATGCACTTTCTTATTAGTAGATCTTTCAGTGTGCCATTGAGAATAATTAACCATAATATTATCTAGGAGTTTAGTAGCTTCTCCTAAAGTGATTTCCATAAAAGTGCCTCCCGCGGCCGAATCTAAAAGATTTCTAGAAGCAAAATTCAATCCAGCATAATATTTTTGTATAATCATCCACAAATTCAAACCATGTGTAGGGCAATTACGTATCATTAATTTCATCCTCTCCCAAGCTTGTGCAACATGTTCATGATCAAGTTGCTTAAAATTCATGATATCGTTTCTAAGAGAGATGATCTTAGCGGGAGGAAAATACTTAGAGATAAAAGCATCTTTGCACTTATTCCAAGAATCAATACTATTTTTAGGCAAAGACGAAAACCAAGCTTTAGCACGATCTCTAAGCGAAAAACAAAATAGCTTCAATTTAACGATATCATTGTCCACATCTTTCTTCTTTTGCATATCACACAAATGAACGAAGCTATTTAGATGGGTAGCGGCATCTTCACTAGGAAGGCCGGCGAATTGATCTTTCATGAAAAGATTCAACAAAGCAGCATTAATTTCACAAGATTCGGTATCGGTAAGAGGAGCAATCGGAGTGCTAAGGAAATCATTGTTGTTGGTATTGGTAAATTCACATTTTTTTGGTATTATCTTGAGCCATCGTGACAAGCAAGCAATCCAACACACGAGCAAACAAGAAGCACGCGAAAAAGAGACAAACGGAAAAGAGAGGGCGAATAAAACGGCAAGGGTGAAGTGGGGGAGAGGAAAACGAGAGGCAAATGGCAAATAATGTAATGCGGGAGATAAGGGTTTGTGATAGGTACTTGGTATGTTGACTTTTGCGTAGACTCCCCGGCAACGGCGCCAGAAATGGCTCATTGACGGGAAATAATATCTTGACCTGACTTGGTGTGAGCCTCCCCGGCAACGGCGCCAGAAATCCTTCTTGCTACCTCTTGAGCACTACGTTGGTTTTCCCCTGATGAGGAAAGGGTGATGCATGTGACGCCCGGGTAATCAAGCTATAGTAACCCTCTGGTATGATGCCACGTCACCATGATTACGGTTGCTAATCTCGTGTTAGTTCAGAACCGATCCAAATTCCAATTTGAATTAAAGTCAAACAATAAAGTTTTGAATTCTCAAAACTAAAATATTCTTATTGTGACAATTAAATCATCGATAGTATTGGTGGAGAAACAACATTTTTATAAAATAATTAATTACTCTAAAGTGATTAGAACTGCAGCAAAACAATTAAGTGAATACCTTTTTCGATTAATAAAATTCTAAACTAATTTATTTCGGGGTAAAACATTTATGGCAGTGGGTGGTTCTCAAACATCAATTTAGGAATTGTTATCATTTTTTCTAAGCTAAAAACAATGTGTATCTAAAATAAAATAGAACAGAAAATAAAAATAAAAAAAGAGAAAAGGAAACAAAAAAAGAAAGAAAGGAAAAGAACCCCCCTCGCTGGGCCTCGGCCCAGCTGGCCACTGGGCCAACAGGCCAACCCCAGGCTGGCCCACCCACCGCCTACTAACCAACTCCCCCTCCCACCGTAACCCTAACCTACCCCACGTTCCCCACTATCCCCCCCCCCGATCCGATCCACTCCTCCTTCCGCCCCGATCTGGCCATCGTCGCTCCGAGCACCGTCGCCAACCGGCACGACGCCGCCGCCTGGTCCTCGCCGGATTCGTCACCTCGCCGTCTCCTTCCCACGCCGGACCTCCTCGACCTCCTCCCCGACGGCCTCCCCAAGCCACGCCGTGCCCCGTCGCCGCTCGCCGTCTCTGGTGCCACCTCGCCAACGCCGCCCCACCGCCTCTTCCTCGCCGGACCGCACCGACCCTCCCCGTCCTCTTCTCGTCAACGGGGGTGAGCTCCCCGTCGGCCCCCGTCTGTCTCCCCCTCAGTATGCTGCACCCCACGCCGTCCCATCGCCGCGCCCGCCTCTGCGTGGCCGCGCCCCGTCGTGGCTCCCGCACGCCCGCACGCGCCCAGGGCGCGCCTCCCCCCTTTGCGCCCGTCGCCTGCGCCGGCTCTCACCGTTGCTAGCGCCGCTCGCGGACCGCCTCTCCTAGTCCCCGCGGCCGCGCCACCGCGCCGCCCGCGTGCCACTGGCCGCACCGGCGCCACCCCCCTCGCCTCCGCCCGCCGTGGCCCCGGCTGGCCGTGCCGGCTTGCCCCGCCGTCGGTGCCCCGGCGGCTTCGTCCCGCCCTGCGGGCGAGTGCTCGCTCAGGTGCGCCCGCAACCGCCTGCCCGTATGCCCGTTAAGGCCCCTGTGCCTATGACCAGTGGGCCTGGCCCTAGAACGTTAAAAAAAGGAGAAAAGAATTAAAAATAATATTAATAAAATTAAAAATTAATTAATTAATGAATTAATTAACCCTGTTTAATTAGTCTAATTAACTAGTTAGTTTAAATGAACCATAATTAGTTTAGTTAAATCCTAATTAACCTAATCAGAGTATGCTGGACCCACCTATCAGGTTGACCAGGTCAACGGTCAACGTTGACTGCTGACGTCATAATTACCTTTTTTCTAATTAAATTAATTCAGTTAATTCTAGAAAAAGATAAAATCCTTTTTAAATTAATATAAAATGAACCGTAGCTCGGATGGAAAAACTTTGTACATGAAAGTTGCTCAGAACGACGAGGCGAATCCGGATACGCAGCCCGTTCGTCCGCCACACATCCCTAGCATAGCAAACACGCAACTTTCCCCCTCCGGTTCATCTGTCCGAAAACGCGAAACACCGGGAATACTTTCCCGGATGTTTCCCCCCTTCGCCAGTACCACCTCCTACCGCGTTAGGGCACACCTAGCCCCGCGCATTGACATGTCTTCCATCGTCATGCTTATGTTTGCGTTATATTTGTTGTTTCTTCCCCCTCTTCTCTCGTTAGACACCGAGACCGACGCCGCTGCTACCCAGTACGACTACGGTGTTGACGAGCCCTCCTTGCCAAAGCAACCAGGCAAGCCCCCCTGATCACCAGATATCGCCTACTCTTCTCTATACTGCTTGCATTAGAGTAGTGTAGCATGTTACTGCTTTCGGTTAATCCTATTCTGTTGCATAGCCTCTCATTCTTGCTATAGTTGTTACCCTTACCTGCTATCCTACTACTTAGTATAGGATGCTAGTGTTCCATCAGTGGCCCTACACTCTTGTCCGTCTGCCATGCTATACTACTGGGTCGTGATCACTTCGGGAGGTGATCACGGGTATATACTATATACTTTATATACATGACACATGTGGTGACTAAAGTCGGGTCGGCTCGTTGAGTACCCGCAAGTGATTCTGATGAGGGGGCTGAAAGGACAGGTGGCTCCACCCCGGTAGAGGTGGGCCTGGGTTCCTGACGGCCCCCGACTGTTACTTTGTGGCGGAGCGACAGGGCAGGTTGAGACCACCTAGGAGAGAGGTGGGCCTAGCCCTGGTCGGCGTCCGCGAATACTTAAAAATAACACGCTTAACGAGTTCTTGGTATTTGATCTGAGTCTGGCCATTTGGTCTATACGCACTAACCAACTACGCGGGAACAGTTATGGGCACTCGACGTCGTGGTATCAGCCGAAGCTCTTTTTGACGTCAGCGACGGAGCGGCGCGCGCCGGATTGTACTGGAACGCCTACTAGGCTAGGTCTACTTCCGGCCGCCCTCGCAACGTGCAGGTGTGCAATGGGCGATGGGCCCAGACCCCTGCGCGCATAGGATTTAGACCGGCGTGCTGACCTCTCTGTTGAGCCTAGGTGGGGCTGCGACGTGTTGATCTTCCGAGGCCGGGCATGACCCAGGAAAGTGTGCCCGGCCAAATGGGATCAAGCGTGTTGGGTTATGTGGTGCACCTCTGTAGGGAAGTTTATCTATTCGAATAGCCATGTCCCTCGGAAAAAGGACGACCCGGAGTTGTACCTTGACCTTATAACAACTAGAACCGGATACTTAATAAAACACACCCTTCCAAGTGCCAGATACAACCCGGTGATCACTCTCTAACAGGGCGACGAGGAGGGGATCGCCGGGTAGGATTATGCTATGCGATGCTACTTGGTGAATTTACCATCTACTCACTTCTACATGCTGCAAGATGGAGGTGGCCAGAAGCGTAGTCTTCGACAGGATTAGCTATCCCCCTCTTATTCTGGCATTCGGCAGTTCAGTCCACCGATATGCCACTTTACACATATACCCATGCATATGTAGTGTAGCTCCTTGCTTGCGAGTACTTTGGATGAGTACTCACGGTTGCTTTTCTCCCTCTTTTTTCTCTTTCTATACCTGGTTGTCGCAACCAGATGCTGGAGTCCAGGAGCTAGAGATCCCGAGGATGATTCTACATGGAGTTCGGCTTCGAGGAGTAGTTAGGAGGTCCCAGGCAGGAGGCGTTGCCTTTTCGATCGTTGTTACTTTTGTGCTAGCCTATTTAAGGCAATCTTGTTTAACTTATGTCTGTACTCAGATATTATTGCTTCCGCCGACTCTTGTGTTTTCGAGCTTATGTATTCGAGCCTTCGAGGCCCCTGGCTTGTAATATAAAGCTTGTTTTATTTTAATTTGTGTCTAGAGTTGTGTTGTGATATCTTCCCGTGAGTCCTTGATCTTGCTCGTACACGTTTGCATGCATGATTAGTGTACGATTGAATCGGGGGCGTCACAATGCAGTAAAGCAGCGTAAGTATTTCCCTCAGTTTTTCAGAACCAAGGTATCAATCCAGTAGGAGGCCACGCACGAGTCCCTCGCACCTACACAAACAAATAAAATTCTCGCAACCAATGCAATAAAGGGGTTGTCCATCCCTTCACGGTCACTTACGAAAGTGAGATCTGATAGATATGATAAGATAATATTTTTGGTATTTTTATGATAAAGATGCAAAGTAAAATAAAAGTCAATAAAAATAGCTAAGTGTTGGAAGATTAATATGATGGAAAATAGACCCGGCGGCCATAGGTTTGACTAGTGGCTTCTCTCGAGAGCATAAGTATTACGGTGGGTAAACAAATATTGTTGAGCAATTGACATAATTGAGCATAGTTATGAGAATATCTAGGTATGATCATGTATATAGGCATCACGTCCGAGAAAAGTAGACCGATCCCTGCCTGCATCTACTACTATTACTCCACACATCGACCGCTATCCAGCATGCATCTAGAGTATTAAGTTCAAAAGAACAGAGTAAAGCTTTAAGTAAGATGACATGATGTAGAGGGATAAACTCATGCAATATGATATAAACCCCATCTTGTCATCCTCGATGGCAACAATACAATACGTGACTTGCTGCCCCTACTATCATTGGGAAAGGACACCGCAAGATTGAACCCAAAGCTAAGCACTTCTCCCATTGCAAGAAAGATCAATCTAGTAGGCCAAACCAAACTTCGAAGAGACTTGCAAAGATAACCAGTCATACATAAAAGAATTCAGAGAAGATTCAAATATTGTTCATAGATAAACTTGATCATAAACCCACAATTCATCGGTCTCAACAAACACACCGCAAAAGAAGATTACATCAAATAGATCTCCACAAGAGAGGGGGAGAACATTGTATTGAGATCCAAAGAGAGAGAAGAAGCCATCTAGCTAATAACTATGGACCCGAAGGTCTGAGGTAAACTACTCACACATCATCGGAGAGGCTATGGTGTTGATGTAGAAGCCCTCCGTGATCGATGCCCCCTACGGCGGAGCTCCGGAAAAGGCCCCAAGATGGGATCCCACGGGCACAGAAGGTTGCGGCGGTGGAATTAGGTTTTTGGCTCCGTATCTGGTAGTTTGGGGGTACGTAGGTATATATAGGAGGAAGAAGTACGTCGGTGGAGCAACATGGGCCCCACGAGGGTGGAGGGCGCGCCTGGGGGGGTAGGCGCGCCCCCTACCTCATGCCTTCCTGGTTGCTTTCTTGACGTAGGGTCCAAGTCCTCTATATCACTTTCGTTCCAAAAATCACGTTCCCAAAGGTTTCATTCCGTTTGGACTCCGTTTGATATTCTTTTTCTGCGAAACTCTGAAATAGGCAAAAAACAGCAATTCTGGGCTGGGCCTCCGGTTAATATGTTAGTCCCAAAAATAATATAAAAGTGTATAATAAATCCCAATAATGTCCAAAACAGAATATAATATAGCATGGAACAATAAAAAATTATAGATACGTTGGAAACGTATCACTGTAGAGGACCACGATCATCGCCTTCCTTACTCTTTTCCTTCCTCTTTTTTTTATTTTGCCTTGTCAAGTCAAACCCACAAGAAAAAGGAATAAAATTTGCTCTTCAGAACTCATTGATGCATCATAATGACGAGCACTACTTTCATGTAAGACAGACGCATGATAGGAGGATGGAATATGTATGAAAAATAGGACGGCATGACATATTGACATGTATAATGTATAAAGTGTAAACTAAGCACAAGGTGTTTGAACTAGTTAGAAGCAATGCAAGCTTGAAACCATATGAAAGATGAAACCAATATCACTTTGCCCAATTAAAAGGGTGGCCTAACAAGTGTATTTGACCAAATTAGAAGCAGTACTCCCTCCGTTCCACAATGTCGTGCCTATAGATTTTTTTGAAAGTCAAACTTTGTGAACTTTGACCAAGTGTATAGAGAAAACTGTCTACATCTACAATACCAAACTTGTACAATCTGAAAATACAACTCATTATGTATCCAATGATGTGCATTTGGCATTCTAGATGTGCCTATTTTTCTCTAGGTGTGTCATATTCACATGTACAATGTGTAAGCTAAGGAGATGCAATTTAGCAAATTAGGAGCAATACAAGCTAGGCACCATATGCAACATGCAACCAGATATCACACTGCCATGTTAGAGTAAGCACCTGGGGTTATGGAGTAGGGGAGATGATATTTCGAACTTGCACTGCAGTAGGAGTAGCAGGAGAATCTGCAGAGATCATCTGTTTCAGTTGCTCCAGAGGACCACCATCATTCCGTGCCTTCATCCTTTTAGATTTTTCCTTGTCAAGTAAACACACAAGAAAAAGGAATGAAATTCGCACTTCCAAATTCGTTGATGCATGATACTGACGAACACAACTTTTATGTATGGCAACAACATTGTAGGAGGATGGAATATGTACGAAAAACGCTAAGCAGAAGGCACTTCAACAAATTGGAAGCAATGCGATCTAGACACCATATGAAAGATCCTACCAAAATCACTCTACCAAGTTAGATGTGTCTCATTATAAGTGGCACCTCAGCAAATTAGAGGCAATAAATGTTTGAAATGATATGCAAGATGCAACCAATATTACACTATCAACTTGAAGGTGTCTCGTCAGAAGTGATTGATGAGGGATACACAAGAAAAGTAGTTTGATTAAGAACATGGTTAATAGAAAGACGTAATATGTACCAAAAACAGGAACGCGTGTCATATTCACAGGTATAATGTGTTAACTAAGCAGATGCAATTTACCCTAATTAGAAGCATTACAAGGTAGACACCATATGCAACATGCAACCACATATCACACTGCCAAGTAAGAGCAAGCACTTGCGATGGTGGTGTGGGGGAAATTGCAGTCATCAACTAGAGAGCTACGTTGAATATCTTCATTTAGCCTTGTTGTTTCTTGAGAATCATGTGGGGAGGATGACACTGCACTCTTTAAACGAGTAGCGCGTCTCACAGTAACCCACTGGGGTGACTATCTCGTCATAAGTGATTGATGAGGGATACAAAAGAGCATTAGTTTGATGTATGAACATGGTTAATAGACATATGTAGTATGTATCAAAAACAGGAAGGCATGTCATTATCAAAGGTATAATGTGTAAAGTAAGCTGGTGCAATTTAACCAAATTGGAAGCAATACAAGCTAGACACCATATGCAACATGCAACCACATTTGACAGCGCGAAGTTAAAGCAAGCACCTGGGATGGTTGTGTGTGGCAATTCAGATCATCAACTGCAGAGCTACGTTTACTGTCTCCATCTGCTGGCACTGCACCCTTTAGAGCGCTGGGATGCTTAGTGCTTATCTTCGAATTACACTTGAGCGACTTCTGTCTTTTCTTTTCTGTATTCATCAACACTGCGTCAGAGTCTGAAATACCCATGCATAAAAAATATATTGTGAGTATGGGTGAAGTGTGTGCACAAGTAGTACAGTGTAAAGGTAGCAGATAGCAGGTCGGTGAGAAATAAATGACGGGAGACATATGATAGATCTACAACATGCATGGCGCACGAAATTACTAGATTCTAGGATTTTGAAATATCAGCACAGGGATGGCTGGGAAATGCAGATGCTCCTCCAGCACACCACAAGGTGTGGTCCTATAAAAATAACAGTCGACTAAAAACAAATAGGTCAGTCCATTTTTTCTGCACCGTCCGATGTACAAAGAACGGGCAGATCGCCTTCATCTACCTCCAGCCAGTCAGTGTTACGATCTTCCTCGAAATGCCAGCGACCACCGGCTCAGTCCCCTGCCTCCGCCCTCCCCTCGACCTCACCGCACCGCCGTTCTTGGCACCGCCCTCGGCCATCCCTTCAAGCCCCGCCGACCTCCAGATCGGGCGCAAGCAGCTCCTGCGCCCCACACCCCTATGATAGACACCGATGCGCCGCCTCCCCGGCGAACAGGCGGACTAGGTTCTCCGGGCGCCTAAGCGGGTGCTGCTTCTTTTGATTGCGATTCGACTGACCCTGAATTGAAATCCAGGCGGGCTACTGACCTCTAGCAAAGGTGGAATAGTAAATGGGAGGAAACCTTGTGCATTTAGTATCACGAAGAAGATGCAGTGCGAAGCACTCAACTAGTTTCTTTTGTGGGATGAATACGGTGTGAGCAGAGACGTATGATTTGCACGAATAAGGGAAGAGGAGTACCTCTTTCTGCTGGCAGTGTTGTGTCCTCCTTCTGTTTTTCCAACGATCTTCTTGTGGTTCCCTGGAAACGAGAAGTTGTGGAGGACGGTGGAGCCTTGGACGAACCCATGGCCAAGTTGTTGAGTGTGGTGCGGTGGCCGTCTGTCAGCGGGGAACCAGATCCGAGGCGACGAACGACGGCGTAGCGGGAACAACTCCGGTGCGGTGGACGGTTGCGACAGTGGAGCGGCAACGGTGAGGCACAGGACGGCATGGTCGAAGTTGTTCTGGTACGGCGCACGTCGGCGTCGGCGTCGTGGAGGCAGCTCTGCCTCGGCTTCAGCTGCTAAGTCCTTGAGGGCGTTGCAGTTGCGGTTGCGTTGGACGACGACGTCGGGGTACCGGCTCCGGGTGATGGAGGAGGGCGTCGGTGTATTGGGCGTGATGGGGTGGAGGACGGAGGAGGCCGGGGTTTCGCGGCTGGTGGAGAGGGCATTTTGGCGCCCACGGAGTATGAATAGGGAAACGGAGGGAGGGGGAACTAAGGGTGAACAATGTTTCGGTTCGGGACGCGCTTGTTTGAAAGTTGGGGAAAGTTACAAACTTTGCCCCCATCTAAAATTTTGGACATATTGCGGGTTGGGGGTAGGACAGTAATCTCAGGTGTCCCAAATGGTGGGCGGGATAGATTTCGGCCGAGCGCATGGGTGTTTAGGCGCCCACGGTGTATGAATGCTTCTCGGAGGCAGTTGAGACCGACATCTTGGTGAATTTACAAACCTACCCTGGTTTAGACCTTTGGACATCGGGCCGATAGGCTACACGTGCCAGGGTCAGGACGGTAACTTCCTACCACCAAACATTAGTCTCGCACAGTTTCGGGTGACCAGAGGCTTATTTGGCGCTTCATTCAATATTTGGGAGAAGAAGCATTAACGTTTTCGGTTCTCTTGAATTGAACTTTCAGGATTTGTCAAACTTCACAAATTTTTACTCTTGAAAATCCTAAAACTACGATTATTTTGGAATGGAGGGGGTACATTTGAATATACATTGTACACGAGTATATATTAAAAAATATGCAACTTACCTCAGTTCATGCATGGTTCCAAATATAATCTCCTTGGTTGCAAAAAATAGTTAGACATGCGTATGAATATATAGCATGTTCGAACGCACAACAAAGATTGATGACCCCTTTTAGACCTGATTTACAAATGCCATTATCTCGGTTTCAAATAGATGAATGCACTTCCTATGAATTCTAATCTTCGAAACCCCTTTATGTTGAATTCAACATGTATTCTATTTCGTAGCTAGCAATTTGGAATGTATCCATGTAAGTGACAAATGTATAAAGTGCTTCACACTAACAACATGGAGTGCACTAATTAATGTTTATATATGAATTGCAAAAGCAATGCATTGCCTGTATTTCAAGCCGCTCTCACTCTATGGATCGATAATATGAAATAAACAATATGAAATAAACACATGCACATGTTAGAATTCAATAGAGTATGGGTGTCTGATAGACCGATTTTCGTTCATACGCAAATTGCAAAATTCATGATCTCATCCAAAAATAATAATGCCATTTATATTTTAATTTAATGCGTAGAACCGCCTTTTACACGTAGATGCACTATGCCTCGGCCCGTTCTCACAAACGTGCTATATATCTCTCTATCTAACGCATAAGTGCACACACTTTATATACATCGGCATTTCTCTTTCACACATGCTCACAATCTCTCCCGGGGTGTCGGGGTGTCTCACGCACACACTCCCTCTGTATCTCTCTCTCTCTCTCTATTTCTGACCACTATGTACCACTCTTTTCACTAATCTCAGTTGGAAAACACTATTTCTCTCACGTGCATATATACACACGCACGGTCTCTACTAGCCCTCCATACGCACATATATGTGCCTACGTGTCTCCCGCACGCACATTATCTTTAGGCCTCTCTCTCGCACACATTCCCCCCCCCCCAGACACACCTCTCTCTTAGTAGTTGGCAGATATGATTCCATCCGATCATTCGGTAGGATATCCCTGACTGTTAGGCTGGATGGTAATACGAGGCAAAGTTTTACCCAAGTTCGGACCCTTGCAGTTAAGGAAAAAGCCTACTCCTGGTACTGTATATTAGTGATAGGGGTGTGTACAAAGTACACGTGAATACCAGGCATTGTGCGTGTGTGTATACTATTGACGAACTAGCCCCGAGGCTTCTATAACATACTCGGGCCTAGGGTTACAAATCATATATAGTCGGCTTATCACCAGCGGGGATAGAGTCCTCCACGACTCTGGTAGCTTCGTGTTGTACGCCGAGTCCTCCACATGGGTCTTCGTATAATGCGTCTCGGTCCAACCTATGTGGCGCAGGATGGAACCGACCCATGAGTCCTCATGTTGACCCACCACAACTAGAAATGATGTGCCCACCCCAACTAGAAATGATGTGCCCACCACACCACACACGCAATCGGCCACTAAGAAAATAAGCATATACAATAGTACAATGTTATACATGAAAGTTAATTGCATGGTGCATCCAAAAATATTTGTTCTGCATTGTGAATGTTTATATTTTCTCCTAAAATATTAGTCACGGGAAAGAGAAACGAAGGGCATATCTCTCCTTGTCTCCACCGGACACCCCCTCTTTCTACACCACTTTCACGTACGCACACAAACTATCTCTCGGCCCTCTAAAAGTATGCATGCCCATGACACATTCACGCGTGACGGTCACTGTATTTCAAGCGAAAGCACTATACGGTCGGTGGACTTCAGAATATGCTCATTACGGTCACCGTATATATTCTCGTGGTGATCATACGGTATCTAGCTCACGATACGTCTCCGTATTTTGTTGATGACACTGACGGACATTGTATTTGATGCGTGCTCCGTATTTTGTTGACGACACTTACGGTCATTGTATTTGAAGCGAAAGCACGATATGGTCACTGGACTTCAGAATAAGCTCATCACGGTCAGCACATACATTTTGTGGTGCTAACCAACCTGTGGTTGGATGGTTAGGAGGACAGTGGTTTCTCGAGCCCACCAGGGTTAAAGTCCTGGTGCTCGCATTTATCCTGGGTTAATTTCAGTATTTTTCCGGCGATGTGCGTTCAGTGGGAGGAGACGTTCCACTCGACTACGAGGCACCTATGGTGACTTCGTAAAATCTCAAGATCATATGCTGGCTCACTCTCTCGAAGGTGCTCATAGGGGTAGGGTCTGCGTGTGTGCGCTTATAGCGGTGAGTGCTTGCGCCTATATATGAGCGCTTGCATCTGTACCGTGTTAAAAAAATACATGTCGTGATTATACGGTCACTCGCTCACCCGTACAACTCCGTATTTTGTTGATGACACAATCAATTGACCAGTCAAACGTTCCACGTGGTGCAACTAGTGTTGCACCATCGGGGCGCGTAACCATGGGGCCCACCTGTCAGCGCGTATATGAAAGAAAGAAATGGTAGTTTGAGTCTGTACTGTGTTAATAAAATACATTTTAGGGTGATCATACGGTCACTGGCTCACCATACAGCTCCGTAATTTGTTGATGACACGATCAATTGACTACTCAAACGGTCCATATTCAGCAGCGCACATTAACATAGGGCCCACTCGTCAGCGCGTATATGAAGGACAGAAATGGTAATAAATTAGTGGTCGGTTGGGATTTGAAGTCGCGAGACCTCTGGTTGGCAGTCGCCAGCGGTGGGGGGGCGCGGTAATTGGGCGGTGGCGTAGGGATCGCCGGAGAAAAAGCTCGGGGGGGGGGGGGCTAGTGGGATGGCCGGGGCGGCGGCGGACCGGCGGTGGGGAGTGGTTTCGGGGCGGGCGAGGCGGCATGGCCGCGCGGGCCGGCCGCGGGCGGCGGCGGTCGTCGGTTCGGCCGACGGTGGCTGGCGGCTCAGGGGGTGGAGGTTGAAGATAAACTGCATGCCCTTGATTTCGTATCCAACGGCTGGAAAATCTACTGACCAGAGATGAAAAAGTCAGTCGACTGACGTGTAGCCTCACCCCGCACGTACACATGCACGCAGGCAACACTCGCACGAACACACGCACGCATGCAGGCGTGCAACACTGACACGTACACATAACGAACACACGCACGCATGCAGGCGTGCAACATTGACATGTACACATGCACTCACGAACACACGCACGTACGCACACATGCATGCAACACTGAAACATACACATGCACGCACGCAACACTCGCACGCCTGCATGCACACTGCACACGATGCAAGACACACGCTCAACCTATACGTGCATGCACCCTTTGTTAAGGACATGGATTGTTACGGGTATTAAACAATCGAATTCTTTTTGGCAAGGTTTAAAAAATCTTATCTGTGAAAAGAAGAACATTGATGTTTGCAGCGGTCTTTATGAATGACAATGTATCGAACGGGCTATCAACGTATATGTGAAAATTTTAAAATTCTCTTACATTATATAGTAGGCTTATCTAGATGAAATAGATGACATCACACTCAATTAACAATCATTGGTTTATGAAATGCCCGCTTCTGACCGCCCTGGCCCAGCAAAAGTTCCTCTGCCATGCGCTGCCTGCGTTGGGTCACTGACATGCATGCCGTGTACCCAAAGAGCCCACACGTTAGTGGACGAACAGCGCGGTGTCGTACGTCAAAGTCGAGGGCCCCACTCGATGCACGCCCGGCTGAACACGCCTCCTTGCCGCATTCAAACGCCTCCATGAAACCCGTGTGGAAGCCGAGAAACCCACTCTGGACACACGTCCGTTCATGACCGGGCCGACATTAAACGCAACAGCCGCCGAGCTCCTCCCGTCCGCCGTCTATTTAATCTCCTATTTAAACGAGGCCAAACGCCGGCCAAGAATCGCACCCCTCCGCCGCTCCCCTATCTCCTCCTTCACCATTTTGTCCACTCTTACAATGGCTTACGAAGAGTAGTTATCCCGTATCCAAGCTGGCTGGGTGGCCCGCCGAGCCCGCCGAATACGAGCTATGCAGCTCGCTGATCCACCTCCCTCCCCTCGCCCGATGGAGCCAGTTGCCGCCCCAAGCCGGCGCGCGGTTCAGCAACTCGCCGCTCCAGGCCAGCTCGATGAGGAGCGGCGCACGAGCGTCGTCGCTGCCGTCCACGCCGCCGCCTCGTACCGCGCCTCCCGTCTCTTCGACCGTGTCTCCCGTTTCTGTGGCCGAGACTCTCATGCCGGCGGCCGTGCCATGCAAGCAGAGACAGAAGCCGGGTGCGCGGAGAGCGACGAGTCGGTGGCCAGCGCCTTCGCGTCCGCCGCCATCATCGAGGAGAAGTAGAACACGGGAGGCCGCTGCCCCTTGGGTCCCATGAAGGCCACCACGGAGGCGACGCCGGCGTACACAGCAGGTGTCTTGCCGGATCCTTTTGTTGCGAGGACCTTCATCGACCCCGCATGGGCTCCACGGAACCGGAGAAGCCCCCTTCCACCATCATCTTGGGCATCAGCCAACCATATCAGTTGGGTAGCGGGGAAGCGAGCCGTCCTTTGCGCTGAAGCATATACCTCCGGGGCTCCCGGCAGTCCGGTGATCGTGCTGCCAGACATGAGGAACACAAATGGATCGGCGGGCGACCATTTAGGCCAGGTATTATATACCTGTGCTATCCAGAACTAGCATCGCTTAGTTGATTTGAATGTAATGAAATCCGTCATGTTTGTATGAAAATCCGGTATTTTATACGAATTCCGTCATTGTTTATGAGAAATATCGCCGTGTTTGCATGAATTTCGTCCGGTTGGTTGAGTTGCTGTCAGAATGTGTGCGGCTACGGTTGGATGGCGTAATATCCGGGTCGCCGATCGGTCTGCGGCCGGCTCGGGCGGCGTGGTGGGACAAAAAAAAGCACAGCTCGTGCGAGCTCGTCTCCAACGTGCGCGCTGGAGGATGCATGAGCACCTGAGCCATTCCTCGTTCATCGGTGGCAGAGGCACCGGTGGACAAAAGGGTCGCCAATATTTTGGCTACCTCGGGCAAAATCCAAACAGCCCCTCCCAGCAGATTCAAATCCCTCGTTCACCGTGAAATTTTGCCATGTGTTGTTTTCATGGACTAGAAAGATGCCCGTGCATTGCACAGAACATCAAGATGCATTTTTTTTACAAAACACCTATTGTGATTGACCCATGCAGGAGTAATCCCATGTGTAAAAACTAATGATATCTCAAGAATTTTATCGGAAAAATGGTATCTCGAGAATTTCATTGAAAAAATGATATCTCAAGAAAGATGAGAGATAAGGTGAGGAGGAGTGGGGCGTGGTGGTGACTGGTGGTCGGACTGGGCGGAGGCATGGGGATGGACGGCGCATTATTTCTAGGTTTGTATCTCTCTCACACACACCCACGTAGGTGGGGGACGTGCACGAAGAGAAGAGGTGCACGCACGACGCACGTACTCCCGTCTCTTTCCCAGCCACACCCGCGTGGGTACACGATGGAGGTCATTTCTGTACGAAAAGGCAGCCCACATGGTAATTTGACACGTGTACTGGTTGTCCACTTGATAGAGGATCATCTACCATGGGTGAACAAACAAATTGTGACTTGGCGCGTCATATGGGGCCTACCTTAGAGGCAAGGTTCTGTACACTCGAGATGCTCTGTACGTAAGTATTACTTTTGATGTGTCCCGTCAACTCGCAGAACGAGGAGAAGCTTGCTTACTATGCCGTCTCCCCCGCCCACGGGCGCGGTGGCTCACAGGACGAGGTGAAGCTTGCTTACTACGCCTACGCCCGCTCCCTCGCCCACGCGCGCGGTGGCTCGCAGGACGAGGAGAAAATTTTACTACTCCCTCCGTTTACTCCTCGTCCCTACCTTGGTTAGAGAGATTATCATATTGTTTGGAATATATGTCTTTTAGTAGTACTCCCTCCTTTCCAGTTTATGGCTCAATTTCCTTGGAGTAGTATATAGGAGTAGTACTACTACAGCAATTTCCTTGGAGTCCGTGGTGCAGCAAGCTACCCTACAACAATTTTTTTAGACGGGCCCTATAAACCGGAAAGGAGGGAGTAGTAAGTAGTATACTACCTCCATAGTGGGTACGTACTCCGTAAAATCAGATTTTCCCAAAACTAAGTCGCTCAACCTTTATTTTCTTGTTTCCCTTCATGCCTCGTTGCCTCAAACAGACTATGCCAAACTCCCCTGCCTGCCGCGCGGGAAAAGACCCGCCCTCGCCTTTTTTAGTCCGGGTTTGTATCGATGGATCGCGCGAAGCAGCAAAAACCAAGCCGTGTCTTGTACTCCTCCGTCGACGCTCGCTTTCATGAATTCTGTACGCCGACATGTGGGACATATAGCAACTGGGTCGACGTGTCATGCACCAAATAACAATGCAGAACAGCAGGGGGACGCACCCCAGTCGTACCGCCCCAGTAGTAGTAATGAGCAATGAGACGTCAAATCACAATGCCGCACCTTCCCAGACGGACGAAGCAACCATTATTTCACACTTCGCTTCGCCATCATCTCCTTCAAGAAAACCATGTATTATAGCTTCTGCCATTGTTCTGCCTCAAGAGGGACACGCGCATCGCCTTTGTACATCATGACCCATGGGACCGCATGACAGGCCATGCTCCCCCGCCCATCGCTCGGTAAAATCACCTCATTTTTACTACTTCCTCCATATCGGTTTACAGGGCATGCACGTCGTTCTAGGTTGAGAATTTAACTGGCTATATATGTGATGAACAGTATATGTTTAGAAACTACATCCGCTTAAAAATCGAATGATATACTTTTTGTGACATAGTAACTCATATTTAGTTAGTCAAATGGATGACCGAGAACTACGTGCGCGCCCTATAAATCGAGACGGAGAGGGCACAGTACGTATCTTTTCTCCACTCCTATAAAAGACTTAGTTGGTGATGATGGTGTGTCTGCCATCCGTCATTTCTGACCATCAGATCTGCATCTAACGAATATGATGTAAGTCGTGGCATTTTTGCAACAAGACCCCACTCCTCTGCTCCAATTTGCAGAAACCCCTTAGTATATTGAAACCAACCACATCCCTCCCCCACCTCATCAAAACAGCCACAAGGAATATATTTTGAGTGAAACCTAATACGAGTATATTTTTAGTGATATATACACCAAACTATAGTGTTTTTCTTTCAAGTTCGTGAACATGTATTATTCTATTTTGGATCCGTTGCAACGCACGGGCACATTGCTAGTTAGATCAATATAGTCGGGATTAAACCAAGTGGTAGGCTGCTCCTGTCGTGTTGGCGTAGCAACCAAGCAGGGTCAGTCCGCACACGAAATGGTGACACACTTATCAGGACCCCTTTGGCCGACATGTGGCTCATCCACCATCTTGTTCCACGTGCGATGCACCAAATTATAGTTCGGAGCAGCGGTTGGACTTGGAGGCACCCTGGTCGTAGCGCCGCAATAGTAATAAATGAGCGATGAGGGGTCAAATCACAAAGCCCCACCTTTCCCGCATTAAGCTGGACAGATGAAGCAACCATCATTTCACTCTATAGGGCGCAAGAGCATAAAGAAAAGAGCAAACCAATGATGCGTGCGGCAGCTACCTAGGGCACCCTAGGGTAAGGGCCTCCACTACAAATCCTTTTTTTTGAAAGCGCCTCCACTACAAATCCGCTTCTCCCTCGTCCTCTTAAAGAAAACCGATGATGCGAGCGGCGGTAGGGTTTGTAGGAGTACTACAGCGTGCGGAGCCACGTCGTAGTAAACGAGAGAGGGATTGAGTTTGAGTCAACGCCTTAATATGTGTGGGCCGCTTGGTTTTACGGGAACGAGGCAGCATTTTGGGTTCGGGGACCAGTCGAGATATACGTACAAAAAATTGTGGATGTAGGTTCGACCGAAAGGCAATGATGCATGGGCCCTGCATTTTGATATACTCGCGGCCGCGTGAAATTTGCTACTCTACCTAAAACTAGTAAGGTACACATGCATTGAACGCATGAGATTTGGAAACCAAATTATGAATAAATACACACTATAGAATGTAAAGCTTTGAGTCATATATGCATGATGTAGATGTCCGTTTAGTTCTTATAGTTAATCTCATTCAAAATCATTTAGTTTTATAAAAAGGTTAAGATTCATGGGATTGTGCATTGTAAAGCATAAAGTCAAAAACAAATAATGGAAATTCATTTAGAAAAAAGTTTGGGCAATTATGATACGGAAGATTCTAGAACAAAGGATAAGTGCTTGTGTTTTGGGAAAGCATGCACGTCCCACATCTCTTATTGGTTGATATGTCACGAAACAAGAAACGAGGAGGGAGTTAATGTACCGTGCCAAAGCGTTTTGGGATTATTTGGTTTCGGAAGATGACTTACACACCTAGACGGAGGGAGTACAAAGAGAAAAAATGAATTGCTGTTAAAAGAATGACATTTCTAACAAAAATGTGAATTTGAACTACATATGTGTGCACGTGACCAGCACATACATTGTCAATGCAAAATTTAATGCAAGAAATAACTTATGAGTAACATGCACGAATTGATGACGTGGTGCTTGCATGCATATAGTAGAAAAAACAATGTGATTTATGACTTGCATGCATGACGTGTTCTTGTGCCATAGTTGCATGTCTAGGAAAAAAGCTACTAGTGGGTTGTACTAGCTATTTAGGAATAGAAGATGTATACATGGAAGTTGTAGGGAAAGAGATGACATGTATCTCAATTCCCATGAGTAGGGATTGGAAAAGAGATGTCATTTGGTTCACATCATAGGAACTTTTCTATTGAAGCTAGAGATGACATGTATCTCAATTCCTATGAGGAGGGATTAGAAAAGAGATTTCATTTGGTTCACATCAGGAACTTTTCTATTGAATATACGCTAATGTTTATTTTCCTTTGAAATTATGGGAGTATAGGAATCCATTCGTATGAACCAAGTGGCTCTAAAGCTATAAAAATGATATCATGTTTATTTCCTTTGAAATGTGGAGTATATGAATCTATTCCTATGAACCGATTGGCTCTAAAGGAAAAAATCCTATAAAAATCATATCATATAGAGTTCCTATGATATTCCTCCACACCAAAGGATGGTTGAAATTGCTGCAGGTGATACGACAGTCTTTCTTTGTAGACTCCTCCCCCATCTTTATAGTTACCTCTCAAAGATGAATGAAATGATATATACTAGGTATTCTATATGTTCATTTTGGTACACGAAAACTCGGTAAAAGTTTGCGATGTTCGACTTTTCAATAAAGCTATATGCACTGCATTTTGGAACGGGGGGGGGGGGGAGGAGCATACAGCAGTTGCTAACACTCACGTGGAAGATTTGTATGTAGGAGGAGTGGCTGCTCTGTTAAATGACATGGAAAAACTGACACTGTCGGATGCCGATCTAATAACGGCGCTCGTCAGGAAACGGCCTGCGGCAAATGTTTGTTGGATAACGATTTACGCACACATGCATTGCATTGATACGTGCCCCCTCTCTCTCACGCACACACGCACCCTCACGAGTCACGACTCTCCCGAGTCCTCTCGCAACCACCGTCTATCTATAGGTAGACGTCACATACATATGTGCTCTTCACACCCAACCATCGGAACTTCTAAAAAACAAAATACGTCGCGCACCTTTTATTTTAGCTCACACGTCACACACTTATACTATTACTCTTGTGGCAAACGTTCTTTGGGCAAAGTATATTGTACTCTCACGAAAAGAAGCAGTGCACACACACTAGTACTCTCACACTCACTCGCGGGTACACGTAGGAGCGCATTTTTTGAAGCTGGTACAACAAAATCACTCACTATATATATAAGCAGGATCCTTAGCGCTTTCTTTACTAGGGTTCCTCTCTTTCACTCTCTCATGCTCTCTAGATCTAAGCAAGACATAGGTGGCCACACTCTCTCTTTGCTCATGGCTTGTCACAAATCCGGCCGGACCACCTCGACCGGGGCAGGAGTGTAGGTGCATCGTTCACGCTGTCGTCAGCGGTGAGGGAGGAGACCAACGGCTGCACGCGCGTCCCGATCAGCGGCCGTGCCCTTCTCTCCGAGAGACCGCCGGCTCGGGAGGGCCTCTGACCCCTTCTTCCTCCATGTGGTATTGTGGCCAAGATGCGGCCTCCTGACACCGTCTTTGCCACATGCCGACGACCCTCAGGTATATATTCCTTCGAAACCTGCCTTGCTCTACTGCCCCAGCTCCCCACGTGGCTGCGTGTGGATCTTTTTCTACTTCCGCTGGCTGTTCCAAAGCCACCTAGACTTTTACTATTATTAGAGGTAAAGGAAGTTCATACAGTCGAATCTAAGAGTTGGTTCAAATAGGGAAGAAAGTGGGAAAGTTGTAGCATGAATCTAGGACTTGGTTCTAAGAGGAAACAGGGGAAAGTAGTAGATACTGGCTACCCAACCGGTCTATTGGTTGGAAAGGTGAAGAAATCATGGTGGATGGCGAAGGGTGGGGCGACCTGTCTCTTGGTTGAAAAAGGAAAGAAAGTGAGGGGTGTTGGGGGACAACGCAAATGAGAATGAGCAGGTCTAGATTTCTTGTGCTCACATAGGAAAATGTCACCGAGGAGATAAAAAATGGGACAAATGCAGACATGCTGCCTGAGTGTTTGCCGCTCTTAGCAACCACATATGCCTCACCACTTTATTTCCTTGCTGTCCCTACGCCCATATCGCTACCATTAATGTAAAATCACATGAAGCATTAAGCAATGCCACATAATGTCACTATAAGTAATGGTCTAGTGCCACCGATAAATTGAAGCAAAGCCACCACCATTTTATGAAGTTCTTCCGTCTTGCTTTATTTCCCATGAACTGTGTTGTTGCAGTTACACTTAAATCTCACACCGCTAACATTGCTTCATCCCAGTGGAACAGCACAAATTTGATTGCATATTTACTAACCATGTGCTACTCTCATGACAGTAATACTAATGCTATTGTTCTGCATGTTAATTTAGTGACAGTGTTGATGTGATGTGATGCTACTTACTTAACGGCACTTTCATACTGTCAGTCTAGTGCCAATTCTGTCGGGACCCCGATTCTAAGTCACACCGATCTAGCCTGTAACACCTCATATCACTTTGCAGCCTCACGCACGGTACTCCCACGGGTGTCGCCTTACCATGGCCCGGGACCGTTTGCGCCTTTCGGCTCACATATATGACAATGTCGCTAGCATCCATATGACAGAGAACCCGGGCCGACATGGCTAGTCGTGAACCCAAAGCGGCACTAACGTATGGGGACAGGCATACATGAATCAACACCGAACGTGTCAGTCAGCAGCGTGTGAATCCGGGCTGTAGCACTGGGCTAACAGGACTCCGGGAACCCGGGCTGTAGTAGGCTAGGCAGGACTCCGGATGTCACCGCGTGACATTTCCCCGAAGGGACAGACACAGGAACGATGTGAAACACATGCCGGCCAGTCAAGTGTCCAGAGCAGTAGTGCTGGGCTAGCAGGACTCCGGTGAACCGGGCTGTAGCGGACTACTATGGCTCAAGGAGGCACTAGACTACATTTCCCCATAAGAGAGGCTGCCAAGGATAAACAACTAGATTGTCGGATCCCACACATAGCAATACACGTTACACGTACGCATAACATGCAAGTATGTGCTGTACAACATGGCATCACAACATAACGCGAACTCATATAGATAAAAGGCCCAGAAGAGCCACATAGCATTAAGTACAAACAGGGGTCACATGACCCATCATTCAGAGCATACAAGCAACGGAAGCATTACATGTCTGAGTACAGACAACTACAAAAGAAAAAGGCTGAGAAGCCTGACTATCTACAAGACCCTCCCAAGGGTTCAAGATCGTAGCTGAGGTACAAGCTACTCGTCGAAGTCCAAGCGGAACTACTAGTAAGACTGAAGTCTCCGCTGCAAAAACATAAATAAAGCAACATGAGTACAAAGGTACTCAGCAAGACTTACATCAGATCCTATCATACATGCATTTGTATCAAGAAGGTAGTGTGGGGTTTAGTTGCAGCAAGCCAGCTTTGACTCAGTGGCTATCCTGTTCTACGACTACGAGAAACTTCTTTGAGGTAAGAAGGCGCACACGAGTCCACTAATCACCACCTCAATACACCACTATGGATTCATTCCCGTCTCACTACGAGAAGCCATCCATAGCACTCACACTTATCTTGAGCATTTTAGAGTATCCACTTCAAGTTGTCTATGTACCACGTAAGCATCCAAGAAGTCCATAACCGAGGACACGGCTATTCGAATAGATCATGATAACCCTGCAGGGGTGTACTGCGTCACACACGCTCTCGCCACTTACCGCCATGTACACGTCATGTACCTCGGCAACCTTCAAGCGGAAGCCTGGCGAGGGTGTCGGCCACGACCTGACTAACCACGCAAGACTCTAGTCCAGGTTTATCGCCTATTCGGGTTCCATCCGCAAGGAGATCCGGCCGGGGTGTCGCTCACGGCCCCAAACGATGTGTGCAGGGTTCCCGAGCCCACCATCCGGGTGCCACTCGGTACACCGGGCCACGTGTGCCTAGTCTGTCCCAAGCCCACCCTGCCGGGTGCCACTCGGTAGAAAAATAGCACTACCTACAAACACCAGAAACTAGTTGCAACTCCTGGACAGAGATCAAGGCGGTTAATAAGTCGAGAGAGCTTGGAGCGCCCGGAGCCCAATGTGTGGTAGTAGCTAGTCATTGGACAACTTACACAGAACTCGGTTCTTAAGGACGGTCCCAATGAGACAACCCACCATGTACTCCTACATGGCCTCTCACCGCTACCTTTACCAAATCGTGTTCACACGCTTAACTCTCGGCACCAGAACATATCGTAACACTCCAATTCATTCCCAATGAACCAGACCTGACACAACTCTAAGCAATAGCAGGCAAGGCATGGTAGGAACACAACATGGCTCAATCAACTCCTACACATGCTAGTGGGTTTCAACTATTTACTGTGGCAATGACAGGTCATGCAGAGGAATGGGTTCAACTACCGCAGCATAAAGTAGCAGTTGAATCGTTGTTGTCCTAATGCAGTAAAAGAGAGCAGGAACGAGAGAGTAGGTTTGTATCGGAATGAACAAAGGGGGTTTGCTTGCCTGGTAGATCAACAGGGTGGCACTGCTCCTCAGACAGGTACTCTGGAACACTCTCCGGAGCAGGACCTATCGAGAAGGAACGGTGTCGACAGTCAAAACACAATCATATGCAACAATATGATGCATGAATATGGCATGAATATGTGATGTATTTTGAGCCAATGCATTTAGCATTCAACTTGGAAGAGATCAAATGCAACTCTAATTTAAGTCCTTATATATGCCATTTATATGTTTTCACTTATACAGTAGGTATAAGTTGGTTTGTCATGCATGAAACTAGTACAGATGGATAGATTGCATTTTTCTGATAATTTTTCATATATAAATTATTTAAATCTGAGCTACGGTTGAATTTCTATGAATTTTAGAAGTTTTGAACTATTTTCTGGAATTTCCTGATTTAATTTAAATCCAGAAAAAGGGTTTATTGCGTCAGCACTGCGTCATCATGACGTCAGCGGGTCAACGGTGCTGACCTGGTCAACCTAACGTGTGGGGTCCACACGTCAGTGACACACGTTTTAAACAGAGGGTTTAATTTGTTCTAATTATAGGATTAGGCGCAGGGGCCCACTGTCAGTGTCACAGGGGGGGTAATTAGTGCGGTTTGACCCGGGTTGACCGGCGGTTAGTCGCCGGCGAGGCCGAGCGCGGCGGAGCTCGTCGGGTTCGTCGCTCCGGCGACCATTTGGGCCGCGGAGGCCACCTACGCGAAGCCCAGGCTCGCGCGCATCCAGTGGGACACGAGGGAGACCGTGGGGTGGTCGGAGCTCGCCGGAGCGAAGCTCGCGGCGGTGGCCGGAGTTCGGCCAAGGGCGGGCGCAGCGCTGCGGTGCACGGGGGCGTGAGCGGAGAGGCGCTACGGCCTCCTGGCGTCACCAGAAGCACGGTGACGCGCTCGGTTGCGGGCTGCGGTGGCCAGGGCGACGGCGGCGAGGAGCTACGGCCATGGTGGGGGTCGGGGCTACAGCGCGGGAACGGAGAAACGGAGAGAGGGGAACGGGGCAGGAGCTCACGGTGGACTCGACGGCGTCGTCGGAGAGCTCGGGGACGCACTGGAGACGGTGGGGCCGCGAAGACGATCTCCGGCGGCCGGAGTTGAGGGCGACGGCGATGGAGGCGCTCCAGGGCGTTCCGGCTTGCGTGGCTCAGCGGAGGGGTTCAGCGCGAGGAGGCGGAGCTCTGGGACACGACGGAGGTGCGAGGGGATGGCGGGGAGCGCGGGGCAGCGAACGGCGGCGACCGGCGCGTTCGGGCGTCGCGGGAGAGAGCGGGAGAGAGAGGCGCAGGAGAGAGGGAGTGAGGCCTGGAGGGGTCGTGGCGTCGTCCAGGCGACCGAGGCGTCGAGGGAGGGGAGGGCAGGCAGGCAGCTGCCGTGGCGCGCATGCGCGCGGCGTGCGGCGACCACGCGCCCTGTCCCTCTGGCGCGAGGAGGGGGACGACTGGCGCTGGCCAGTCAGCTGGGCTGGCCTGCTGGGCCAGGCCAGGCCGCACAGTGCCAGGCCGCTGGTAAGCTCCCTTTTCCTATTTCTTTTTCTTTCCTAATTTTCTGACATTTGTTTGGTTTAATAAAAATACTAAACCATTTTATTTACTTATGCCAATTTTTATAGGGGCTAGTGGTATTATTCCAGAACTCCTCAACAAATGGCATAATTTTTGGACAATATTTTATATATATAACAATATATATCCAAAGCAAATAATTACTGCATTAATTCCAAATGCCCAACATAAATATTTATGATCTCCTAAAAATATTGGTTTGGTTTTTATCTCTGTCCAATATTTTCAGAGAGCAACATGAACATTTTCTTGGACCCTTTTGGAGCAATTTTTATCTGGGTCATTTCCAGAAATGATTCTGAGGGTTTCACAGATCCCCATTTCAAATTTAAATGAAATTTAGACATGATGCACACATGACTAGCTAGTCTAGGTCATACCAGAACTAGGGACGTGACAACTCGCCCCCACTTGAAAGAATCTCGTCCCGAGATTCAGGGGTCGATGGAAAGAAGGTGGGGTACTCCAGTCGAAGACGATCTTCTCGCTCCCAAGTAGCTTCTCTCTCAGAATGATGAGACCACTGAACCTTGAGAAACTTGATGTTCTGACGTCGGGTGACACGCTCTGCTTGATCAAGAATGCGAATAGGGTACTCTCGATATGTGAGGTTATCTTGGAGATCAAGCGTTTCATGGTCCACTCCGCGGATGGGATCCGAGAAGCAACGCCTGAGTTGAGAGATGTGGAAGACATCATGGACTCGAGAAAGATGTGGGGGTAGTTCTAACTGGTAGGCAACCTCTCCTCGTTTAGCGAGAATGCGAAAAGGACCAATGTAACGAGGAGCCAACTTGCCCTTGATACCGAAACGATGGGTACCCTTTAGAGGAGTAACCCGAAGGTAAGCCTTGTCGCCAACTTCATAAGCCACTTCCTTATGACGACGGTCATACTGGCTCTTTTGACGAGACTGGGCTGTTTTCAAATTCTCACGAATGATGCGAACTTGCTCTTCTGCTTCCTGGATCATGTCCGGTCCAAAGAATTGTCTTTCACCGGTTTCTGACCAGTTCAAAGGTGTTCGACATCTTCGTCCATACAGAATCTCGAAAGGAGCTTTCTTAAGACTGGATTGATAGCTATTGTTATAAGCAAACTCGGCGAAAGGTAGGCATTTCTCCCAATCCATACCGAATGAGATAACGCAAGCTCTAAGCATGTCTTCGAGAATTTGGTTGACCCTTTCCACCTGACCACTTGATTGAGGGTGGAAAGCGGTACTGAAGGAAAGATGGGTGCCCATGGCAGTTTGGAAACTCTCCCAGAAATGAGAAGTGAAGAGACTACCACGGTCTGAATTGATCTCTAGTGGAACACCATGAAGTGACACTATTCGAGAAATATATAAGTCAGCGAGCTGACTAGCAGTGATACTCTCTCGAACAGGTAGGAAGTGAGCCACTTTGGAAAGACGATCAATGACTACGAAGATAGCGTTATTCCCTTTCTTGGTCCTGGGAAAGCCGGTGATGAAGTCCATACCAACTTTATCCCATTTCCACTCAGGAATGGCTAAAGGTTGAAGGGTGCCAGCAGGTCTTTGATGCTCTGCCTTAACGCGACGACAAACGTCACAGTTAGCTATGAACTCAGCAATTTCTCTCTTCATCCTAGTCCACCAGAACCTCTGGCGTAGGTCCTGATACATCTTAGTACTACCGGGATGAATCGTGAGAGGGGATTCATGTGCCTCCTTAAGGATCAATTGTCGCAGATGTTGATTCTTGGGAACCACCAAGCGATTCTCAAAGAAAACAGCACCTCGATCATCCATAGAGAAACATCCACCAACTCCCTTATTAATGTTTCTCTTGATCCGGGAAATTCCCGTATCCTGCTTCTGAGCAGAGATGATCTGATCCACAAGAGTAGGTTTCGCCACCAAGGTAGAAAGGAATCCTTGAGGAGCAATGTGAAGGTTAAGCTTACAGAATTCCTCATGGAGAAGTGGTTGGCCCTGCTGCAACATAAGATTGTTGCAATAGGACTTACGACTTAGCGCATCAGCCATGACATTGCCCTTGCCTGGGGTGTAGGTAATCCCTAAGTCGTAATCTGAGATCAACTCCAACCAACGTCTTTGCCTAAGGTTCAAATCTGGTTGGGTGAAAATATACTTGAGACTCTGGTGATCGGTGTAAATCTCGCAACGTTTACCGAGAAGGTAATGTCGCCATGTCTTAAGTGCATAGACTACGGCTGCAAGCTCTAGATCATGTGTAGGATAATTCTCCTCATGTGGATGCAACTGTCGAGATGCATAGGCAATCACATGACGATCCTGCATAAGAATGCAGCCTAGTCCCTGTCGTGAGGCGTCGCAGTAGATAACAAAGTCTTTAGTGAAATCCGGTGGCACAAGTATGGGAGCAGAAGTCAGGCGTCTTTTCAGTTCCTGAAAACTGTATTCACACTGTGGGGACCACTCAAACTTTTTATCCTTCTTGAGAAGTTCCGTGAGGGGTTTGGCTACTTTGGAGAAGTTTTCAACGAAGCGGCGACAATAACTGGCTAGACCAAGGAAACTCCTAACTTGTTTAACTGTTTCAGGTGGAGTCCAATCAAGAACGGCCTGAACTCTCTCAGGATTGACAGCAATGCCCTTACCAGAGATCACGTGGCCTAGGTAGGTCACTTCTGGCAACCAAAATTCGCACTTGGAGAACTTGGCATAAAGGCGGTGCTCTCTGAGTTTTTCTAACACAAGTCTAAGATGTTCGGCATGCTCTTCCTCGTTCTTCGAGTAGATAAGGATATCATCGAGGTAAACCACGACGAACTTATCTAAGTACTCCATGAAGATCGAGTTCATCAAGCGGGAGAAGGTAGCTGGAGCATTGGTTAGACCAAAAGACATGACGGTGTACTCGTACTGGCCATAACGAGTGACAAAAGCCGTCTTAGGAATGTCCCCGTTTCTAATCTTGATTTGGTGGTAGCCTAACCTCAAATCCATCTTGGAAAAGACTGAGGATCCAGCGAGTTGATCATACAGGTCGTTGATCCTGGGGAGCGGATACGTGTTCTTTATCGTGACCAAATTAACGGGACGATAATCTACAACCATCCGGTCCGTACCATCCTTCTTCTTGACGAAGAGGACGGGGCAAGCCCAGGGAGAAGAACTAGGTCGGATGAAACCCTTTTGCAAGGACTCATCAAGTTGTTTCTTAAGCTCAGCTAGTTCTAAAGGTGCCATCTTGTAAGGTCTCCTAGAAATTGGGGCGGTTCCTGGGATAAGATCTATGACAAACTCTACATCCCTGTCAGGTGGAATACCTGGCAGTTCTTCTGGAAAGACATCCGGAAAGTCACGGACTACCGGGATATCTTCAAGGTCTGGAAGAGGACTGGCATTAAGAGAATAGAGTTGACGCTTTGCAACTCTGGTGGAAATAGTGACTAACCTGCCAGATGGGTGTGTGAGTTGAACAGACCTGGTGTAACAATCAATCTTGGCATGATGAGCTGTCATCCAGTCCATACCCAAGATGATGTTAATATCTGTAGACTTGAGGGCTATAAGTGAGGCAAGGAATACAAGTCTGTCAACAAGGATTTCATTACCATAGCTTATTCTGGTAGTTTGCCATCTAGACCCTGGAGTTTGGATTTCAAGTGGAGTTGGCATATCACAAAATGACATGTCGTGCAAACGGGCATAGCCTTCAGAGATGAAGGAGTGAGATGCTCCAGTATCGAATAGAACCGAAGCTGGATGGCAATTGACAAGGAGTGTACCAAGAACGACATCCGGATCATCATGAGCGTCTTTAGCTGAGACGTGATGCACACGTCCACGCTCAGTGGGAGCTGACTTGACACTGATCATCTTGCGTGATGGCTTACCACTGCCAACAGACTTCTCAGGCAGGGGTGGGGCATAGTTAGTTTGAGAGCAGTCACGTGCATAGTGTCCTGGCTTCCCGCATGTGAAGCAAGTCCCTGAAGTTGGATGTGGACCCGCATTGACAAGCGGTCTACCAATAGGCCTGGGTGGAGCATACTGCTGGACTGGGTGAGGCGCCACATAAGATGGCCTCGGTGCATATCCAGGTGGAAGAGCGGAGTTCGGAACCCAAATCCGGCGCTTATGAGAACTAGAACCAGAGGAAGAAACCAAATCACGGGTGTGCTTACGAGACTCCTCGTAGGTGAGCTGAGCTGTCTCCGCATTAATGGCCTTGTTCACAAGAGCCTGGAATGTATTGCAATGGTGCAAGTGGAGATCACGACGCAACTTGGGGTTGAGACCCTTCCGGAACCTAGCCTGCTTCTTAGCGTCCGTGGACACTTCTTCTGTAGCATAGCGGGCGAGGTTCTCAAACTCTCTACTGTAAGTATCAACAGCCATCTTACCCTGGGTGAGACTACAGAACTCTTCTCTCTTGCGGTCAATGAGAGCCTGAGGAATGTGATGCTCGCGAAAAGCCTCAGTGAAATCTCTCCAGGTCGGTATCTGGCCAGCTGGAAGCATAGCCTCATAGTTCTGCCACCAAAGACTAGCAGGACCTTCCAGGTGATATGCAGCATAAGTGACCTTGTCACCTTCAGCTACGTTCGCAGAACGCAACTTGTGTGTGATACTACGGAGCCAGTCATCTGCATCGAGTGGTTCAATGGAATGATGGAAGGTAGGTGGTTTCAAACCAATGAAATCATAGATGGTCGCTGACTCTTTGCACTGGGGTGCGGTGTTCTCCTCGATACGTGCTAACAAGCGGTTAGACTCATGCTTGTTCCTCTCCATCTCTAACATAAACTCTGCCAACGAAGGCTGGTCGGGAGGATCCTCCTCATCCCTACCACCTCCGTGGTTCAGGCAACGAGCAACAGAACTTCGGTTAACTGACGACATCCTGAGAAGCGGAACCAAGGACGAGGTCAACAACAACTATAGGATGCAACATGTAGCATAAGGAAATTTAGTATCTCTCAAACTCCTAGGACAAATCTGGCAGCATAACGGCAGTAAAATGCTCAAAATGAGACATTCTGCAAAGGACGGGGTAGCACCAAACTCAACATCATCACTCAAGGTTCTGAGATATTACTAAACAGGCTACACTGGAGGTACTCAAACTGGGATATGACTCTGATCAACCAATCCTAAGAGACTACGGAGTAGTAACACGTGATCCTGATAGACAGAAGAGAAAGCCTAGTTCCTTAACCCTGTAGGAAGATAGGATGACTCAGCTCAGAAGGCATGAGGTAAAAGGAGTAAAAGAGCCTTACGTTCCCTTCCACAATCAATTCCCTTACATAACTAAAGAATTTCTAGACTCAACTTCGACCAGGTTGGCTTGGAAATCCTACAGGCAGTCAGGCTCTGATACCAAAGCTGTCGGGACCCCGATTCTAAGTCACACCGATCTAGCCTGTAACACCTCATATCACTTTGCGGCCTCACGCACGGTACTCCCACGGGTGTCGCCTTACCATGGCCCGGGACCGTTTGCGCCTTTTGGCTCACGTATATGACAATGTCGCTAGCATCCATATGACAGAGAACCCGGGCCGACATGGCTAGTCGTGAACCCAAAGCGGCACTAACGTATGGGGACAGGCATACATGAATCAACATCGAACGTGTCGGTCAGCAGCGTGTGAATCCGGGCTGTAGCACTGGGCTAACAGGACTCCGGGAACCCGGGCTGTAGCAGGCTAGGCAGGACTCCGGATGTCACCGCGTGACATTTCCCCGAAGGGACAGACACAGGAACGATGTGAAACACATGCCGGCCAGTCAAGTGTCCAGAGCAGTAGTGCTGGGCTAGCAGGACTCCGGTGAACCGGGCTGTAGCGGACTACTATGGCTCAAGGAGGCACTAGACTACATTTCCCCATAAGAGAGGCTGCCAAGGATAAACAACTAGATTGTCGGATCCCACACATAGCAATACACGTTACACGTACGCATAACATGCAAGTATGTGCTGTACAACATGGCATCACAACATAACGCGAACTCATATAGATAAAAGGCCCAGAAGAGCCACATAGCATTAAGTACAAACAGGGGTCACATGACCCATCATTCAGAGCATACAAGCAACGGAAGCATTACATGTCTGAGTACAGACAACTACAAAAGAAAAAGGCTGAGAAGCCTGACTATCTACAAGACCCTCCCAAGGGTTCAAGATCGTAGCTGAGGTACAAGCTACTCGTCGAAGTCCAAGCGGAGCTACTAGTAAGACTGAAGTCTCCGCTGCAAAAACATAAATAAAGCAACATGAGTACAAAGGTACTCAGCAAGACTTACATCAGATCCTATCATACATGCATTTGTATCAAGAAGGTAGTGTGGGGTTTAGTTGCAGCAAGCCAGCTTTGACTCAGTGGCTATCCTGTTCTACGACTACGAGAAACTTCTTTGAGGTAAGAAGGCGCACACGAGTCCACTAATCACCACCTCAATACACCACTATGGATTCATTCCCGTCTCACTACGAGAAGCCATCCATAGCACTCACACTTATCTTGAGCATTTTAGAGTATCCACTTCAAGTTGTCTATGTACCACGTAAGCATCCAAGAAGTCCATAACCGAGGACACGGCTATTCGAATAGATCATGATAACCCTGCAGGGGTGTACTGCGTCACACACGCTCTCGCCACTTACCGCCATGTACACGTCATGTACCTCGGCAACCTTCAAGCGGAAGCCTGGCGAGGGTGTCGGCCACGACCTGACTAACCACACAAGACTCTAGTCCAGGTTTATCGCCTATTCGGGTTCCATCCGCAAGGAGATCCGGCCGGGGTGTCGCTCACGGCCCCAAACGATGTGTGCAGGGTTCCCGAGCCCACCATCCGGGTGCCACTCGGTACACCGGGCCACGTGTGCCTAGTCTGTCCCAAGCCCACCCTGCCGGGTGCCACTCGGTAGAAAAATAGCACTACCTACAAACACCAGAAACTAGTTGCAACTCCTGGACAGAGATCAAGGCGGTTAATAAGTCGAGAGAGCTTGGAGCGCCCGGAGCCCAATGTGTGGTAGTAGCTAGTCATTGGACAACTTACACAGAACTCGGTTCTTAAGGACGGTCCCAATGAGACAACCCACCATGTACTCCTACATGGCCTCTCACCGCTACCTTTACCAAATCGTGTTCACACGCTTAACTCTCGGCACCAGAACATATCGTAACACTCCAATTCATTCCCAATGAACCAGACCTGACACAACTCTAAGCAATAGCAGGCAAGGCATGGTAGGAACACAACATGGCTCAATCAACTCCTACACATGCTAGTGGGTTTCAACTATTTACTGTGGCAATGACAGGTCATGCAGAGGAATGGGTTCAACTACCGCAGCATAAAGTAGCAGTTGAATCGTTGTTGTCCTAATGCAGTAAAAGAGAGCAGGAGCGAGAGAGTAGGTTTGTATCGGAATGAACAAAGGGGGTTTGCTTGCCTGGTAGATCAACAGGGTGGCACTGCTCCTCAGACAGGTACTCTGGAACACTCTCCGGAGCAGGACCTATCGAGAGGAACGGTGTCGACAGTCAAAACACAATCATATGCAACAATATGATGCATGAATATGGCATGAATATGTGATGTATTTTGAGCCAATGCATTTAGCATTCAACTTGGAAGAGATCCATTTGAACCAAAGGTTCAAATGCAACTCTAATTTAAGTCCTTATATATGCCATTTATATGTTTTCACTTATACAGTAGGTATAAGTTGGTTTGTCATGCATGAAACTAGTACAGATGGATAGATTGCATTTTTCTGATAATTTTTCATATATAAATTATTTAAATCTGAGCTACGGTTGAATTTCTATGAATTTTAGAAGTTTTGACTATTTTCTGGAATTTCCTGATTTAATTTAAATCCAGAAAAGGGTTTATTGCGTCAGCACTGCGTCATCATGACGTCAGCGGGTCAACGGTGCTGACCTGGTCAACCTGACGTGTGGGGTCCACACGTCAGTGACACACGTTTTAAACAGAGGGTTTAATTTGTTCTAATTATAGGATTAGGCGCAGGGGCCCACTGTCAGTGTCACAGGGGGGGGGTAATTAGTGCGGTTTGACCCGGGTTGACCGGCGGTTAGTCGCCGGCGAGGCCGAGCGCGGCGGAGCTCGTCGGGTTCGTCGCTCCGGCGACCATTTGGGCCGCGGAGGCCACCTACGCGAAGCCCAGGCTCGCGCGCATCCAGTGGGACACGAGGGAGACCGTGGGGTGGTCGGAGCTCGCCGGAGCGAAGCTCGCGGCGGTGGCCGGAGTTCGGCCAAGGGCGGGCGCAGCGCTGCAGTGCACGGGGGCGTGAGCGGAGAGGCGCTACGGCCTCCTGGCGTCACCAGAAGCACGGTGACGCGCTCGGTTGCGGGCTGCGGTGGCCAGGGCGACGGCGGTGACATGGACGGCGGCGAGGAGCTACGGCCATGGTGGGGTCGGGGCTACAGCGCGGGAACGGAGAAACGGAGAGAGGGGAACGGGGCAGGAGCTCACGGTGGACTCGACGGCGTCGTCGGAGAGCTCGGGGACGCACTGGAGACGGTGGGGCCGCGAAGACGATCTCCGGCGGCCGGAGTTGAGGACGACGGCGATGGAGGCGCTCCAGGGCGTTCCGGCTTGCGTGGCTCAGCGGAGGGGTTCAGCGCGAGGAGGCGGAGCTCTGGGACACGACGGAGGTGCGAGGGGATGGCGGGGAGCGCGGGGCAGCGAACGGCGGCGACCGGCGCGTTCGGGCGTCGCGGGAGAGAGCGGGAGAGAGGGGAGAGGCGCAGGAGAGAGGGAGTGAGGCCTGGAGGGGTCGTGGCGTCGTCCAGGCGACCGAGGCGTCGAGGGAGGGGAGGGCAGGCAGGCAGCTGCCGTGGCGCGCATGCGCGCGGCGTGCGGCGACCACGCGCCCTGTCCCTCTGGCGCGAGGAGGGGGACGACTGGCGCTGGCCAGTCAGCTGGGCTGGCCTGCTGGGCCAGGCCAGGCCGCACAGTGCCAGGCCGCAGGTAAGCTCCCTTTTCCTATTTCTTTTTCTTTTCTAATTTTCTGACATTAGTTTGGTTTAATAAAAATACTAAACCATTTTATTTACTTATGCCAATTTTTATAGGGGCTAGTGGTATTATTCCAGAACTCCTCAACAAATGGCATAATTTTTGGACAATATTTTATATATATAACAATATATATCCAAAGCAAATAATTACTGCATTAATTCCAAATGCCCAACATAAATATTTATGGTCTCCTAAAAATATTGGTTTGGTTTTTATCTCTGTCCAATATTTTCAGAGAGCAACATGAACATTTTCTTGGACCCTTTTGGAGCAATTTTTATCTGGGTCATTTCCAGAAATGATTCTGAGGGTTTCACAGATCCCCATTTAAAATTTAAATGAAATTTAGACATGATGCACACATGACTAGCTAGTCTAGGTCATACCAGAACTAGGGACGTGACAAATTATAACACGATGCTGATGTTAATCATACACCACTGCAAATATCTGTCACTGTTTAAATAACCTTATTTCGTATTTGCGCAAACAGGGATGTCTGTCTCCATATCGTTTCTATCTGCGCAATCAAAAGTACACACCTCAGTTTTAGTACAACTGCACAAAATGAGATGGCTATTCCTAGGTGTCGTCCTCTAACCACCAGTGTTCCAGGTATTCCTACATTGGTTCTAACTAGGTAGAATGATCAAAGCAATCTAAAAGAAGCTGATTCATACATTTTACTTCCTGATTGCAATGCAGGGACGAGCGAAAACAATTGCATCCTAGTCCGGAATGCACTTTCTTCCAGTTCATCCATGGACCGAGGACTAGCTGGCACGACTGCACGGAGGTTTTTGGGACAGGTGCGCGGACACGAGGCATTGTGGTCTACTTATTTCTGCAAATAGCGGTGCTTAAATTTAGTGGAATGCACAAGAATTTCAGCTGGTCAGTACACTACATGGTTCAGTTCAGCATTCCAGAGTGAACTCCAGGAAAAACCAGGGTGAACTCAAGGAAATTTAAGCCTGCCTAGGGAGGCCCTTTGCTCAGAGAAGCCTTGCTTGATTTTTCCTGATTTGTAAACCTTCTCACAACTTTATCTTTTGCTGTGAACTAGTTATATGTTTGTTATGTTCTATGAATCATTGAGATGTATAAAATTGCTTAACTTATGCTTCTCAAGTTTTTTATGAAGCCAAGTTTAATGTGAGTGTTCCACATGAATGCTGGACTAGCGTGTGAACGTTTGGAATTTACATTGTGGCCTCAGTTAACTGCATGAACCACTGTAACAAGATACATAGTTGCTTATATGTCAGACAGCAGATTATTGATTGTTAGCTGGTCGATAGCCTAGTGTTGAAGCGAGCTGAGCCAATGTGCCGTGTTTTGCACAACTGCTTACAAGTGGGGTAGCACCAACAGTGTTTACAAGTACTTATGTATACGTCAGCGCACATTTCTAGAACAAGTACTCTATTTCATCAAACACACACTGCTCGTATGATAAACCGTGACAACTTACGTCTTACCATGCCATATTCATGAAAAAATTAGTGAGGACGCATCTGTTTCGGCAACAATTATGATGGTTCTCACATGATTCACGGGAACACAAAAGTAGCAGCAGTTCCCATAGACGGATTCAAATAGAGTACTAACCCCAGAGGGCTCGATAATAGGAAAGGTTCGGATAAGTAGACTCAATCCAAACTAGTATTAAACACTAGCTGGGGAAACTATTTCATGCCTCGATCTAATTTGGGCTGGACACAAGACAGACCTTGGCATGAACATCATCGAGGACGTCCGGCAGCAGCTCAATCCTGTGAACCTTCATGAAGATAACCTTGTGGCCTTGCCACTCATAAACTTGTTTGTGGAGGCATGCCACGTCATCTTCCTGTGTAAGCTTGACAAGAACAGCATGCCTCACAAACGAAGGAGTAGCTTTGAACTTCTTGTGCTTCCGTACACCCTGGACAACACGCCTGACAACAGTGAGGCTGGAATACAACTCGACATCGGTATAAGCGCAAATGGCTTCCTAGATCCAACAGCCTAAGAACTCTGTTTTCCCAGTGCGTATATTCAGGTCATCCGCCTAATAGCGAGTGACATGTACAACCACACAATCCTTGTCTGCATCAGGACTCTAATTGAAATAGAAACAAATTCTGAATTACTTTCCAGTATAAGAAACACAAGTTATTTAAACCACTATGTATAGCATGGCATCGAAGCTAATAAAATTTTGCGTTATTCATCACCACATACTTAGATGAAAAACCACAATCAAGATCGGCAAAGAAGAAAATCACCTTGGGCAGCTCAGCGGGGGGGGGGGGGGGGACACATCCTCGAAGGGGGAAAACTGCTCCTGTAGTGTCACGGGGGCTGTAACCTCAAACGGGGCATTGACCATCTTAGTAGTGGCCGCGAGCGTATCTGGGGTCGGCTCGGTGGCCGCCTTCATCTTCTTGGAGCTCTCTGACTTGTGGGGATCATCCTCCCGCGTCTGCTCCAATATCGGCAGATCTTATCCTGGTTCTCCTTGGTCCATCATGAAACTGAAGAATACTAGGAGACCACTGAAAGGAAAACACAATCGCAATGACAATGAAGCAAAAAAGAGAGTGAGGATCGGTTACTGCTTTGCAAAAGTTCCTTTTTTCTCTGAATGAAAATATACCAATATCACGGATCCGCTTACCTTTCCTTCGTTGGGAGAGAAGAACAGTGGCAGATGCGGGTGTTTGCTTTCTTATAGATGGTGAGGGAGAAGGGGATTCAGTGAAGAGTGAAATGATGGTTGCTTCGTCCGTCAAACATAGACTGCGGGGAGGTGGGGTTTTGTGATACGACGGCTCGTTACTGCCGCGCTACGACCGGGGTGATTCTCCGCCTGCATACTGCCTTCTAATTTGGTGGATGGCATTTGGGCCCGCGCGCGGCATGGCCCGCATGTCGGTGAACAAAAGTAAAATGGCAGTCAGTAGAGGGAGACGTTTCGATGACCTAGGAGGAGCCAGAAGCGGTAGTGTATCCACTGTACTAGTAGTAATTGTTTTTTTGGTAGCTGTAGAGTGTCTCCACTCTACTAGTAGTAATTGTTTCTCTGGGCCCAAGACAAAACAGCCCATGCACCCTAGTAAATAATACAATCAATTCAAAAGCCCATATATTTACATAATGAGAGGCGCTACCTGATGTCTACTACGCAGCCTTCTTCTTATAGACGTTGTTGGGCCTCCAAGTGCAGAGGTTTGTAGGACAGTAGCAAATTTCCCTCAAGTGGATGACCTAAGGTTATCAATCTGTGGGAGGCGTAGGATGAAGATGGTCTCTCTCAAACAACCCTGCAACCAAATAACAAAGAGTCTCTTGTGTCCCCAACACACCCAATACAATGGTAAATTGTATAGGTGCACTAGTTCGGCGAAGAGATGGTGATACAAGTGCAATATGGATGGTAGATATAGGTTTTTGTAATATGAAAATATAAAAACAGCAAGGTAACTAATGATAAAAGTGAGCACAAACGGTATTGCAATGCGTTGAAACAAGGCCTAGGGTTCATACTTTCACTAGTGCAAGTTCTCTCAACAATAATAACATAATTGGATCATATAACTATCCCTCAACATGCAACAAAGAGTCACTCCAAAGTCACTAATAGCGGAGAACAAACGAAGAGATTATTGTAGGGTACGAAACCACCTCAAAGTTATCCTTTCTGATCGATCTATTCAAGAGTCCGTAGTAAAATAACACGAAGCTATTCTTTCCGTACGATCTATCATAGAGTTCGTACTAGAACAACACCTTAAGACACAAATCAACCAAAACCCTAATGTCACCTAGATACTCCAATGTCACCTCAAGTATCCGTGGGTATGATTACACGATATGCATCACACAATCTCAGATTCATCTATTCAACCAACACAAAGAACTTCAAAGAGTGCCCCAAAGTTTCTATCGGAGAGTCAAGACAAAAACGTGTGCCAACCCCTATGCATAAGTTCACGAGCGGAACCCGCAAGTTGATCACCAAAACATACATCAAGTGGATCACGTGAATATCCCATTGTCACCACAGATAAGCACGGCAAGACATACATCAAGTGTTCTCAAATCCTTAAATACTCAATCCGATAAGATAACTTCAAAGGGAAAACTCAATCCATTACAAGAGAGTAGAGGGGGAGAAACATCATAAGATCCAACTATAATAGCAAAGCTCGCGATACATCAAGATCATATCACCTCACGAACACGAGAGAGAGAGAGAGAGAGATCAAACACATAGCTATTGGTACATACCCTCAGCCCCGAGGGTGAACTACTCCCTCCTCCTCATGGAGAGCGCCGGGATGATGAAGATGGCCACCGGTGACGGATCCCCCCCTCCGGCAGGGTGCCGGAACAGGGTCCCTATTGATTTTTGGTGGCTACAGAGGCTTGCGGTGGTGGAACTCCCAATCTATTGTGCTCCCCGATGTTTTTAGGGTATATGGACATATATAGGTGAAAGAAGTCGGTCAGGGGAGCCACGAGGGGCCCATGAGGGTGGGGGGCGCGCCCAGGGGGGCAGGCGTGCCTCCCTGCCTCCTGGCCAGCTCGAAGCTTCCCTAACTTCAACTCCAAGTCTCCTGGATCACGTTCGTTCCAAAAATCACGCTCCCGAAGGTTTCATTCCGTTTGGACTCCGTTTGATATTCCTTTTCTGCGAAACACTGAAACAAGGGAAAAAACAGAAACTGGCACTAGGCTCTGGGTTAATAGGTTAGTCCCAAAAATAATATAAAAGTGCATAGTAAAGCCCACTAAACATCCAAGATGGATAATATAATAGCATGAATACTTCATAAATTATAGATACGTTGGAGACGTATTACTACCCACAGCCAGCACACCGCCCCCCAAAAAAACCTGGGTGCTCTTCTTCCTCCTCACTCCCACCCACCTCATGTCAGCTCACTCCACTCGTACCCCCGAATTCCTCACCTCACTCCTACAGAAAACCCCAGCTCCCCTTCTTCCTCACTACTACAGAAAAACCCCAGCTCCCCTTCTTCTTCACTCGCACTACAACTAGGCTCGTCATTCGTTACTCTGCTCAAATCCGTTAGCGCGACGCAACGCCCTCGAGGAAAATGCAGTTGGTTGACCCCAGTGCCAAGAAGATGAGGCTCCTGCCAGCGACGACGCCTGTTATAGATCCCGCACCCGGCAGCGTGGGGAGAAGCAGCGACCCCGCCCCCACCGGATCCCAGGAACCCGTAGAATCTCGGGTTGACCGCATCAACGATCTCCCGGATGCCGTCCTTGGGGAGATCATCTCGCTTCTCCCCACCAAGGATTGCTGCCGCACCCAAGTCCTCTCAATTCGGTGGTGCCCTCTATGGCGCACCGTGCCCCTTAATCTCGTCTGTCGTCAGCTATCTCTCTTCAATGATTTTGAAATCCCCAGAGCCATCATCTCCTCCCACCAGGGCTCCGTTCAAAGCCTCTGCATCCCGTCATGCTAGCTGAGCAAGCATACCATGCCCTGCACAGTGGACCCCTGGCTGAAATCCCCTGAATTCATAGAACTACAGCTGCTTGAGTTCTACTATTACCCTGGAAATCACCTACCAGATACCGAACGCCATCTACCTGTGCCCTCAGCACCGATGTCCATCTCGCGGTTTTCCTCCTCTCTCCACACTGCCACCTTTGCGCTGTGCGACCTACCAGACAATCTGGTACTAAATCTTTGACTCCCATTTCTCAATGAACTTTCACTTATGCGGGTTCATATATCGGAGGCCTCATTGCACAACATCATCCACTCCAGTTGCCCTGCCCTGGAGTGCTTGGTGTTTGTTTTCACAGTTAGAATCGGTTGTCTCCAAATAAAGTCGCCTAACCTTGTAAGAATTGGAATTTCTTTTGACGGATGGCAGCTCATTATCCAAGATGCCCCTTCACTTCAAAGGTTGATCCTTGATTCTAGTTATTCACCATCGCAAATAACCGTCCTCTCTGCACCTAAACTGGAGACCTTGGGTGTAATACATGATCTCTGTGCTCATTTCAAGATGGTGTTTGGCTCCACAGTTCTTCAGGTACTTTATATTATCATCTACACTTGTAAACATAAGCTGCATTTTAAATTTCTTCGCATAAGTTATATATCATCTCGGAGTACACATTTTGTACTAATATTATGTTCTATGCTCAATGAAGAGTTTCTCCATGGATAGCCTATCAATGGTGCTAGATTCCGTCAAGATCTTATATATCCAAATGAATAGTTTTGATCTGAACAAGATTTTTGGCTTGCTACAATTCTTTCCATGTCTGGACAATTTGTATATAAAGGTGATAATTTCACGCACATTGGAAGCCCGCATATAGTGTACTAGAATTAACCGTTCAGCTGTTGCTCTTTCCACACTCGTTTTTTAGACCTTAACTGTTTTCAATCTTCATGTCTATTTAGGCAACAGGACGGGGTAAGAAAGTTATAACCAATCGGTGGAGTCTTAAGCACCGGGATTTTCTCACTTCTCATGACATTCGATTGAAGAAAATAACGCTAGAACGATATGTAGCCAACCATGCAAACACTAGATTTGTCACATTCTTCTTGCTGAATGCAAGGTTACTATTGTCCATCAGGCTTAAGTTTATCAGCAGCATGGTTTTGACAGATGGGTATGTCGAAGAGCAAAAAAGGAGTTTCAGGTGGGCAAAAGAGCTTCTGAACGTGCCGGGCTTCTATTTACAACATATTGTGGTCATAATCCAGTAAATTTTACGACCCAGGATGTTCATTCTATGGACCTGACCGATCCATTTGACTGTGACTGCCGAAAATAGTGCTGGAGTTAGATGTTGTTGCCCTTTTCAACCTGGGTTTTGTCTAAACCTGATGAACGATTAACCCTCATGCTTTTGTACAGTTTGTAAGCTGGAGTTAGATGTTCTTGCCCTTTTCAACTCGGTTGTGACTGTGATATTTTCTTTGAAACAAGGCAAATGGCTTGCCATTCGTTTAATTTAGAGTGAAATATTGTAACAAATCCCAACCAAGGGAAATAACATCACTCTCACCGGCTGCTTGAGCTCACTGTGAATTATAGAAGCCAAGTGATTAGCCCCGACCAGCACCCACAAACTTATTTCGAACTAGCACGCCAAATGGGCTATACATTTTCATAGGAAAGGCTGCATGACCGTGACAGAGTTTGGGACCCACGAGGAAATAGCCTATCCAAGGTGGTGTCGACTTACTAGCTAGTCAACAAACGATTCTGCCTACCTGCCATTGGATTGACATCCAACATCTATCGTGTATCTTCTATCTCTGGTCTTCTTCCTCCAGCCGCCCAAACCAAACCACCCCGTCGGCTCTGCCTGCTCCCGCCTCTCATGGCTGGCTACACCTCCGCCGCCCTACCGTACCCTCCAGCGTTGCCCAATCCCTCCCTCTATTCCCCCACATGTCATGTTATTCTCCGACGACGTCAGCCCCAACAGGCACTAGCACCGGAACCAGTCAGCCCTCGTACTCCCCTCCCCCTGCGACTGGACCGACGCATCTTCCACGGCTCCTGTTCATTTCGTCCGAGGCCTCGTCGTCGTCCTCGGCCTTGGTTCGCTCACCGTGCGCGGTGCGCCGCCCTCTTGAGTTGTCAACGCCGTCAACAACTAAGAGGAACAAGGATATGACTGTACGTGGAGAGGATGACAGTAGGGACCCACCAGCGTCATGGCAGTACGCAAGCAAGTGCCTCGTTATTATAAGCCCAAAAAATGGTTCCTCCTAATGGTTGGACATCTGGGGCTCACGCCATTGTCAACGTAGTCAATAAACGAGAGAATTACACAACGAGCGGCTGGCACCAGGGACCCAACAGGTCGCCGATACGTCTCCGTCGTATCTATAATTTTTTATTGTTCCATGCCAATATTATACAACTTTTATATACTTTTGGCAACTTTTTATTCTATTTTTGGGACTAACATATTGATCCAGTGCCCAGTGCCAGTTCCTGTTTGTTGCATGTTTTTTGTTTCGTAGAAAATCCATATCAAACGGAGTCCAAACGGGATAAAAACTGACGGATTTTTTTTTGGAATATATGTGATTTTTGGGAAGAAGAATCAACGCGATACGATGCCCGAGGGGGCCGCGAGGCAGGGGGCGCACCCCAGGGGGTCAGGCGCGCCCTGGACCCTCGTGGCCACCCCGTAAGGCAGTTGGTGCCCTTCTTTCTCCGCAAGAAAAATAATATCCGGATAGAGATCGTGTCCAAAATTCAACCCAATCGGAGTTACGGATCTCTGGGAATTTAAGAAACGGTGAAAGGGCAGAATCAGGAGCGCAGAAACAGAGAGAGACAGATCCAATCTCGGAGGGGCTCTCGCCCCTCCCACACCATGGAGACCAAGGACCAGAGGGGAAACTCTTCTCCCATCTAGGGAGAAGGTCAAGGAAGAAGAAGAAGAAGAAGAAGAAGGGGGCCCCCTCCCCCTCTCTTCCGGTGGCGCCGGAACGCCGCCGGGGCCATCATCATCACCGCAATCTACACCAACAACTTCACCGCCCTCATCACCAACTCTTCCCCCCTCTATGCAGAGGTGTAACCCCTCTTTTACCCGCTTTAATATCTACTTAAACATGGTGCTCAATGCTATATATTATTTCCCAATGATGTATGGCTATCTTATGATGTTGGAGTAGATCCGTTTTGTCCTATGGGTTAATTGATGATCGTGATTGGTTTGAGTTGCATGTTTTATTAATGGTGCTGTCCTATGGTGCTCTCCGTGCCGCGTAAGCGTGAGGGATCCCCGCTGTAGGGTTTGCAATATGTTCATGATTTGCTTATGGCGGGTGGTGTGACCGACAGAAGCATGGACCCAAGTATGTAGGTTTTTTTGCATATGGGTATAAAGAGGACTTGATGCTTTAATGCTATGGTTGGGTTTTACCTTAATGATCTTTAGTAGTTGCGGATGCTTGCTAGAGTTCCAATCATAAGTGCATATGATCCAAGAAGAGAAAGTATGTTAGGTTATGCCTCTCCCTCAAATAAAATTGCAATAGTGATTACCGGTCTAGTTAACGATTGCCTAGGGACAAATAACTTTCTCGTGACAAAAAGCTCTTTACTAAAACTAATTTAGTTGTGTCTTTATCTAAACAGCCCCTACTTTTTATTTACGTGCTCTTTATATTCTTGCAAACCTATCCAAAAACACCTACAAAGTACTTCTAGTTTTATACTTGTTCTAGGTAAAGCGAACATTAAGCGTGCGTAGAGTTGTATCGGTGGCTGATAGAACTTGAGGGAATATTCGTTCTACCTTTAGCTCCTCGTTAGGTTCGACACTCTTACTTATCGAAAGAGGCTACAATTGATACCCTATACTTGTGGATTACCAAGACCTTTTTCTGGCGCCGTTGCCAGGGAGTTATACCGTGGGGTGAATATTCTCATGTGTGCTTGTTTGCTTTATCACTAAGTAGTTTTTATTTTGTGCTCTTGTTTTCTACCTTTAGTTATGGGTAGGAAACGCAAAATACCAAAAAAAAGTTGTACCTACTACACCAATGGTTGAAGAACCACTCAAAATCTATCACACTCCTGAAGCTTTTTACTTGGATCAGCCTTGATCCCTTTATGCTCGTGCTGAAACCCCAACTAGCTTAGTTGAGGGCAAATCTTTAGATGAGCATGCTTGTTATGTGCGACACCGCTTATATCAAAAAGGGAAACTTTTACTGGATCAAATTCATCGTTTGCAATGCTATGCTTGGAATTTATGTGAAATATATGATTTTACTTACTGTTCTGAAGACCCTAAGAAACACCTTCCCTACCAATGTGAGTTTAGTGATAATGGAATCGTATCTTCATATGCTAAGGGTGTTTATAATTACTATGATGTTCAACAAATTGAAGAATTTGTTGCTTTTAAGGGTGCTTATGAAATTGCTTCTTTGATTGGAAAGTATGATGCTACTCTTTACAAATCTGAAATTTTTGCCATAATTAAATATTTTTATGATAATTATGCTTCTAATGCCTATGTTAAACCATATATTGAGAACTCCTCCGCTGTCCAAGAAGAGACTAATATTTTGCAGGAGTCTATGGAAGAAGGAATTGATAAAACTGTGGGCTCATTGGATGAAAAAGATGATGAGGGGAGCGAAGAACAAAAGGAGGAAGAGCGGATTAGCAACCCGTGCCCACCTTATAATGAGAGTAACTCTTCAACTCATACATTGTTTAATTTCCCTTCATGCCTCCCGAAGGATGATTGCTATGATGATTGTTATGATCCCGTTGATTCTTTTGAAATACCCCATTTTGATGAACTTGATGCTTGCTATGCTTGTGGCCATGATGCCAATATGAATGATGCTTATGGAGATGAACTTGCTATAGTTCCTTATGTTAAACATGAAATTGTTGCTATTGCGTCCACGCATGATAGTCCTATTATCTTTTTGAATTCTCCCGACTACACTATATCGGAGAAGTTTGCCCTTATTAAGGATTATATTGATGAGTTGCGTTTTACTACTACAGATGATGATTTTGATAGATATAATATGCATGTTCTTGCTGTTCCTACTTGCAATTATTATGAGATAGGAACTACATCTCCGCCTCTTTATGTTTCCAACACAAAAAATTGCAAGAAACTGTTTATACTATGCATTGGCCTTTAGTATGTGTGCATGAATTGTTCTTTTATGACATGCCGATGCATAGGAAGAGAGTTAGACTTCGTTGTTGCATGCTATATGTTACTTTGTGCTCACTACTAAATCACAAATCATTGTTAATTAAAATTGGCTTTGATATACCTTGGGATCTGGGTGGATCCATTACTTGAGCACTATATGCCTAGCTTAATGGCTTTAAAGAAAGCGTTGCCGGGGAGACAACCCGGAAGTTTTAGAGAGTCATTTATTTCTGTTGTGTGCTTTTATAAAGTTTAAAAACAAAAAAAAATAAAGAGGGGAACCTAAAACTTTTTCAAAAAAGGAAAGTGAAAGTGAGAAAGACGAGCATTGTTAAAGTGGGAGCTAGCCTTGAACTTTGTTCATGCTCACGGAAACTTTGTGAATCTTGATTACAGAAACTTTCAACAAAAATAATTATCCCCTCGTACAATTCCATTGTATTACAAAAATAATGTGCCAAGATTTGCCTTTAGGATGTTTACATTGCTTGTTGGTTTGTGCGGTGCAAAACAGAAACTTTGGTTGTAGTGCGCGATTTTACATTTTTTTACTGGAATGTCAAACGGTTCTGAACCTTTTTGCACTGTCTTTCTATACAAATTTTTTATTTGTCCTAATTTTGGCAAAACATTTGGAGTACCAGAGGTATGGTGAATATTCAGATTACTATAGACTGTCCTGTTTAAGACAGATTCTGTTTTTAATGCATAGTTTGCTTGTTTTGATGAAACTATCGATTTATATCAGTGGATTAAGCCATGGAAAAGTTATATTAAAGTAGCTACAATGCAAAAACAAAATATTAATTGGTTTGCAACAGTACTTAGAGTAGTGATTTGCTTTATTATACTAATGGATCTTACTGAGTTTTCTGTTGAGTTTTGTGTGGATGAAGTGTTCGAAGATCGAGGAGGTATCGATGTGAGGAGAAGGAGGAGAGGAAAGAGCTCAAGCTTGGGGATGCCCAAGACACCCCAAGTAAATATTCAAGGAGACTCAAGCGTCTAAGCTTGGGGATGCCCCGGAAGGCATCCCATCTTTCTTCAACAAATATCGGTATGTTTTCGGATTCGTATCGTTCATGCGATATGTGCAAATCTTGGAGCGTCTTTTGCATTTATTTTTCACTTTTGTTTGATGCACCATGATGGTATGAGATCGTCCTTGGTTGATTTATAGAATGCTCATTGCACTTCACTTATATCTTTTGAGTATGGCTTTATAGAATGCTTCATGTGCTTCACTTATATCATTTGAAATTTGGATTGCCTGTTTCTCTTCACATAGAAAACCACCATTTGTAGAATGCTCTTTTGATTCACTTATATTTGTTAGAGGGTGGGCATATCTTTTGTAGAAAGAATTAAACTCTCTTGCTTCACTTATATCTATTTAGAGAGATGACAGGAATTGGTCATTCAGATGGTTAGTCATAAAATCCTACATAAAACTTGTAGATCACTGAATATGATATGTTTGATTCCTTGAAATAGTTTTGCGATATAAAGATGGTGATATTAGAGTCATGCTAGTCAGTAGTTGTGGATTGTAGAAATACTTTTGTTGAAGTTTGTGATTCCCGTAGCATGCACGTATGGTGAACCGTTATGTGATGAAGTCGGAGCATGATTTATTTATTGATCGTCTCCCTTATGAGTGGCGGCCGGGGACGAGCGATGGTCTTTTCCTACCAATCTATCCCCCTAGGAGCATGCGCATAGTACTTTGTTTTGATGACTAATAGACTTTTGCAATAAGTATGTGAGTTCTTTATGACTAATGTTGAGTCCATGGATTATACGCACTCTCACCCTTCCATCATTGCTAGCCTCTTCGGTACCGTGCATTGCCCTTTCTCACCTCAAGAGTTGGTGCAAACTTCGCCAGTGCATCCAAACCACGTGATATGATATGCTCTGCCACACATAAGCCTCCTTATATCTTCCTCAAAACAGCCACCATACCTACCTATCATGGCATTTCCATAGCCATTCCGAGATATATTGCCATGCAACTTCCATCATCTTCATATACATGACTTGAGCATTCATTGTTATATTGCTTTGCATGATCGTAAGATAGCTAGCATGATGTTTTCATGGCTTGTCCGTTTTTTGATGTCATTGCTATGCTAGATCATTGCACATCCCGGTACACCGCCGGAGGCATTCATATAGAGTCATATCTTTGTTCTAGTATCGAGTTGTAAGTAAATAAAAGTGTGATGACCATCATTATTAGAGCATTTCCCAAAAAAATAAAAGAAAGAAAAAAAGAGAGAGGCCAAAGAAGCCTAAATAAAAAAAGGGGGCCAAAGAAGCCCACCAAAAAAAGAGAAAAAAGGGGGCAATGTTACTATCCTTTTACCACACTTGTGCTTCAAAGTAGCACCATGTTCTTTATATAGAGAGCCTCTTGAGTTATCACTTTCATATACTAGTGGGAATTTTCATTATAGAACTTGGCTTGTATATTCCAACGATGGGCTTCCTCAAATGCCCTAGGTCTTCATGAGCAAGCAAATTGGATGCACACCCACTTAGTTTTCAGTTTGAGCTTTCATATACTTATAGCTCTAGTGCATCCGTTGCATGGCAATCCCTACTCCTCACATTGACATCAATTGATGGGCATCTCCATAGCGCGTTGATTAGCCGCGTCGATGTGAGACTTTCTCCCTTTTTGTCTTCTCCACACAACCTCCACCATCATATTCTATTCCACCTATAGTGCTATATCCATGGCTCACGCTCATGTATTGTGTGAAAGTTGAAAAGGTTTGAGAATATCAAAAGTATGAAACAATTGCTTGGCTTCTCATCGGGGTTGTGCATGATTTGAATATTTTGTGTGGTGAAGATGGAGCATAGCCAGACTATATGATTTTGTAGGGATAACTTTCTTTGGCCATTTTATCTTGATAAGACATAAGTGCTTGGTTAGTATGCTTGAAGTATTATTGTCTTAATGTCAAATGATAGACTATTGCTTTGAATCACTCGTGTCTTAATATTCATGCCATGATCAGATTACATGATCAAGATTATGCTAGGTAGCATTCCACATCAAAAATTATCTTTTTTATCATTTACCTACTCGAGGACGAGCAGGAATTAAGCTTGGGGATGCTGATACGTCTCCGTCGTAATTTTTGATTGTTCCATGCCAATATTATACAACTTTTATATACTTTTGGAAACTTTTTATACTATTTTTGGGACTAACATATTGATCCAGTGCCCAGTGCCAGTTCCTGTTTGTTGCATGTTTTTTGTTTCGCAGAAAATCCATATCAAACGGAGTCCAAACGGGATAAAACCTGACGGAGATTTTTTTTGGAATATATGTGATTTTTGGGAAGAAGAATCAACGCGATACGATGCCCGAGGGGGCCACGAGGCAGGGGACACGTCTTAGGGGGTCAGGCGCGCCCTGGGCCCTCGTGGCCACCCCATAAGGCGGTTGGTGCCCTTCTTTTTCCGCAAGAAAGCTAATATCCGGATAGAGATCGTGTCCAAAATTCAGCCCAATCGGAGTTACGGATCTCCGGGAATTTAAGAAACGGTGAAAGGGCAGAATCAGGAGCGCAGAAACAGAGAGAGACACAGAGACAGATCCAATCTCGGAGGGGCTCTCGCCCCTCCCACGCCATGGAGACCAAGGACCAGAGGGGAAACCCTTCTCCCATCTAGGGAGAAGGTCAAGGAAGAAGAAGAAGGGGGGCCCTCCCCCTCTCTTCCGGTGGCGCCGGAACGCCGCCGGGGCCATCATCATCACCGCAATCTACACCAACAACTTCACCGCCCTCATCACCAACTCTTCCCCCCTCTATGCAGTGGTGTAACCCCTCTTTTACCCGCTATAATATCTACTTAAACATGGTGCTCAACGCTATATAGTATTTCCCAATGTTGTATGGCTATCTTATGATGTTTGAGTAGATCCGTTTTGTCCTATGGGTTAATTGATGATCGTGTTTGGTTTGAGTTGCATGTTTTATTAATGGCACTGTCCTTTGGTGCTCTCCGTGTCGCGCAAGCGTGAGGGATCCCCGCTGTAGGGTTTGCAATATGTTCATGATTTGCTTATGGTGGGTGGCGTGAGTGACAGAAGCACAGACCCGAGTATGTAGGTTGTTTGCGTATGGGAATAAAGAGGACTTGATGCTTTAATGCTATGGTTGGGTTTTACCTTAATGATCTTTAGTAGTTGCGGATGCTTGCTAGAGTTCCAATCAAAAGTGCATATGATCCAAGAAGAGAAAGTATGTTAGCTTATGCCTCTCCCTTAAATAAAATTGCAATAGTGATTACCGGTCTAGTTATCGATTGCCTAGGGACAAATAACTTTCTCGTGACAAAATGCTCTTTACTAAAACTAATTTAGCTGTGTCTTTATCTAAACAGCCCATATTTTTTATTTACGTGCACTTTATATTCTTGCAAAACCTATCCAAAAAGACCTACAAAGTACTTGTAGTTTTATACTTGTTCTAGGTAAAGAGAACGTTAAGCGTGCGTAGAGTTGTATCGGTGGTCGATTGAACTTGAGGGAATATTTGTTCTACCTTTAGCTCCTCGTTGGGTTCGACACTCGTACTTACCGAAAGAAGCTACAATTGATCCCCTATACTTGTGGGTTATCAGTCGTGCAGTTGCTATTTACTTTTTTTTAGGAACAAGCAGTTGTTATTTATACTAGTTTTAGCGACGGATCAGGGTAACAACGGGGCTGTGCGGGGGCTGTGGCCCGTCTTGCCAGGGTTTTATTTATGTTTAGCACATCATGAGCCCAGTTGTGTTTTTTTCTTGCTGAAAATGGCTAGCCCAGTTCTATTTTTTTAAAGAAATACCCAAACGAGGCCTACTTGCTTTATCAACCCTGCTGGGCTGCAAATATTTCAAGACGAGGAGAGTTTCATTCGGTTTGCCCAGAAATGGGCTGTACATTTTTAAAACACATCAAACCGGGAATTAGTTTCAATTTTTTTAATTACAAGATTTTAAATTCCATTGATTTTTATGCGTGGACAATTATTTAGATTTTATATTTATATAAATTATTTTTCAAAATAGTTTGAATGTGACTCGATATTTCGGGATTAAAAACAATTGACCGCACCAAAATATGCAAAATTTCATATAATTTTTAACCGTGGCCACAATATGGGGTGTAATGCTAACAAAAAGAAGATGGCCTCCATACGCTCAAGAAAAAGAAGAAGATGGGCTCCAAAAAAATTCCTAAGAATTGGCAAATGGGCTGTAAATTATTAGAAATAATGGCAGATGGGTTGTATGCTGTTTTCCACAGATTTGAGGCTGACTTGTGCGCCTACTGCAGGTTGACGCGTATGCTTTCCTAAAAAATAAGGTTGACGCACACGCAATGCCGTGTCAACTTGGTCAACATACGAGAGCAGTGACTGTTGGATGTCCATCCAACGGCCGTCGCGCTTCTTCAATCTCTGCTCTTCCTGCTCCAGCCACTCAAACAAGCGCCGACAGGACAGCTTGCTCCCTCCTCCCGCGGCCGGCTATGCTACCACGGAGGCCTCACCGCCCCATCATTCTCCCATCGCTGGCCTAGCCATCCCTCTACTCACCCACACCAGCTGTTATTCTCCAGCGACGGCAGACGAACCAGTAAACCCTCGCACTCCCCTCCGCGTGGGAAACATCTGCCGAGTTTTCCCTGGCTCCGTGCCGTTTCCCTTCCTAGGCCTCGCCGTCGTCCACCACCCTTGTGCTCTCGGCGCGGCGTGGTCAACGTGGTCAACAAACGACATGCATCAGAAGTGGACTGTACCTGGAGAGGCTGACAGTTGGGTCCACAGCCGCACGCAAGGAAATGCCTCCTTATTACGCGCAAAATAATGATTCCTCCACCTGACAGCTGGGACCCACCGGAAGGGCCTCTGTATTTCATGAAAAAATGTTCCCCCGCTGACAGGTCGGACCCACCAGCTATATCTTCGCATGCAAGGAAGTGCCTCGTTATTACGCACACAAAAATGAATACTCCCCCTACTAGCTGGGACCCACCATAGTGGGAGGCTGACTTGTGGGCCTACTAAGATGACAGGGACGGAGGGCTTTGTCAACTTAGTCAATAGGAATGATTCTAGCTCCAATGACCGTACGATGTCCATCCAACGACCGTAGCGATTCTTCAACCTCTGGTCTTCTTGCTCCAGCCGCCCAAACAAGCGTCGGCCGTGCCGCCTGCTCCTGCCTCCCGTGTCCGGCTGTGCTGCCACCGCTAGCCATGCCATCCCTCTATACTCACCCACACCTCATGTTATTCTCCGGCGACGACAGCCTCACACCGCAGCCGAAGCAGTCAACCCACGTACTCCCCTCCGCATGGGCATCCACTGCCGCGTCTTCCCCGGCTCCGCGTCGTCCCCTTCCTAGGCCTCGCCGTCGTCCACCGCCCTGGTGCTCTCGGCCCGGCATGGTCAATGTGGTCAACAAACGACTTCCATCGGAAGAGTACTGTACGTGGAGAGGCTGACAGCTGGGTCCACGGCCGCAGCAAGAAAGTGCCTCCTTATTACGTGGAAAATAATGATTCCTCCACCTGACAGCTGGGACCCACCGGACGGGCCACCATATTTCGCGAAAAAAAACATTTCCCCCCTGACTGCTGGGACCCACCAGCTATATCTTCGCACGCAAGGAAGTGCGGCCATATTACGGGCAAAAAATATATTTTCCCCCTAACAGCTGGGACCCACCAGCTACATCTTCGCACGAAAGGAAGTGCCTGACAGTCGGGACCCACGTGGTCGAAGCGTACGTAGCGTTGTCATTCTGGTCGCGAACGTGTACGTACATACGATCGGTCTGTCTGCAGGCTACAGCGATGAACCGTGGCCGTGTAAGGAAGGGCACGTGTCGTAGTAGAGGCACGCACGTCTCGTACTAGAGGCGCCCACGTAGCATGTACACGTACGTACAGCGGCCAGGGTGCAAGAAAGAAAATACGGACATGTACATATGGGCGGGGTCTCGAACGCCTACTCGCGCATACGTACGGCCAGGGCTCGTGTACATGGCTAGGTCAGAACGAAGAAACTGCGTTGTCGTCGTGTTCATGGGGAGGCAACGGAATGCGTCGTGTTCATCGGGAGGCAACGGAACGCGTGCTGTTCATCGGGAGCCAACCGGCTTGGACGGAATAGCCGATGGAAACGAGGCCTGGCGTACCGCAGAACGGAGGAAACGGCCTTGTGTTCGACCGGCCACGGTCGAAACGGGATCCTGTTCATCGGGAGGGGGCTGCCGTACCGCAAAACAGAGGAAACGGACCTCCTACGGTGGAAACGGGGTCCTGTTGATCGAGAGGGGTGTGGCGTACCACAAAACAGAGGAAACGGACTTGTGTTGGAGCACTACGGTCGAAACGGGGGTCCTGTTCATCGGGAGGGGTGTGGTGTACCGCAAAACGGGACTCCATGGGATACTGTTCATCTCCACCATCAACCTCCTCCAGCCTCCACGTGCTACTGTTCATCCACCGTCGACCTCCTCCAGCCTCCACCTACGACTATTCATCAACGGGCTCCTGTTCATCTAGCCTCCACCGCGCGCTCCTCCACCGGCTACTGTTCAACCAGCCCTCTCCATGGGGTCCTGTTCAACCACCCCTCCACTGGCTACTGTTCATCTAGCCCTCCACGGGGTCGTCCTGTTCATCCAGCCCTCCACGGGGTCCTGTTCATCCACCGGCTCGATAGATCGGGGTACTGTTCATCCAGCGGCAACGGCCTCTACTACCACGGGGTCCTATTCATCCAACCCCCCACCGGGAACCGTTCATCCAAACCCCCCAACAACGCTCAATGTTCATCCAGAGGCAGCATCGATCGGCTTCAGTTAGCAGCAGTATCGAAGGAATCACTCAGGTTCAGTTAACAGCAAGGGATCAATCGATCGCTCGGGTTCAGTAACGCGTAGCCTGTAGTGCAATCGCTCGGGTTCAGTTGGAGACAACGCCTCGCTCGGGTCCAGTTAGAGCCCAACACCTCGCACACACGCGCATACGTACGAGAGAAACGCGCATCGCTCGGCCCCCGACCACCCATCGTAACCGGGAACTCCTTGATATTTTCCTCCCCCTCGCTTCTACCATGGTTTTTTCTGTCATGGACGGCCCAAAGAATGTCATGCAGCTGCGTCTCCGGCCCGCCCAGGATGAAAAGCACATTTTCTGTCATGATTTTTTGTCATAGAAGTAGGAGGCCACCACATCTATGATGATACCGGGTTTTGTCATAATTATCGTCATAGAAGTGTCATAAGTATGATAGAAAAAAATTTCGTTCGGCCCAAAATGTCACGGATGTGTCTTTTTTTTATAGTGATCACACAATCTCAGATTCATCTATTCAAACCAACACAAAGTACTTCAAAGAGTGCCCCAAATTTTCTACTGGAGAGTCTGGACGAAAACGTGTGCCAACCCCTATGCATAAGTTCACAAGGTCACTGAACCCGCAAGTTGATCACCAAAACATACATCAAGTAGATCACGCGAATATCCCATTGTCACCACAGATAAGCACATGCAAGACATACATCAAGTGTTCTCAAATCCTTAAAGACTCAATCCAATAAGATAACTTCAAGGGAAACTCAATCCATTACAAGAGAGTAAAGGGGGAGAAACATCATAAGATCCAACTATAATACAAAAGCTCACGATACATCAAGATCGTGCCATATCAAGAACACGAGAGAGAGAGAGATCAAACACATAGCTACTGGTAAATACCCTCAATCCCGAGGGTGAACTACTCCCTCCTCGTCATGGAGAGCGCCGAGATGATGAAGATGGCCACCGGTGAGGGATTCCCCCTCCGACATGGTGCCGGAATAGGGTCCCGATTGGTTTTTGATGGCTACAGAGGCTTGCGGCGGCGGAACTCCTGATCTAGGTTTCTTTCTGGGGGTTTCTGTATTTATAGGAATTTTTGGCGTCGGTCTCACGTCACGGGGGTCTCCGAGTCGTCCACAAGGCAGGGGCTGCGCCCAGGGGGGTAGGGCGCGCCCTCCACCTTCGTGGACGGCTCGGGACTCTTCTGGCCCAACTATTTTACTCCGGGGGCTTCTTTTGGTCCATAAAAAATCATCAAAAATTGGCATGCCAATTGGACTCTGTTTGGTATTCCTTTTCTGTAAAACTCAAAAACAAGGAAAAAATAGAAACTGGCACCGGGCTCTAGGTTAATAGGTAGTCCCAAAAATCATATAAAATAGCATATATATGCATATAAAACATCCTAGATGGATAATATAATAGCATGGAACACTAAAAAATTATAGATACGTTGGAGACGTATCAAGCATCCCCAAGCTTAATTCCTGCTCGTCCTCGAGTAGGTAAATGATAAAAACAGAATTTTTGATGTGGAAATGCTACCTAAGATATTTATCCATGTAATTTTCTTTATTGTGGCATGAATGTTCAGATCCAAAAGATTCAAGAAAAAAGTTTAATATTGACATAAAAATAATAATACTTCAAGCATACTAACAAAGTAATCATGTCTTCTGAAAATAACATGGCCAAAGAAAGCATCCCTACAAAATCATATAGTTTGGCTATGCTCCATCTTTGTCACACAAAATGTTCAAATCATGCACAACCCCGATGACAAGCCAAGCAATTGTTTCATACTTTAGTATTTTCAAACTTTTTTAACTTTCACGCCATACAGGAGCGTGAGCCATGGACATAACACTATAGGTGGAATAGAATGGTGGTTGTGGAGAAGACAAAAAAGAGGAAGATGGTCTCACATCAACTAGGCGTATTAATGGGCTATGGAGATGCCCATCAATAGATATCAATGCGAGTGAGTAGGGATTGCCATGCAACAGATGCACTAGAGCTATAAATGTATGAAAGCTCAACAAAAGAAACTAAGTGGGTGTGCATCCAACTTGCTTGCTCACGAAGACCTAGGGCACTTTGAGGAAGCCCATCCTTGGAATATACAAGCCAAGTTCTATAACGAAAATTCCCACTAGTATATGAAAGTGACAAAATAAGACTCTCTATCATGAAGATCATGGTGCTACTTTGAAGCACAAGTGTGGAAAAAGGATAGTAACATTGCCCCTTCTCTATTTTTCTCTCATTTTTTGGGCCTTCTCCTTTTTTTTATTTGGCCTTTCTCTTTTTTTCCTCACACGGGATAATGCTCTAATAATGATGATCATCACACTTCTATTTATTTACAACTCAAGGATTACAACTCGATACTAGAACAAAATATGACTCTATATGAGTGCCTCCGGTGGTGTACCGGGATGGGCAATGAATCAAGAGCGACATGTATGAAAATTTATGAATGGTGGCCTTGCCACAAATACGATGTCAACTACATGATCATGCAAGGCAATATGACAATGATGAAGCGTGTCATAATAAACGGAACGGTGGAAAGTTGCATGGCAATATATCTCGGAATGGCTATGGAAATGCCATAATAGGTAGGTATGGTGTCTGTTTTGAGGAAGGTATATGGTGGGTGTATGGTACCGGCGAAAGTTGCGCGGCACAAGAGAGGCTAGCAATGGTGGAAGCGTGAGAGTGCGTATAATCCATGGACTCAACATTAGTCATAAAGAACTCACATACTTATTGCAAAAATCTACAAGTCATCAAAACCAAGCATTACGTGCATGCTCCTAGGGGGATAGATTGGTAGGAAAAGACCATCGCTCGTCCCCGACCGCCACTCATAAGGAAGACAATCAAAGAAACACCTCATGCTTCAAATTTGTTACACAACGGTTACCATACGTGCATGCTACGGGACTTGCAAACCTGAACACAAGTGTTTATCAAATTCACAACTACTCCACTAGCATGACTCTAATATCACCATCTTCATATCTCAAAACAATCATAAAGAATCAAACTTCTCATAGTATTCAATGCACTTTATATGAAAGTTTTTATTATATCCCTCTTGGATGCCTATCATATTAGGACTAAATTCATAACCAAAGCAAATTACCATACTGTTCTAAAGACTCTCAAAATAATATAAGTGAAGCATGCGAGTTCATCTATTTCTTCAAAATAAAACCAGTGTCGTCCTCTAAAAAGATATAAGTGAAGCACTAGAGCAAACAACAAACTACTCCAAAAGATATAAGTGAAGATCAATGAGTTGTCGAATAATTGTGCAACTTTGTGAAGACTCTCTAACATTTAAGAATTTCATATCTTAGGATATTATTCAAACAGCAAGCAAAAATAAATAAAATAAAATGACGCTCTAAGAAAAACACATATCATGTGGTGAACAAAAATATAGCTCCAAGTAAAGTTACCGATGAACGAAGAGGAAAGAGGGGATGCCATCCGGGGCATACCCAAGCTTAGGCTCTTGGTTGTCCTTGAATATTACCTTGGGGTGCCTTGGGCATCCCCAAGCTTAGGCTCTTGCCACTCCTTATTCCATAGTCCATCGAATCTTTACCCAAAACTTGAAAACTTCACAACACAAAACTCAACAGAAAACTCGTAAGCTCCGTTAGTATAAGAAAACAAATCACCACTTAGGTATGGTTGTGAACTCATTCTAAATTCATATTGGTGTAATATCTACTGTATTCCAACTTCTCTATGGTTCATACCCTTCGATACTACTCATAGATTCATCAAAATAAGCAAACAACACACGAAAAACAGAATCTGTCAAAAACCGAACAGTCTGTACTAATCTGGTAACTTTCCATACTTCTGTAACTCCAAAAATTATACCAAATTAGGAAAACCTGAGAAATTTGTGTACCAATCCAGATGAAAAAGAATCAGATCAAAATCACGTTTCTGTGAATTATCAAAACTAATTTACTGGGCGCAAAAGTTTATGATTTTCAGCAGGATCAACACAACTATCACCGTAAGCTATCCTAAAGGTCTTACTTGGCACTTTATTGAAACAAAAGCTATAAAACATGATTACTACAGTAGCATAATCATGTGAACACACAAAAATAGTAAAGGATGAATATTGGGTTGTCTCCCAACAAGCGCTTTTCTTTAATGCCTTTTAGCTAGGCATGATGATTTCAATGATGCTCGTATAAAAGATATGATTTGAAACATAAAGAGAGCATCATGAAGAATATGACTATCACATTTAAGCCCAAACAACTTCCTATGCATAGGGATTTTTTGAGCAAACAATTTACGGGAACAAGAATCAACTAGCATAGGAAGACAAAACAAGCATAACTTCAAAACTTTTAACACATAGAGAGGAAACTTGATATCATTGCAATTCCTACAAGCATATATTCCTCCCTCATAATAAATTTCAGTAGCATCATGAATGAATTCAACAATATAAATATGACATAAAGCATTCTTTTCATGATCTACAAGCATAGAAATTTTATTACTCTCCACATAAGCAAAATTCTTCTCATTCGGAATAGTGGGAGCAAATTCAAGAAAATAACTATCATGGGATTGAAAATTGAAATCAAGATGACAAGTTTCATGGTTATCATTATTCTTTATAGCATACGTGTCATCACAATAATCATCATAGATAGGAGGCATGCTTTCATCATAATAAATTTGCACATCAAATCTTGGGGGACTAAAAATATCATCTTCATCAAACATAGCATCGCCAAGCTTGTGGCTTTGCATATCATTAGCATCATGGATATTCAAAGAATTCATACTAAAAACATTGCAATCATGCTCATCATTCAAAGATTTAGTGCCAAACATTTTAATGCATTCTTCTTGTAACACTTTGGCACAATTATCGGAATCCTTATTTTCACGAAAGACATTAAAAAGATGAAGCATATGAGGCACCCTCAATTCCATTTTTTGTAGTTTTCTTTTATAAACTAACTAGTGATAAAACAAGAAACTAAAAGATTCGATTGCAAGATCTAAAGATATACCTTCAAGCACTCACCTCCCCCGCAACGGCGCTAGAAAAGAGCTTGATGTCTACTACACAACCTTCTTCTTGTAGAAGTTGTTGGGCCTCCAAGGGCAGAGGTTTGTAGGACAGTAGCAAATTTCCCTCAAGTGGATGACCTAAGGTTTATCAATCCGTGGGAGGCATAGGATGAAGATGGTCTCTCTCAAACAACCCTGCAACCAAATAACAAAGAGTCACTTGTGTCCCCAACACACCCAATACAATGGTAAATTGTATAGGTGCACTAGTTCGGCGAAAAGATGGTGATACGAGTGCAATATGGATGGTAGATATAGGTTTTTGTGACCTGAAAATATAAAAACAGCAAGGTAACAAGTAATAAAAGTGAGCGAAAACGGTATTGCAATGCTAGGAAACAAGGCCTAGGGTTCATACTTTCACTAGTGCAAGTTCTCTCAACAATAATAACATAATTGGATCATATAACAGTCCCTCAACATGCAACAAAGAGTCACTCCAAAGTCACTAATAGCGGAGAACAAACCAAGAGATTATTGTAGGGTATGAAACCACCTCAAAGTTATCCTTTCTGATCGATATATTCAAGAGTCCGTAGTAAAATAACACGAAGCTATTCTTTCCGTTCGATCTATCCTAGAGTTCGTACTAGAATAACACCTTAAGACACACATCAACCAAAACCCTAATGTCACCTAGATACTCCAATGTCACCACAAGTATCCGTGGGTATGATTATACGATATGCATCACGCAATCTCAGATTCATCTATTCAAACCAACACAAAGTACTTCAAAGAGTGCCCCAAAGTTTCTACCGGAGAGTCAAGACGAAAACGTGTGCCAAACCCTATGCATAAGTTCACAAGGTCACTGAAACCGCAAGTTGATCACCAAATCATACATGAAGTAGATCACGTGAATATCCCATTGTCACCACAGATAAGGACATGGAAGACATACATCAAGTGTTCTCAAATCCTTAAAGACTCAATCCGATAAGATAACTTCAAACGGAAAACTCAATCCATTACGAGAGAGTACAGGGGGAGAAACATCATAAGATCCAACTATAATAGAAAATCTCACGATACATCAAGACCGTGCCATATCAAGAACACGAGAGAGAGAGAGAGAGATCAAACACATAGCTACTGGTACATACCCTCCGCCCCGAGGGTGAACTACTCCCTCCACGTCATGGAGAGCACCGGGATGATGAAGATGGCCACCGATGAGGGATTCCCCCTCTGGCAGGGTGCCGGAACAGGGTCCCGATTGGTTTTTGGTGGCTACAGAGGCTTGCGGCGGCGAAACTCCCGATCTAGGTTTCTTTCTGGGGGTTTCTGTATTTATAGAAATTTTTGGCGTCGGTCTCACGTCAGGGCGGTCTCCGAGTCATCCACGAGGCAGGGGGCGCGCCCAGGGGGTAGGGCGTTCCCTCCACCCTCGTGGACGGCTCGGGACTCTTCTGGCCCAACTATTTTACTCCCGGGGCTTCTTTTGGTCCATAAAAAATCATCAAAAATTGGCACGTCAATTGGACTCTGTTTGGTATTCCTTTTCTGTAAAACTCAAAAACAAGGAAAAACAGAAAACTGGCACTGGGCTCTAGGTTAATAGGTTAGTCCCAAAAATCATATAAAATGGCATATAAATGCATATAAAACATCCAAGATGGATAATATAATAGCATGGAACAATCAAAAATTATAGATACGTTGGAGACGTATCAGACGGCTGCATTAACGTTAAATAGGGCACCATCTAAATCCGTTGAGACGACACCATATGAACTGTGGTTTGGCAAGAAACCGAAGTTGTCGTTTCTTAAAGTTTGGGGCTGCGATGCTTATGTGAAAAAGCTTCAACCTGATAAGCTCGAACCCAAATCGTAGAAATGTGTCTTCATAGGATACCCAAAGGATACTGTTGGGTACACCTTCTATCACAGATCCGAAGGCAAGATATTCGTTGCTAAGAATGGTTCCTTTCTAGAGAAGAAGTTTCTCTCGAAAGAAGTGAGTGGGAGGAAAGTAGAAGTTGATGAGGTAATTGTACCTGCTGTAGCGATCCGACGTCAAACGGCCGAATCTCTGTGCATAAGTTTCATCCCTGGATCGGTAATGCTGACACACACAGTACTTGAAGGATTTATAAGAGAGTGCAATCACACACTTATTACATCGAATGTCTCAAAATAGAACTTATTACAATAAAATGGCTTAAGGCCAGCTAAATAAGATAACTGCGGAAGCATCGAAGGTAAATGAGTCCACCAACTCCAACGGCATAGCTGAGTGCACGACAACGACCTAGCACACCTTACTCTTCGTCTGAAAAGTCTGCAACATAATATGTTGCAGCCCGGAACGGGTCAGCACATGGAATATGCTGGCAAAATAACACAGTAGAGCAATGAACAGGTAAATGCTAACACTACATGCATATATGGCTGGTGGAGCTCTATGGTTATCATGTTTTTGCGAAAAGCCAATTTTTCCCTACAACAAAGGAATATATTTTGTTTAACTATCATGGTGGTTGAAACATCGAGAAGGTTCCTCCAACTCAATCCCAATTAAGCAGTAATTAATAACCCAACAAATTAATTTAGAGTGATGAGATCAACATGATAATCCAAGATCCAAATACTCAAGATGTCCATAACCGGGGACGCGGCTAACCATGATTAGTTTGTACACTCTGCCGAGGTTTGCGCACTTTTCCCCACAAGACTCGATCTCCTCCGTTGGATTTCTCGCACTACATGGTGTTTGAGAAACGGATGACCGAGACACAGTCTTTCAGAAACATTAACTCTTTACTCTGGGTAGATAGTACCACCTACATCTGCTAGCCTACCACTGAAAGAGGTCATGCAACGTACTCCACTATGCCAGAGCCCATAATGGCTTGTGGCTGCACACAGAAGTTTCTAGCATGAATAATCTTATGATCCCTTTGAGCCTGGGTGGTGAACCGTAGGATGATCACACGGTACTCCGGGATATCCTAGGACAACACTGGATTCTCCAGGTGCCCGCAACCAATCCACCCAGATGTGTATTTAAGTCGCCACCTTAAGTTAACCATTAAATTAACAATCTCACATCTGTCATGGAAACACTCAAACCCAATCCACGTCTACGAGCATAGCATAGCAGTATAAGCATAACGTAGAAGTAACTCCCAAGGGTTTGATAATAAAATGGCAATAGGTTCTACCTCATCATCTACTTCCCAATACCCACATGTTAATCACATCCTAATCATGCAGTGTTTGAGGGTTGTAGCTACACCCGCTCCCTTATTGGAAAGTAGTTCATCACAGAAATCAGTTCTAGTAATTCCTACACCAATCAGTGAGGAAGCTAATGATGATGATCATGAAGCTTCTGATCAAGTTACCACCGAACCTCGTAGGTCAACCAGAGTAAGATCCGCACCAGAGTGGTACGGTAATCCTATTCTGGATGTCATGTTACTAGACCATGACGAACCTACGAACTATGAGGAAGCGATGATGAGCCCAGATTCCACGAAATGGCGTGAGGCCATGAAATCTGAGATGGGATGCATGTATGAATACAAAGTGTGGACTTTGGTTGACTTGCCCGATGATCGGCAAGCAATAGAAAATAAATGGATCTTTAAGAAGAAGACTGATGCTGACGGTAATGTTATGGTATATAAAGCTCGACTTGTTGCGGAAGGTTTTCGACAAGTTCAAGGAGTTGACTATGATGAGACCTTCTCACCCTTAGCGATGCTTAAGTCTGTCCGAATCATGTTAGCAATTGCCGCATTTTATGATTGTGAAATTTGGCAAATGGATGTCAAAACTACATTCCTTAATGGATATCTTAAAGAAGAGTTGTATATGATGTAACCAGAAGGTTTTGTCGATCCTAAAGGTGCTAACAAAGTGTGCAAGCTCCAGCGATCCATTTATGGACTGGTGCAAGCCTCTCGGAGTTGGAATATATGCTTTGATAGTGTGATCAAAGCATATGGTTTTATACAGACTTTTGGAGAAGCCTGTATTTACAAGAAAGTGAGTGGGAGCTCAGTAGCATTTCTAATATTATATGTGGATGACATATTGTTGATTGGAAATGATACAGAATTTCTGAATAGCATAAAAGGATACTTGAATAAGAATTTTTCAATGAAAGACCTCGGTGAAGCTGCTTACATATTGGGCATCAAGATCTATAGAGATAGATCAAGACGCTTAATTGGACTTTCACAAAGCACATACCTTGATAAGATTTTGAAGAAGTTCAAAATGGATCAGTCAAAGAAAGGGTTTTTGCGTGTGTTACAAGGTGTGAAGTTTGGTGAGACTCAATGCACGACCACTGCAGAAGATAGAGAGAAAATGAAAGTCATTCCCTATGCCTTAGTCATAGGTTCTATCATGTATGCAATGCTGTGTACCAGACCTGATGTGTGCCTTGCTATAAGTATAGTAGGGAGGTACCAAAGTAATCCAGGAGTGGATCACTGGGCTGCGGTCAAGAACATCCTAAAATACCTGGAAAGGACTAAGGACATGTTTCTCGTTTATGGAGGTGACAAAGAGCTCATTGTAAATGGTTACGTCGATGCAAGCTTTGACACTGATCCGAATGACTCTAAGTCACAAACCGGATACTTATTTATATTGAATGGTGGAGCTGTCAGTTGGTGCAGTTCCAAATAGAGCGTCGTGGCGGGATCTATGTGTGAAGCGGAGTACATAGCTGCTTCGGAAGCAGCAAATGAGGGAGTCCGGATGAAGGAGTTCATATCCGATCTAGGTGTCATACCTAGTGCATCGGGTCCAATGAAAATCTTTTGTGACAATACAGGAGCAATAGCCTTGGCGAAGGAATCTAGATTTCACAAGAGAACCAAGCACATCAAGAGACACTTCAATTCCATCCACGATCTAGTCAAGGAGGGTGACATAGAAGTTTGCAAAATACATACGAATCTGAATGTTGCAGACCCGTTGACTAAGCCTCTTCCACGAGCAAAACATGATCAACACAAAGACTCCATGGGTGTTAGAATCATTACTATGTAATCTAGATTATTGACTCTAGTGCAAGTGGGAGACTAAAGGAAATATGCCCTAGAGGCAATAATAAAGTTGTTATTTATATTTCCTTATATCATGATAAATGTTTATTATTCAGGCTAGAATTGTATTAACTGGAAACTTAGTACATGTGTGAATACATAGACAAAGAGAGTGTCCCTAGTATGCCTCTACTTGACTAGCTCGTTAATCAAAGATGGTTAAGTTTCCTAGCCATAGACATGTGTTGTCATTTGATGAACAGGATCACTATGATCGTTTAGTTTATTGCTATTGCTTTCTTCATGACTTATATATGTTCCTCTGACTATGAGATTATGCAACTCCCGAATACCGGAGGAACACTTAGTGTGCTATCAAACGTCACAACGTAACTGGGTGATTATAAAGATGCTCTACAGGTGTCTCCGATGGTGTTTGTTGAGTTGGCATAGATCGAGATTAGGATTTGTCACTCTGTGTATCAGAGAGGTATCTCTGGGCCCTCTCGGTAATGGTCATCACTATAAGCCTTGCAAGCAATGTGACTAATGAGTTAGTTGCGGATGATGCATTACGGAACGAGTAAAGAGACTTGCTGGTAACGAGATTGAACTAGGTATGGTGATACCGACAATCGAATCTCGGGCAAGTAACATACCGATGACAAAGGGAACAATGTATGTTGTTATGCGGTTTGACCGATAAAGATCTTCGTAGAATATGTAGGAGCCAATATGAGCATCCAGGTTCCGCTATTGGTTATTGACCAGAGATGTGTCTCGATCATGTCTACATAGTTCTCGAACCCGTAGGGTCCGCACGCTTAACGTTCGATGACGATTCGTATTATGAGTTTATGTGATTTGATGACCGAAGGTTGTTCGGACTCCCGGATGAGATCATGGACATGACAGGGAGTCTCGAAATGGTCGAGACATAAAGAATGATATATTGGACGATGTTATTTGGACACCGGAAAAGTTCTGGGATGTACCGGGTAAAAACGGAGTGCCGGAGGGGTTGCCGGGACCCCCCGGGGAAGTAATGGGCCAACATGGGCCTTAGGGTAGAGAGAGGGCAAGCCACGAGGAGGTGGCGTGCCCCCCCATGGGGAGTCCGAATAGGACCAGGGGAGGGGGCGCGGCCCCCCTTTCCCTCTCCCTCTCCCTCTCGTTCCTTCTTCCCCCCTTCCACCAAGTGGAATCCTACTAGGACTTGGAGTCCTAGTAGGACTCCTCTCTTGGGCGCGCCCTAGGGGCTGGCCGGCCTTCCCCTCCTCCCTCCTTTATATACGTGGGGAGGGGGCACCCTAGAACACACAAGTTGATCTTTAGCCGTGTGCGGTGCCCCCCTCCACAGTTACACACCTCGGTCATATTGTCGTAGTGCTTAGTCGAGGCCCTGCGCTGGTAACTTCATCATCACCGTCACCACGCCGTCGTGCTGACAGAACTCTCCTTCGGCCTCAACTGGATCAAGAGTTCGAGGGACGTCACCGAGCTGAACGTGTGTTGAACGCGGAGGTGCCGTATGTTCGGTACTTGGATCAGTTGTATCACGAAGACGTTCGACTACATCAACCGCGTTACTAAACGCATCCGCTTTCGGTCTACGAGGGTACGTGGACACACTCTCCCGCTTGTTGCTATGCATCTCCTAGATAGATCTTGCGTGATCGTAGGTAATTTTTTTCAAATATTGCGTTCCCCAACAGGATGCAATGCACTTGAAGATTAGAAAGATTAGAAAATATGCCATTCATACCGAGGCTTGGTATCACTATGCCTTTGGATCAATTGTTACCTTAGTTGCGATTATGACATCATTTGTTGTTGCATTGAAATGTTTTACATAGTTTCAATGTATGGTTTAATTAGATGCTCTAGAGAGCTATATATATGTTGTTCAATGAGAACTATATATGTATGAACTTTATGTATTTATTTTTTCAGTAATAACATTTGATCATTATTGTACTTTGGTTTTAATGTGATGATGAACTTCTATTAATTTGGTCACTTCTATATTCATGATGTTCTGTAATGGTTTTTGACACACTTAATTATATATAATGCACGCAGATGAGCCGGCAATGGATGTTCGGTAACAGACGCACCTCCGAGTACATTAAGGGCGTGCATAATTTTCTCGAAGTGGCTGAGGCAAACAAGCAGAATGGTTTTATGTGTTGTCCATGCCCTATATGTGGGAATACGAAGTCGTACTCTGACTGGAAAACCCTTCACACCTAGCTGCTTTATAAGGGTTTCATGCCACACTATAATGTTTGGACCAAGCACGGAGAAAGAGGGGTTATGATGGAAGACAACAAAGAAGAAGAAGATGATGACAACTATGTGCCCCCTGAATACGGTGATGCTGCAACGGGGGAAGCTGAAGATCAAGAGGAACCAGACGATGTGCCCGATGATTATCTTCACCGGGTCATTGTTGATGCAAAGAGACAATGCGAAAGTGAAAAGGAGAAGCTGAAGTTCGATCGCGGCTTGTACCCCAATTGCGAAGATGGCAACACAAAGCTCGGTACCATATTGGAATTGCTACAGTGGAAGGCAGAGAATGGTGTACCTGACAAAGGATTTGAGAAGCTACTGAAAATACTGAAGAAGAAGCTTCTAAAGGATAATGAATTGCCCGACAGTACGTACGCAACAAAGAAGGTTGTATGCCCTCTAGGATTGGAGGTGCAGAAGATACATGCATGCCCTAATGACTGCATCCTCTACCGCGGTGCGTACGAGGATTTGAATGCATGCCCGGTATGCGGTGCATTGCGGTCTAAGATCAGACAAGATGACCCTGGTGATGTTGACGGCGAGCGCCCCAGGAAGAGGGTTCATGCCAAGGTGATGTGGTATGCTCCTATAATACCACGGTTGAAACGACTGTTCAGAAACAAAGAGCATGCCAAGTTGATGCGATGGCACAAAAGAGGACCGTAAGAAAGACGGGAAGTTGAGAGCACCCGCTGACGGGCCACAGTGAGAAAAATCGAGAGAAAGTGGGGGGAATTTGCAGGTGACGCAAGGACGTATGGTTTGGTTTAAGCGCGGATGGCATTAATCCTTTTGGGGAGCAGAGTAGCAATCATAGCACCTGGCCCGTGACTCTATATATCTATAACCTTCCTCCTTAGCTGTGCATGAAGCGGAAGTTCATTATGATGCCAGTGCTCATCCAAGGCCCTAAGCAACCCGGCAACAACATTGATGTGTACCTAAGGCCATTAGTTGAAGAACTTTTACAGTTGTGGAATGGAAAAGGTGTACGTGTGTGGGATGAGCAAGACCAGCAGGAATTTGACCTACATGCGTTGCTGGTTGTAACCATCAATGATTGGCCTGCTCTCAGTAACCTTTTAGGATGGACAAACAAGGGATACCACGCATGCACGCACTGTTTAGATGACACCAAAAGTATATATCTGGACAAATGCAGGAAGAATGTGTACCTGGGGCATCGTCGATTTCATCCGACCAACCATCAATGTCGAAAGAAAGGCAAGCATTTCAAAGGCGAGGCAGATCACCGGAAGAAGCCCGCCGTCCGTACCGGTGATCACATACTTGCTATGGTCAATGATTTACAAGTAATCTTTGGAAAGGGTCCCGACGGACCATCTGTTCCGAATGACGCTGAGGGACGCGCAACCATGTGGAAGAACTCTATATTTTGGGACCTACCATAATGGAAAGACCTAGAGGTCCGCTCTGCAATCGACGTGATGCACGTGACGAAGAATCTTTCCGTGAACCTGTTAGGCTTCTTGGGCGTGTGCGGGAAGACAAAAGATACACCGGAGGCACAGGAGGACCAACAACGTGTGCACGAAAAAGACGGCATGCCTCCAAAGCAGTATGATGGTCCTGCCAGCTACGCTCTTACCAAAGAAGAGAAGAAAATCTTCTTTGAATGCCTCCTCAGTATGAAGGTCCCGTTTGGCTTCTCGCCGAATATAAAGGGAATAATAAATATGGTAGAGAAAAAGTTCCAGAACCTAAAGTCTCATGACTGCCACGTGATTATGACACAACTGCTTCCAGTTGCATTGAGGGGGCTTCTACCGGAAAATGTTCGATTAGCCATTGTGAAGCTATGTGCATTCCTCAATGCAATCTCTCAGAAGGTGATCGATCCATAAATCCTACCATGGTTAAGGAGTGATGTGGCGCAATGTCTTGTTAGTTTCGAGCTGGTGTTCCCACCATCCTTCTCCAATATCATAACGCACATCCTAGTTCATCTAGTCGACGAGATTGTCGTTCTGGGCCCTGTATTTCTACACAATATGTTCCTCTTTGAGAGGTTCATGGGAGTCTTAAAGAAATATGTTCGTAACCGCGCTAGGCCAGAAGGAAGCATCTCCTTGGGTCATCAAACAGATGATGTCATTGGGTTTTGTGTTGACTTCATTCCTGACCTTAAGAAGATTGGTCTCCCTCAATCGCTGTATGAGTGGGGACTGACTGGAAAAGGCATGCTAGGAGCGGACTCAATAATATGTAGGGACGGGCATTCTTGGTCTCAAGCACACTACACAGTTCTACAGAATTCTACCTTGGTGACCCCGTATATCGATGAACACAAGAATATTCTGCGCTCCAAACACCCGGAGCAGTGTGACAACTGGATTATATGTGAACACATCAAGACTTTCGACAGTTGGTAGCAAACACGTCTCATGGGTGACAACACTGTTTCTGATGAGTTGTACTCGTTGGCCAGGGGACCATCTTCGACTGTATTGACTTACAAAGGTTACGAGATAAATGGGAATACATTCTACACGATCGCCCAAGATCAAAAGAGCACCAACCAAAACAGTGGTGTCCGCTTTGATGCAGCAACCAAGAGAGAAAAGGACACATATTATGGTTACATAGTGGACATATGGGAACTTGACTATGGACATGATTTTAAAGTCCCTTTGTTGCAGTGGAGTCTGAGGTGGAGACCGTGATAAAGAAGATGAAAGCCCTGTCAACTTTGGAGGAGAAGCACACCCGTGAGCGCATGAGGAAATTATCGAGGCAACTTGCTTATCTTGTTGATTTGGAGTCTAGCAAGCAGGAGGTATTTCTTTTTTTATTTTTATTTGTTGCTTTTTGGTCACTACTGTTTTTCTTGTTTTAAATCTTAGCTCAAATGTGAATATTATGCTTGCTGGGTTTCAAAACCATGTGTGCCATCTGCCTCACGAATGTTGTTATTTGTTCCAATGTCAGTGTTACAAGGATTAATCAGTGTCTTCATGTAAATATGGAACATACAGTGTATGTAATTTGAGCATGTGAACCTTTTGCCTAGACTACATTTTGTCTTGTGGCCAAGTAAAGGTGTAATGCATATTAGTTTTTTGTTTGTGTTGGATTGCAGGGCCCCAGTGAGTTTGCCGTTGCTGCTGTGCCTTCTGGTGGTGGTTGTGCTGCGGCTGCAGCTGCTCCCCAGGAGAAGAAAGACGAGGAATCTGAGGATAGATCTGACACTGAGGACGGATACATTGACCTGTTTGAAGGCTAAGACTAGACACAGTGGGAGTAACTTCAGCAGTAACTTCAAGTCCAACTCAGCAAATTTGTCTATGTGGCAATGAGTTAATGAAGAGAGAGGTAGAGCTAGTAACTTAGCTAGTTACTGTAACATCACACATATCAAGGCAAAATGAGTCTATAGCATAATAAATGAAGTGTTGCATGTTACTACACATATGTTACTTCCCACTATAGAGGTAGTAACATATAGTAGTAACATGCTCATGTTACTACTTTATGTTACTACCCATTGTGGCTAGTCTAAGTGAGTATCTCAACGTATGTTAAAGTCCTGTTTTTGGTCACTACTGGTTTTCTGATTCGAAATCTTTGGTCAGATACCAATTGCTGGTTTTCAAAACGTGTCATGTTTGCCTGCCATTTGCCTCCTGATGTTACTTGTTCCATTCTTGATGTTAAAATGATTAGTCTGTGTCTTTTTGTAAATATAAACATACAGTGTATATATAGTTTTAATGTGTGAACCTATTGTTCTATTTCATACATATTAAATGCCTAGGCTAAATTTTGCCTTGTGGACAAGTAATGGTGTAATGCATATTAATTTTGTGTTTATCTTGTGGATTGCATGCAGGACCAAAGCAAGTTTGCCGGCACTGCCGCGCCGTCTGGTGGAAGGAGTGCAATGGTGAATCTGATGATGTGGAGGGATTCATGAACCTGTTTGGCGACTAATAAGCTGCACCTTCTATTTTCCATTAAGTTGCCACTTCTGTCGTAGCGTAGATAGATGAGTGAGCTCTTTTATCTTAGTATACTAGTTGGCATCTCAAGCCCTGGACTGTTGTTTGTACTTGCCAATGCCATCGTTCATGTACTTGGTTGGTAGTATTCCGGCTGCTTTCTCGTATGTCAGATGCTCATGATCTGATTCCCTTTAAACTAGAACAGCAACTTATTTCCAGTTCAAAGCAATATAGGTTGTTGTTTGCATGCTTATGCTAGCTGCTTATTTGATGTGAGTTGTTGCAAAAAATGGTGAACCATGTCATCCTAGTTTATGAAATATTCTTTATCTTTGAGGCATGCATGTTTATTTATAGCTGTTTTAACCTTGTAATTGTTTTGCATGTCTCATGCCAACGTAACACAGCAGTATAAATCTTTTTCCATATTTTGTGCTCTTTGCTTAGAAAGGATGGAATTATTCTTTTCTAGGGGAACATGGAATTTTTGTGTAGTGAATCTGCTGCTGTTATTCTTTTGAGCTGCAAAAGTAGAAAGCAAATGGTTCAAAATTCCATCTGTTGGTTAGGTAACCAAACTAGCAAATTACCACTGATAAAACTAGCAACACATAGCAGATTGCCATTTTATTTTCTGTTCATTTTCTCTTCAGTGAGAAATGACAATATTTTGTGGACCAGCTTGGCGTTCATTGTCGGAACGTGCTGTTGCTAGTATTTTGTTGGAGCAGCTACATGTTCATTGTGTCACTGTAGGAATAAGTAGCAGTATTTTACAACGAAAACACTAACGCCCACACGTGTGGGCGTTAGACAACTCACCCACACGTCTCCATCGTCGTCCAGCGCCTTTTGCACGAATCTTGGCATGAAAAGGCTGATTTTGTGTGCCACGTAGGACAACTCGTGGGGGGAGGGGGTAAGGGAGTTCGCCCGCACGCCGGTTTCTCTCCGCGGTCAACGGTTCACCAGTCGGGGCGTGCGATGAAACTGCTGTCGCGCCCGCACGCCGCGCACCACTTCTGTTCCCCATCTCCTACGACTGCCCATTCTCCCACTCTCCCACATCCAAGCTGTCATTTGCCATGTTTTTGAATGGTACATGGCAACTGCCCTACTTGTGAGCATGAGCAGATGGCAACTCTCTTTTTACCCCGAACATGTTATTGTTGCCACGTCTGTTTGTAGCACTACATGGCAACTGTCTAGTGTTAGTAGGTGGCCACTCCTAAAGATACCACCATCGGCCACATGCCCGTCTCCTCTCCCACACATCAAAAGCTATCAGTTGCCATGTGTTTTGCAGGGTACGTGGCAACTGCCCTAGCGTACTTGTAAACAGATGGCAACTCTCTTTTTACCGAAACATGTTTTTTGCCATGTTTTTAGTGCTACATGGCAACTGTCCAGCGTTAGTAGGTGGCAACTCCTAAAGTTTTTCAAATCATGGTAACTGTAGTAGACCAGACCATACATGGCAACAGCTGCAGTTGCCTAAAAATGGCATCCGGCACTTGACCTAAGATGGCAACTGTAGTTGAGCAACCATGGCAACTGTAGTTCAGCAACATGGCAACATGGCAACCGAAGAGGTCCGGACCATGGCAATCGCGGCGGGACGCGTGGTTACTGACACATGGGGCGTGTGGCTCGCTGGCGGGGAGGGGCGACGGCCGAGACGGTTCGTGCGGGCCTCGCGCTCGCTCGCCCGGACGTGCTCGTGCGGGGCGATCGCGCTGCACCGGACGTGCGGGCTGTGGGTGCGCGCGCCCGTACGCGGTCGTGCGGGCGGGGTCGTCTCCGTACCACACAGGGCGTGCGGCACAACCACCCAATACACCACACGTGTGGCAGTTATCGGCGTCCTTTTACAATCTGCTCCAGTATGTATCACTGATATCTTTATTCCTTCCGGAAAGGACAATTATAGACGTGTTTAAGTTTTTTTTCAAAGAAACAATTATGCTGGATAATTCTTCAAGAAGTATCAATGCTCCACATTTTTTTCCCCTGCACTGATGCTTGTGTATTCTTTTTACGTTGCCTGTGTATTTAATTTTTCCTTGTGCGACTCAGGGGCTGTTTGGTTGCTACCCCTGAGCGAAATGTGCCTGGCCAGGAGCAAGCTGGACATGGTAATTAGTATGTGAATTCAAACCAACTTGTCAACAGGCCCTGCCTTTCCTGCGAAACTGAATTTAACTATCCAAAACTGTATACACAGAAGAAATCGACAACTAGTACCCATGTTCAGTAGTGTGGAGTAGTCCGAAGAAAACTACTATTAGTCTGATTCTTATTTTACGGAGCAGCAACAGCAAGTTCAGAGCAGCAGCAACAGCTAGCAGCAGAAATTTCAGAGGAGCAACAGCGACAGCTAATAGCAAGTTCAGAGCAGCAAGTCGCCGTCTGCTTCTCCCGCGGACGCACAAGCCGGCTGGTGCAGTAGCGCAAGGGAGCTAGCTAGCTGGCTGCTGGATTGATTCCACCGAAGTTGGTTGGAATCCGGCGGCCAACGGCAGCCGGAGAGGAGGTTTCGGGCGGTCAACTAGCAAGAGGGCCTCGTGCGGTGCAGTATTCGTTTTAGGGCAGGCTAATTTGTTTTTCTTCCTTTTGCAATTTTTTTTAGTGTATACTAGCACAAATGCCCATGCGTTGCAACGGAAGGAAAAAATCGCACTTCGTAGCCTAATAAGCATGACCTAAACCACATGGATGACGTCGAGAGGGGAAGCCATGCCAGCATCCAAGGAGACAACATGGTTGAAACCCAAGTGGATAAGGTTAGCCTCAACGCCATGTATAGAGAACGTGTGGGGATTCGCCTGAAGAGAAAATGACCGATTTACATTGCTGGAGAGCGGCATACCAGACAGACGGCGTCAGTCGAGAATGGTGGCCAACGATGGCGTTTACTCGGGAGGGAGAGGCATTTGAAAGAAAGTATTTTTTTAGAGTAGGGAACAGGAAGAAAGATGTGTGGGTATGGGTTGACTCTCGCCAGAGCATGCGTGTTATTTTTCGAGAGAGAAAAAATGCATGCATGTTGTGTAAGTGAAGTGCTTGTGTTTAGAACATGCCCAATAATGCAAAAGAAACATTACCAAATGAATTCATTTGTTGCAACGAATAAAAAAACAACAAAATTAGGATGGGCCTCGCTTGGTCAATAACGTGGTGTAACTGAACATGAGATGGGCAATAATGCACACCAAGATAGCCGTCCTCGGCATTATCATTCTTCGATGTCATGACATCTTGGCTCCCTGGCGCCTCCATCTTTCAACCCACGTCTAGGTCTCGCTTTGAGCCGCCCCTTGAATGTCACTGGAACGCCTTCGAAATCTTGGATCGCCCCGTCTCCTTATGTTTTGTGTGCATTGGTTGACAGCCACCCTGGCATGCATTACACAACAATAGCATACACATCCTACTTGATACTGGAATTTACTGTTTTAGCCCTCTCATCTATAGCAGAAAGATACTGGAATTCCTTGGACCCTCATCTTTAAGTTCATCATCTTGTGCACACAATAAAAGATGGGACAAACTCTTGCCAAGGATGACATAGAAAACAGATGCAGCATTCAATAATTTTGACCACAGGACAGAATGCTAAAGGACAACAACGTTTGTGCACCGCATGGAATTTTTTCACAATATTCCACCTACAGGCATCTCACAACCACATCGTCGTCCTCTGTTAATTCGTCACTCTTTTTCATTAATAATTCCACTAATCCAGCCATAACTTCGTCGTGCATGTGCGCCTCCATCAACCCCATTTCTTTGGGAGAAGTGCTATGCACACGACAAACTTCAGACGATGGTTAAATCTGGCCAGTCATACGACTGATTGAACAAGTCGCCGACCGCTGGATTGTTACGTCGTCCATAAATCGTGCACTTGTATCGTGCATGGAGCAATTCCGTTTCTTTGGCCAGTCATACGACTAATTGAACAATTCGCCGGCCGCCGGATTCATCTCTCTCACTTTAAGTTTACCATGAGCGTGGCTAACGCGCGCGCGCCCTAGGAGGCGCGGTCGATTTCCAACCACAGCAATCCGACAGCAAACGACAAGTTTAGCAATCAGGCTCCCACCTCCTATTCCCTTTCGCGACCGATCCCGGCCTGGAGCGTTCCTGTTTTCGTGAATTGGGCCCAGCCTCGGCCCAGTAGCTACCTGAAGAAAATATGCCCTAGAGGCAATAATAAAGTTATTATTTATTTCCTTATATCATGATAAATGTTTATTAGTTATGCTAGAATTGTATTAACCGGAAACATGATACATGTGTGAATACATAGACAAACAGAGTGTCACTAGTATGCCTCTACTTGACTAGCTCGTTTGTCAAAGATAGTTATGTTTCCTAACCATAGACATGAGTTATCATTTGATAAACGGGATCACATCATTAGGAGAATGATGTGATTGACTTGACCCATTCCGTTAGCTTAGCACTCGATCGTTTAGTATGTTGCTATTGCTTTCTTCACGACTTATACATGTTCCTATGACTATGAGATTATGCAACTCCCGTTTACCGGAGGAACACTTTGTGTGCTACCAAACGTCACAACATAACTGGGTTATTATAAAGGTGCTCTACAGGTGTCTCCGAAGGTACTTGTTGGGTTGGCGTATTTCGAGATTAGGATTTGTCACTCCGATTGTCGCAGAGGTATCTCTGGGCCCACTCGGTAATGCACATCACTTAAGCCTTGCAAGCATTGCAACTAATGAGTTAGTTGCGGGATGATGTATTACGGAACGAGTAAAGAGACTTGTCGGTAACGAGATTGAACTAGGTATTGAGATACCGACGATCGAATCTCGGGCAAGTAACATACCGATGACAAAGGGAACAAACGTATGTTGTTATGCGGTTTGACCGATAAAGATCTTCGTACAATATGTGGGATCCAATATGAGCATCCAGGTTCCGCTATTGGTTATTGACCGGAGACGTGTCTCGGTCATGTCTACATTGTTCTCGAACCCGTAGGGTCCGCACGCTTAAAGTTCGATGACGGTTATATTATGAGTTTATGTGTTTCGATGTACCGAAGGTAGTTCGGAGTCCCGGATGAGATCGGGGACATGACGAGGAGTCTCGAAATGGTTGAGACGTAAAGATCGATATATTGGACGACTATATTCGGACATCGGAAAGGTTCCGAGTGGTTCGGGTATTTTTCGGAGTACCAGGGAGTTACGGGAATACGGGGGAAGAAGTATATGGGCCTTATTGGGCTTTAGGGGAGAGGGAGAGGCAGGCCGCGCACCCCCCCATTGACTAGTCCGAATTGGACTAGGGGGAGGGGCGGCGCCCCCTCCTTCCTTCTCTTCCCTCTTTCCTTGCCTTGACTCCTACTCCTACTACTTGGAAGGGGGGGGGGAATCCTACTACCGGTCGGAGTACGACTCCTCCAGGGCGCGCCATAGGGGCCGGCCCTTTCCCCCCTCCTCCACTCCTTTATATACGGGGGCAGGGGGGCACCCCATAGACACAACAATTGATCGTTTGATCTTTTAGCCGTGTGCTGTGCCCCCCTCCACCATAGTCCACCTCGATAATACTGTAGCGGTGCTTAGGCGAAGCCCTGCGTCGGTAGAACATCATCATTGTCATCATGCCGTTGTGCTGACGAAACTCTCCCTCAACACTCGGCTGGATCGGAGTTCGAGGAACGTCATCGGGCTGAACGTGTGCTGAACTCGGAGGTGTCGTGCGTTCGGTACTTGATCAGTGGGATCGTGAAGACGTACGACTATATCAACCGCGTTGTGCTAACGCTTCCGCTTTCCGTCTACGAGGGTACGTGGACAACACTCTCCCCTCTCGTTGCTATGCATCACCATGATCTTGCGTGTGTGTAGGATTTTTTTCAAATTACTACGTTCCCCAACAGTGGTATCAGAGCCTGGTTTTATGCGTAGATGTCATATGCACGAGTAGAACACAAGTGAGTTGTGGGCGATACAAGTCATACTACTTACCAGCATGTCATACTTTGGTTCGGCGGTATTGTTGGATGAAGCGGCCCGGACCGACATTACGCGTACACTTACGCGAGACTGGTTCTACCGGCGTGCTTTGCACACAGGTGGCTGGCGGGTGTCAGTTTCTCCAACTTTAGTTGAACCGAGTGTGGCTACGCCCGGTCCTTGCGAAGGTTTAAACAGCACCAACCTGACAAACTATCGTTGTAGTTTTGATGCGTAGGTAAGAACGGTCCTTGCTCAGCCCGTAGCAGCCACGTAAAACTTGCAACAACAAAGTAGAGGACGTCTAACTTGTTTTTGCAGGGCATGTTGTGATCATGTTTTGTAACCGAGTTATCGGCAACTGGCAGGAGCCATATGGTTGTTGCTTTATTGTATGCAATGCAAACGCCCTGTAATGCTTTACTTTATCACTAAGCGGTAGCGATAGTCGTAGAAGCATAAGTTGGCGAGACGACAATGATGCTACGATGGAGATCATGGTGTCGCGCCGGTGACGATGGTGATCATGACGGTGCTTCGAAGATGGAGATCACAAGCACAAGATGATGATGGCCATATCATATCACTTATATTGATTGCATGTGATGTTTATCTTTTATGCATCTTATCTTGCTTTGATTGACGGTAGCATATAAGATGATTCTCACTAAATTATCAAGGTATAAGTGTTCTCCCCGAATATGCACCATTGCGAAAGTTCTTCGTGTTGAGACACCACGTGATGATCGGGTGTGATAGGCTCTACGTTCAAATACAACGGGTGCAAAACAGTTGCACACGCGGAATACTCAGGTTAAACTTGACGAGCCTAGCATATAACAGATATGGCCTCGGAACACTGAGACCGAAAGGTCGAGTGTGAATCATATAGTAGATATGATCAACATAGTGATGTTCACCATTGAAACTACTCCATCTCACGTGATGATCGGATATGGTTTAGTTGATTTGGATCACGTGATCACTTAGAGGATTAGAGGGATGTCTAAGTGGGAGTTCTTAAGTAATATGATTAATTGAACTTTAATTTATCATGAACTTAGTCTTGGTAGTATTAGCATATCTATGTTGTAGATCAATAGCTCGCGTTGTTGCTTTCCTATGTTTTATATATGTTCCTAGAGAAAACTAAGTTGAAAGATGTTAGTAGCAATTATGCGGATTGGATCCGTGATCTGAGGTTTATCCTCATTGCTCCACAGAAGAATTATGTCCTTGATGCACCGCTAGGTGACAGAACTATTGCAGGAGCAGATGCAGACGTTATGAACATTTGGCTAGCTCAATATGACGACTACTTGATAGTTTAGTGCACCATGCTTAACGGCTTAGAATCGGGACTTCAAAGATGTTTTGAACGTCATGGACCATATGAGATGTTACAGGAGTTGAAGTTAATATTTCAAGCAAATATCCGAGTTGAGAGATATGAAGTCTCCAACAAGTTCTATAGCTAAAAGATGGAGGAGAACATCTCAAGCAGTGAACATGTGCTCAGATTGTCTGGGTACTACAATCGCTTGAATCAAGTGGGAGTTAATCTTCCAGATAAAATAGTGATTGACAGAATTCTCTAGTCACCATCACCAAGTCAGTAGAACTTCGTGATGAACTATAATATGCAAGGGATGACATAAGTAATTCCCAAGCTCTTCGTGATGCTGAAATCGACGAAGGTAGAAATCAAGAAAAACATCATGTGTTGATGGTTAACAAGACCACTAGTTTCAAGAAAAGGGCAAAGGGAAGAAGGGGAACTTCAAGAACAACGGCAAGCAAGTTGCTGCTCAAGTGAAGAAGCCCAAGTCTGGACCTAAGCCTGAGACTAAGTGCTTCTACTGCAAAGGGACTGGTCACTAGAAGCGGAACCACCCCAAGTATGTGGCGGATAAGAAGGATGGCAAAGGAACAAGCTATATTTGATATACATTATTGATGTGTATTTTACTAGTGTTCATAGCAACCCCTCGGTATTTGATACTGGTTCAGTTGCTAAGAGTAGTAACTCGAAACGGGAATTGCAGAATGAACAGAAACTAGTTAAGGGCAAGGTGACGATGTGTGTTGGAAGTAGTTCCAAGATTGATATGATCATCATCGCACACTCCCTGTACTTTGGAGATTAGTGTTGAACCTAAATAAGTGTTATTTGGTGTTTGCGTTGAGCATGAATATGATTTGATCATGTTTATTGCAACACGGTTATTCATTTAAACTAGAGAATAATTGTTGTTCTGTTTACATGAATAAAACCTTCTATGGTCATGCACCCAATGAAAATGGTTTGTTGGATCTCGATCGTAGTGATACACATATTCATAATATTGAAGCCAAAAGATGCAAATTTAATAATGATAGTGCAACTTATTTGTGGCACTGCCATTTAAGTCATATTGGAGTAAAGCGCATGAAGAAACTCCATGCTGATGGGATTTTGGAATCACTTGATGCTTGCGAACCATGCCTTATGGGCAAGATGACTAAAAACTCAGTTCTCCGGAACAATGGAGCGAGCAACTGACTTATTGGAAATAATACATACTGATGTATACAATCCGATGAGTGTTGAGGCTCACGGCAAGTATCATTATTTTTTGACCTTCACAGATGATTTGAGCAGATATGAGTATATCTACTTGATAAAACATGAGTCTGAAACATTTGAAAAGTTCAAAGAATTTCAGCGTGAAGTGGTGAATCATCGTACGGTTTAATGAAGATAGGCGGAAAGCTATTGGTGAAGAAGTGGCCCGGCTCTTGGCGGCCGGGTTCATTGTTGAAGTTTTCCACCCGGAGTGGTTGGCTAACCCGGTGCTCGTACTCAAGAAGAACGGCACCTGGCGGATGTGTGTGGACTACACGGACTTGAACAAGGCGTGTCCGGCTGATCCTTTTGCTCTCCCCCCGTATTGATCAAATCATTGATGCTACGGCAGGTTGTGCACGCTTAAGTTTCTTGGATGCCTATTCCGGATATCATCAGATTAAGATGGTAGTTAAGGACCAGGAGAAGACGGCGTTCATCACTCCCTTTGGAGCCTTCTGCTATGTGTCTATGCCCTTCGGACTCAAGTGTGCACAGGCGACTTACCAGCGTTGTGTGCAGAATTGTCTTCATAAACAGATCGGGCGCAATGTTCACGCTTACGTGGATGATATTGTGGTTAAATCCATCAAGGAGGAAACCCTGATAGATGACTTAAGAGAGACCTTTGGTAATCTCCGGGTCTACAAGATGATGCTTAACCCGGCCAAGTGTGTTTTTGGTGTTCCTGCAGGCAAACTATTGGGCTTCTTGGTTTCTGACAGGGGAATTGAGGCTAACCCGGAGAAGATCAAGGCCATCACCTCCCTAGCTAAACCGGCGTGTATAAATGACGTTCAGCGTTTGGCGGGTCGCATCGCTGCTTTAAGCCGGTTTATAAGTCGTTTGGGGGAAAAGGCTATGCCCCTATATCAGTTGATGAAGAAAACTGATAACTTTGACTGGAATGATGTAGCGAATACCGCTTTTGAGGATTTGAAAAAGCAACTGGCAGAGCCCCCCGTCCTTGCTGCTCCGGTTGATAAGGAGCCCTTGCTACTATATGTGGCGGCAAACGCACGGGCCGTCAGTGTGGCTATTGTGGTGGAGCGCAAGGAGGTGGGTAAGGAGCATCCGGTTCAGCGGCCGGTTTATTATGTCAGCGAAATACTCATTGAGTCCAAGCAGCGGTACCCGCATTGGCAGAAGCTTGTGTATGATGTGTTCATGGCGAGCCGGAAGCTTAAGCATTATTTTCAGGGTCATCCCATCACTGTGGTCAGTTCTGCCCCTCTTGGTTATATTATCCAGAACAGAGAGGCCAGAGGGAGAATTGCTAAGTGGGCTATAGAACTTGGGCCTCATGGTCTCAAATATGTGCCACACACCGCTGTTAAATCTCAGGCTTTGGTGGATTTCATCAATGATTGGACAGAGTCACAAGTGCCTGAGCAAAAGCCGGATAACACTTATTGGACTATCCACTTTGATGGGTCCAGACAATTGGAGGGCTCGGGGGCTGGTGTTGTATTGGCTTCCCCTAAAGGTGACAAATTCCATTATGTGCTACGGTTGATGTTTCCTTGCACTAACAATACGGCTGAATACGAGGCTTTGCTCCACGGTCTTCGAGTGGCTAAGGAGATGAGCTTAAGCCGGGTAAGGTGCTTTGGTGACTCAGACTTGGTGGCTCAACAAGTATCAGGCACCTGGGATTCTAAGGATCCTCTCATGGCGGCTTATCGCCGCGAGGTTGATGCCATTGCTGGGCACTTTCAGGGATACCAAGTGGAGCACATTGATCGCAGGAAGAACGAGGCGGCTGATGCTTTAAGCCGGCTAGGCTCCCAGCGAAAGCCGGTGCCGCCTAACACTTTCTTGGATGTCCTGTATAACCCGTCGGTTCGGTTGCCCACAGAGGAGGACTTGACTATCCCTGACCCGGAGGCACGACTGGTGGCGGCCCTTCATGTCATACCAGACTGGACAATGCCTTATCTGGCTTATATAACCCGGGGAGAGTTGCCTGAGGATGAAATTCTGGCCAGGCAAATAACCCGCCGGGCTAAGTCAATGATTGTTATTGATGGCGAGTTGCATCATCGCAGTGTTTCAGGGGCATTTCAGCGTTGTATCTCCCCTGAGGAAGGTCAAGAGATCTTGCACGAGATCCATGAAGGGGATTGTGGCCATCATGCCGGTTCAAAATCTCTTGTGGCCAAGGCTTTCCGTCATGGTTTTTATTGGCTGACGGCTCACGTTGATGCAGAGGACTTGGTCAGTAAATGTGATGGTTGCCAAAGGTTCTCACGACGGGCTCATGTGCCGGCTCAGGAGTTGAGGATGATCCCAATCACTTGGCCCTTTGCGGTCTGGGGGCTTGATATGGTTGGGCCTTTTAAACGGTCCAAGGATAAGAAGACCCACCTTTTGGTGGCAGTTGACAAATTCACGAAGTGGGTGGAGGCTGAGCCAGTCAGCAAGTGCGATGCAGCCACGGCGGTTCAATTTATGAAAAAGGTGATTTTCCGCTTCGGTTTTCCGCACAGCATCATAACTGACAATGGCACCAATCTATCCAAGGGCGCTATGGAAGAGTTTTGTCAACGAGAGCATATCCGACTTGATGTTTCCTCAGTGGCTCATCCCCAATCCAATGGTCAAGCTGAGAGAGCTAACCAGGAGATTCTGAAGGGCATCAAGCCCCGGCTTTTGGTCCCTTTGCAACGGACGCCGGGTTGTTGGGTGGAGGAGTTGCCCTCCGTCTTATGGAGCATCAACACTACTCCTAACAGGTCTACAGGCTTCACGCCTTTCTTCATGGTTTATGGAGCAGAAGCAGTCCTCCCCAGTGACATCCGTCACGATTCACCTCGTGTGGCGGCTTATGTTGAGACGGATAATGAACAGGCGCGCCAAGATGCTCTGGACTTGTTGGACGAACAGCGTGATGTGGCAGCAGCCCGTTCAGCGATTTACCAACAAGACCTGCGCCGTTATCATAGCCGCCGGGTCAAATCCCGGGTCTTCCAGGAAGGCGACCTTGTGCTCCGGCTCATCCAGGATCAAACAGATGCACACAAGTTATCCCCACCTTGGGAAGGGCCCTTTGTGGTCAGCAAGAACTTGCACAACGGGTCATATTACCTCATTGATATTCGGGAGCATAAAGATTCGCGTAAATCTGAGGAGGAGACCCGTCGGCCGTGGAATATAGCTCAGCTTCGGCCTTACTACACTTGAGCTACCGGCTCTCGTGGTGTACATATTTATCTCAGACATGTATATATCATGATAAGCAATAAAGCAGGACCTCTGTCCTTTTTTCTCCTCCAAATATGCGTGTGTTGCTTTTTTACATGCTGACTTAAAGGAGGATCCGGCTTATGGTCGTATTCGAATCTAGCCGTAAGCAGTAAGGTCACTTGGGGGCTTCCTGTTCAAACATGGGTCGTATTCGAACCAAAGAGAACATAGCTGTCGATACCCACTTGATTGGCAAAGTGCCGAGCTCATTGGGAGGTTACCTTTGGTCATATTTGAATCATAGTTTAACCCCTCTGAGAACCGACGTGGATCGTATTCGAATCAGCGTCGTTAAACAATTTTAAGAATCACTTGGGGGCTTCCTGTTCAAACATGGGTCGTATTCGAACCAAAGAGAACATAGCTGTCGGTACCCTTTTGATTGGCATCGCCACACCCACTGGGGGCTATATGATCGTATCCGAATCTTAGCTTAACCCCTTGGGGCCGGGTCTTTGGTCGTATTCGAACCGGAAGCCCCTAAGTTCTTCTGCTTTTTCACAAGTTTATTCTGAGGTATGCATGGCCGGGTCTCACTTGCCGGCTTAACTTTGGTTTACAGTGTTAGTTGCACGTCATGGGTGTCATTAAGGCAAGTAAATCAGAGTTAAGGTGTCAACCTTGCTGCCCGGGTTATTTAAACCGAAAGATGCATACAGGCTGTTCAGTGTGTTATTTTGGCTATGTTCAGAGTATACTTAAGGACCAGTCTTTTTTGATTCATCTTCCGGGTTATTTATCTCAAACACCTGATTCTCAGGGCGGTAAGCCGCCTCGAGACTTGTGATTTGCCTTTTCTATGCAGATACTTCAAGGCACCTTTTGAGGTTGAGAAGAACACAGGGATGATTATGACCCGGAAAAACATCAAAGAGATAAATTCAAAAGACTTTCGCATTTAAAAACGTGCACGATGGCACGGCAGAGATAAACTGTTGCACCTACTCTATTACAATAATTCTTCAAGTCTAAAAGATGGAACAATGTTTGATAAGCCGCCCGCTAACTTATGACGCCTGCTGAGTTGAAGTCCCCGGCTCATTCCTGTCTTCTCCTCCGGCTGATCCCAAGACTTCGAAGGTTGATGATTTCCAGTTGATGCCGCTGAGAGCTTCGAACTGGGCTTCTTCGTCAATTAACCCGGCCGGGTCAATCTCCGGGGCGAAGGTGTGCTGACGAGCCGGAGGAATCAGATTGAGAGCTTCATAGCGAGGGGTTGGAATCCTCTGATTCTCCGCATTGTACCCCGGCTGATACTTGGTTAAGTCGGTGTCGTTCCCGATGAGGGTGGCCACCGGGCGTACAGCCTTCACACATGCCGCGAAGTCCTTCTGGTCGAAGGCTGAGCCGTCTTCCTTCAGGCTTGGGTAACCCAGGGCGATGTCTGCCGGGTCTAGCTCCGGCAGGAATGCCTTGGCCCGGCTCAGCGCGGCGATTGCTCCGGCTCTCGCGGATGCTCGTCGTAGCTCCTGGATCCGCTGCGGCAGAACTGCGAGCCGGCGCAGGACTTCGGCTAGATGAGTTGGCACCTCGTTGGATAGGGCCACCACAGCTAAGGCACGCTGTGACCCGGTGTAGAGCTGTTCCACCAGGGTGTACACGGCCTTTAACTTGGTGACCACGCTCTGGTTAAGGTTGGCGCTTCTGGGACCTGTTTAACAACATCAGATAAGCCGGTGACAAGGATGAATCAGGAGATGTAAACATTCTAACATGGATGAAAGCCGGTGAGGCGACTTACCGAAGATGGCGGCTACCATTTGGGAAACCTGGCGCTTTAGGCCGGAGAGCTCGGCGGTTTTCTCAGAGAGCGCCTTCTCCGCCTGTTCTGCCCGGGTCACCAGTGCGGCTTTCTCCTCAGCCCAGGCCTTCCGCTCAGCATCAAATTCGGTCTTCAGCTTCTCTTGAGCGGCGATGCTGGAGACAAACTTGGCGTTTGCCTTCTGGGTCTCCATTTCCTGTGTCTTCAGCCGGCTCTTGAGATCCGCAAGATCCGACTCTAATTTCTTGCCAACAGCCTGCATATATTTCCGGGTTATTAACAGTCATTATATAAGTCCCAAGCGCTTTCCAAGCAAAGACACTTGGCACTTGGGGGCTAATGCATATTGAACGTATCTATCTACGTACTGCCAGCTCAATTGAGTAAGCCGGGACCTAAGTCTACAACATATTCAAGTATAAGTCGTCGACTTGGGGGCTAGCATGGCAAGGGTCACTATGCAGAAAGTAAGAAGACAGCAGAAGGTTACCTCAAATTTTTGTTGGATCTGGTTGACCATGGCAATCTCGGCGTCCCGGCTCTTGTGAACTTGGCTGATGTAGCCAGAAACGAGCTCTCCAATGCTCAAATCGGTGTAGCTGGAGAGGTCCAGATTCACCCGGTGGGGCTGCAGCAACTCCCCCTTCGCGGAGCATTTGGCCAGCACGGTCGGTCTCCCCGGCTCAACATAGTCCGTCCGGGTAATTACCACGTCCGGGTCGTCAGCTGGTGGGGCAGAGCCGGAGGCCTCCGGGTTAACCGACGCTTCGGTCGTTGTCTTGGTAGTCGGGGCAGGGGCTTCAGGCGCCGTATCCATGGGAATGGTAGCCTCGGGGGCGGAGGCAGCTGGTGGCTCTTGAGCCGTCGCCTCCGGCTCAGGCAAGTCTGGCACTCCGGCTGACCTGGTCTTCTTTGCTCTTTTGGTGAGCTTTGCATGGGCACTGAAAAGGCAGAAGTGTTAGGCATACAAAGAGTAAGTACAGACAGATAATGCAAGGAGATTGTTATTACCCGGGTGCAGTCTTGAAGGCCGGCAGACTTGACTGCATGGAGTCACCCGAAGAGGGGGAGGTCTCCTGATAATTGGAGTCAGAAGAGTTGAGTGGCTGACGGATAACACCCGCCAACGGATGAAAGGGTACAGGTGAGAAAAAACCTCAGTGCGACGCTTCCTTGTTGCGTCGGGTAACCCGGCGGAGAGGTCGGTGTCCTTGCGGGCCCGGGTGTGACGCCGGCTTTCGTGAACCTGCTGCTTCAAAAGAAATTGAGGGTCTTGATGAGCTAATGGATGTGAAAAGCTTACTTTCCGGGTTACTCTTCGGACTTTCAGCTGTGGCAAAGGCTCCGAGTCGGAGGAAAGTGACGTTACCTCTTCAACCACCGGGTTACTGGCGCCGGTGTCATCCTGTCAATGAGCAAATGTTGATAAGGCGGACAGCAACAAACGATAAATATGGCAAGAATTTACAAAGTTTAAGGATTACCTCTGACTCGGAGCTGTCGCTTAATTGCAATAGCTCCGAAGCAGTGGGTCTGCTTCCCTTTTTGCGAGGGGCGGCTTTCTTAGCGGCTTTCTTTGCTTTCCGGGCTTTCTTGGCCGCCTCATGGTCATATTTGACCCGCCAGAATTTATCATCAGCCTGAGAGATACAATGATTGATTCTTAAAATGGTTCAGTTGAAGGTTATATGCAGAAGAAGATAAAGATTAAAGTTAGCGGCTTACCGCTGGGGCTGGATTGGTCTTGCAGAAGGGGGCTAGCCCGGTTCTTCCGCAGTCTGCCAAGCTCTCGTTTAGAAGAGACTTGGTCTCTTCCTCTACAACGTCTTCTGGAAGATCATTGCGACTGTGCCTCTGTGGGTCATCCTTTCGCCCGGTGTACTCACACATTAAGCCGGGGCGGCGGCTCAATGGGATCACCCGCCAAGAGATCCAGACCCGGACCAGGTCAATTCCGTTCAGACCGTTGCCTAGCAGGGCCTTGATCTTATTGATCGTTGGAAGCAGAGGCTGGCGTTCCGCGGCAGTCAGTTTGTCAGATAGTGGATGATTCGGCTCTAGGCGCGTTGGGCGAAAGCCGGGCAGCGGGTTTTCCTCAGCCGGGGACGTATCTTGGCAGTAGAACCAAGTCATATTCCAGTCCTTAGGGTGGCTCGGCGGCTCTGCGTAAGGGAACAGACAGTCCCTACGCCGCTGGATGGAGATGCCGCCTAATTCCAGACTTGGCCCGTTGGCACACTCATTTTGGCGGTTTAAATAAAACAGCTCTCTGAAGAGCAGCAGACTCGGCTCTTCTCCAAGATACACTTCACAAAAGACTTGGAAGTTGCAGATGTTGGATACGGAGTTGGGTCCTATATCCTGAGGCCGAAGGTCAAAGAAGTTGAGCACGTCCCGGAAGAATTTTGAGCCGGGCGGTGCGAAGCCCCGGCTCATATGGTCCGCAAAGATCACTACCTTCCCGTCCCTTGGTTGTGGTCTTTCTTCTGACGGATCAGGGGCACGGTAGGACATCACTTCCTTCTTGGGAAGATATCCGGACTTAACGAAGTTGGCCAGGGTCTTGTCAGTGACGTTGGATCTCATCCAGTTGCAAGTGATGGGAGCCTTGGGAGGCATGGTGAAGGTTGGTGGTCTATGGTAAAGAGAAAAGTGTCCGGGTTAATTGTAAGCCGGAGATTATCATTCAAACTACGATGGCGGCTTATGAAGGGGACTAATGATATATATTCAGATACGGTGGGTTATTTAAGCCGCAGGGGGTTCAGAGTAAATTGGTTATTTACGGCTTTACTACAGTTAAGCTGGAGGATTCTACAGAGCATGGTTCTCTTTAACCCGGGAAGTTCTACGGCGTGTGTTTTCTTTAAGCCGGAAATGTAAGCTGCCAATATTCAAGGGTTGTAGTTTTTACTAAATGTGGTAAAACAGGTTTCACATATTGCAGTAACTTTTTTGGATCAAAGTGGTCGGGTGAAATGAAAATTTTCTAGACCTAAAAAACAGAGGCAGGAGAAGTTCTTGAGGTTGAACACGGTTCTTATGCAGTAAAAGGAGGGTTTCTTGCAGGTGAAGTGGATCTCGAACATCTACCGCAGTGGTTCTACGAAGAGTTAAGATCAGCAAGGGCAGTGACTACAGGAACTACCGAAACTTATGGCTATGGTGACGAACATGAAGAACACAGACGAACTCTACCACAGATCTGTTCTAGTAAGGCAGAGGAGACTCACCGGAGCTGAAGAGGAGCGGGAGTCGCCACCGTTTGTCTGGTCCGGGTCAGGGTGATGCAGCGGCCAAGGTTGACGACGGTCGGAGGCGAGACGACGGCGGTGGAACACGAGCTCGGGCAGAGGAGCGACGGCGCGAGGAGGAAGAAGGAGAGCGTGAGAAGAAAGCGTTGGGCCGGCCTATTTATAAGGCAGAGTCATAAGTGGGCGCGAGATTCAAGGAGACCACGGCGTGGTTATCTCCCCCTCACGACGCCTCGATTTTCGGAGCGACAGTAAAAGCAAAGATCCGTTGCGGATCTGGCTTAGTAAAAAACGGACTTAATGGAGGATGACGTCATGGCGGATTATCCGGAGTCCAGGGGATGACGTCACTCCGGGTTATGGCCTTCACATGAATGGTAAGCCGGAGATTTTCTCTGTCGGCAGAGTTGAAGATTGAAACGAGCCGGCTCAAGTCAATCTGGGGCCTAATGTTGAGGATATAGACCTTAGAGTCACCCGCCAGGAGGGGCCGGGTTTCTCTTCGGATGGTCATTGCCAGAAGCCCGGAGCCAAGTTTCAAAATGATGGGCCAGAGATGGGCTGAGACCCGGATATGGCTTAGAGCCTGTAGTTACAATCATTATTATAGTAGACTTGTAGTGCAAGGCAAGTATAGTTTAGAGCCCGAGCCGGACGTTCTTATGAGCCGGCCGGGACTCTAAGGGCTGCTGGGCGTCAGCCTCCTTATATAAGGGGACGACCCGGCAGCGGTTCAAGGGCGAGAATAACCTCATTGAGAGCCGGGCATAGCTGTTTAGCTCCCTGGCGATCGTAACCGTAATCAATATCACCTCAAACTGGATGTAGGCTTTTACCTTCACCGTAAGGGTCCGAACCAGTATAAACCCTCGTGTTCCTTGTCCCGCATAACCCCTTCAAGCTTCCTAGTTGCGATGGCTCCACGACTAAGTCCTAGCTCGCGGACATCTTCCGTGACAATTCCACGACAAGTTACGAGTTTGGCCTTCAATTAAAATAATGTGGAATAGTTTCACAAACTCATGCCACCTGGAACACCACAGCATAATGGTGTGTCCGAACGTCATAACCGTACTTTATTGGATATAGTGCAATCTATGATGTTTCTTAACGATTTACCACTATCGTTTTTGGGTTATGCATTAGAGACAACTGCATTCACGTTAAAAAGGGAACCATCTAAATCCGTTGAGAAGACACCGTATGAACTGTGGTTTAGCAAGAAACCTAAGCTGTCGTTTCTTAAAGTTTGGGGTTGTGATGCTTATGTGAAAAGTTTCATCCTGATAAGCTCAAACCCAAATCGGAAAAGTGTGTCCTCATAGGATACCCAAAAGTTACTGTTGGGTACACCTTCTATCACAGATCCGAAGGCAAGATATTCGTTGCTAAGAATGGATCCTTTCTAGAGAAGGAGTTTCTCTTGAAAGAAGTGAGTGTGAGGAAAGTAGAACTTGATGAGGTAACTGTACCTTCTCCCGAATTGGAAAGTAGTTCATCACTGAAATTAGTTCCAGTGATGCTTACACCAATTAGTGAGGAAGTTAATGATGATGATCATGAAGCTTCGGATCAAGTTACTACCGAACCTCGTAGGTCAACCAGAGTGAGATCCGCACCAGAGCGGTATGGTAATTCTGTTCTGGAGGTCATGTTACTTGACCATGACGAACCTACGAACTATGAGGAAGCGATGGTGAGCCCAGATTCCACAAAATGGCTTGAGGCCATGAAATCTGAGATGGGATCCATGTATGAGAACAAAGTGTGGACTTTGGTTGACTTGCCCGATGATCGGCAAGCCATAGAAAATAAATGGATCTTCAAGAGGAAGATGGACGCTGATAGTAGTGTTACTATCTACAAAGCTAGACCTGTCGAAAAAGGTTTTTGACAAAGTTAAGTGTTGACTACGATGAGATTTTCTCACTCGCAGCGATGCTTAAGTCTGTCCGAATCATGTTAGCAAATTGCCACATTTTATGAAATCTGGCAAATGGATGTCAAAACTACAATCCTTAATGGATTTCTTAAAGAAGAGTTGTATATGATGCAACCAGAAGGTTTTGTCAATCCTAAAGGTGCTAACAAAATGTGCAAGCTCCAGCGATCCATCTATGGACTGGTGCAAGCATCTCGGAGTTGGAATATACGCTTTGATGAGTTGATCAAAGCATATAGTTTTATACAGACTTGCGGTGAAGCCTGTATTGACAAGAAAGTGAGTGGGAGCACTACAACATTTCTGATAAGTATATGTGAATGACATATTGTTGATCGGAAATAATGTAGAATTATTCTGCAAAGCATAAAGGAGTGTTTGAAAGGAGTTTTTCAAAGAAAGACCTCGGTGAAGCTGCTTACATATTGAGCATCAAGATCTATAGAGATAGATCAAAACGCTTGATAAGTTTTTTCAATGAGTACATACCTTGACAAGATTTTGAAGTAGTTCAAAATGGAACAGTCAAAGAAAGAGTTCTTGCCTGTGTTACAAGGTATGAAATTGAGTAAGACTCAAAGCCCGACCACCGTAGAAGGTAGAAAGAGAATGAAACTCATTCCCTATGCCTCAGCCATAGGTTCTATAAAGTATGCCATGCTATGTACCAGATCTATTGTATACCCTACACTGATTTTGGCAAGGGAGTACAATAGTGATCTAGGAGTAGATCACTGGACAGCGGTCAAAATTATCCTTAGTAGAATAAGGATATGTTGCTCGATTATGGAGGTGACAAAAGGTTCATCGTAAAAGGGTTACGTCGATACACGTTTTGGCACTGATCCAGATGACTCTAAGTCTTCATCTGGATACATATTGAAAGTGGGAGCAATTAGCTAAAGTAGCTCCGTGCAGAGCATTGTAGACATAGAAATTTGCAAAATACATACGGATCTGAATATGGCAGACCCGTTGACTAAACTTCTCTCACAAGCAAAACATGATCACACCTTGGTACTCTTTGGGTGTTAATCACATAGCGATGTGAACTAGATTATAGACTCTAGTAAACCCTTTGGGTGTTGGTCACATGTTGATGTGAACTGTGGGTGTTAACCACATAAAGATGTGAACTATTGATGTTAAATCACATGGCGATGTGAACTAGATTATTGACTCTAGTGCAAGTGGGAGCCTGAAGGAAATATGCCCTAGAGGCAATAATAAAGTTATTATTTATTTCCTTATATCATGATAAATGTTTATTATTCATGCTAGAATTGTATTAACCGGAAACATGATACATGTGTGAATACATAGACAAACAGAGTGTCACTAGTATGCCTCTACTTGACTAGCTCGTTTGTCAAAGATGGTTATGTTTCCTAACCATAGACATGAGTTATCATTTGATAAACGGGATCACATCATTAGGAGAATGATGTGATTGACTTGACCCATTCCGTTAGCTTAGCACTCGATCGTTTAGTATGTTGCTATTGCTTTCTTCATGACTTATACATGTTCCTATGACTATGAGATTATGCAACTCCCGTTTACTGGAGGAACACTTTGTGTGCTACCAAACGTCACAACGTAACTGGGTGATTATAAAGGTGCTCTACAGGTGTCTCCGAAGGTACTTGTTGGGTTGGCGTATTTCGAGATTAGGATTTGTCACTCCGATTGTCGGAGAGGTATCTCTGGGTCCACTCGGTAATGCACATCACTTAAGCCTTGCAAGCATTGCAACTAATGAGTTAGTTGCGGGATGATGTATTACGGAACGAGTAAAGAGACTTGCCGGTAACGAGATTGAACTAGGTATTGAGATACCGACGATCGAATCTCGGACAAGTAACATACCGATGACAAAGGGAACAAACGTATGTTGTTATGCGGTTTGACCGATAAAGATCTTCGTAGAATATGTGAGATCCAATATGAGCATCCAGGTTCCGCTATTGGTTATTGACCGGAGACGTGTCTCGGTCATGTCTACATTGTTCTCGAACCCGTAGGGGCCGCACGCTTAAAGTTCGATGACGGTTATATTATGAGTTTATGTGTTTTGATGTACCGAAGGTAGTACAGAGTCCCGGATGAGATCGGGGACATGACGAGGAGTCTCGAAATGGTCGAGATGTAAAGATCGATATATTGGACGACTATATTCGGACATCGAAAAGGTTCCGAGTGGTTCGGGTATTTTTCGGAGTACCGGGGAGTTACGGGAATACGG
>NC_057802.1:96723188-96724495 GCF_018294505.1 Triticum aestivum
TTTCCTTGACTCCTACTCCTACTACATGGAAGGGGGGGGGGGGAATCCTAGTCCCGGTGGGAGTAGGACTCCTCTAGGCCGCGCCATAGAGGCCGGCCCTCTCCCCCCTCCTCTACTCCTTTATATACGGGGGCAGGGGGCACCCCATGGACACAACAATTGATCGTTTGATCTTTTAGCCGTGTGCGGTGCCCCCCTCCACCATAGTCCACCTCGATAAAACTGTAGCGGTGCTTAGGCGAAGCCCTGCGTCGGTAGAACATTATCATCATCACCACGCCGTCGGCCTGACGAGACTCTCCCTCAACACTCGGCTGGATCGGAGTTTGAGGAACGCCATCGGGCTGAACGTGTGCTGAACTCGGAGGTGCCGTGCGTTCGGTACTTGATCGGTCGGATCGTGAAGACGTACGACTACATCAACCGCGTTGTGCTAACGCTTCCGCTTTCGGTCTACGAGCGTACGTGGACAACACTCTCCCCTCTCGTTGTGATGCATCACCATGATCTTGCGTGTGCGTAGATTTTTTTTGAAATTACTACGTTCCCCAACACTACCTACGCTCTATTCCCCTTTCCATGTTTTTTTAGTTTGGGCCTGTTTTTTCCTATTCCACTAATTCCCTTTCTGGGCCAGCGGTTTTTCAGGGATAGTAATGGGCGGGAAATCTCACTTTCAATTGAAATGAACTAGCACTTTCAACTAAAATGAATTGCTACTTCTTAACAGAAAATCAAATTAGCCTACACCTCTATTCCCTTTCAATTAATTTTTCCTAGAAAAAATATTTTTATCACCAAGAAATAGAATACTCAACTAAAATTAATCTACAAATTTTTGATTGAATCGGGAATATTCATTCAAATAGATTTACTATAAACAACTTTTCCAATTAACGACAAACTTTCCAAAGCGATAACATATTATTCAAAATATAAACAACTTTTAAATTTGTGAATTCTTCTGAAAATCAGGAATATTTTTTGACAGATGGCATTGGTGTCACGTGCTCGTCTCGGCGTCGTGCTCGTCTGGGCGTCCGCCGTCGCTACCGCGACGACGTCCGCCTCGACTCGCGTATCCCTAAGATAGACAGGGTGGCATTGGTGTCACATGCTCGTCTCGGCGTCCGTCGTCGCTACCGCTACGACGTCCACCTCGACTCGTGTTACGCTAAGACAGGGTGGCAGTGGTGTCACGTGCTCGTCTCGGCGTCCGTCGTCGCTACGGCGACGACGTCCGCCTCGACTCGCGTTATGCTAAGACAGGTGGCATTGCTGTCACATGCCCGTCTCGGCATCCGTCG
>NC_057802.1:96725435-96727481 GCF_018294505.1 Triticum aestivum
TGCCAACTATTTAGTAAGCTGGGCCTCTATTGCTCACTCACTACAAGGGACCTATGCCGAAAGAAGATAGACTACATGGTCCATGTGTGGTGGTCATCACTCTATAATGCACCAGGGTATTCCACGTCTGTTCTTTCCGACAAAGGAAATACATTAATACCGTGAAGATACTACACACATTCGTTGACACACTGAACAAACCATCAACGTTGAAGCAATTAATCGATATCGTAGTATGTACAAAATCTATATCTATACCTACTAACAAAGATATTAGTGCTTCTGTCCATCCGTTACATAGTTTACACAAAACCCTCTACTTTTCTTTATAAATTAACTCGCAGTACACATTCAAGTCACAGAATGGACCTGGTTTTGCATTTTTCGTAAAACACCATGCATTTTCTGGTAATTAACCTGCAGTTCATACTTAAGTCAAACAAATCTATTTTTGCATTTAACAGAAAACCCCCTATTTTTGTGTTAATCTATATGCAGTCCATAAAAGACAAGTGCTTTTCCAAATTATTCATATATTTAAACCCTCATTCCTATTTTAATATGTTACATATAAAATTTGGTTATAAAAATGTGTAGAATATGAATAAGATGTTATTTTTTCTGATAATATTTTCAAAATGTGTAGAATATGAATAAGACGTCCGCCTCGACTCGTGTTACGCTAAGACAGGGTGGCAGTGGTGTCACGTGCTCGTCTCGGCGTCCGTCGTCGCTACCGCGACGACGTCCACCTCGACTCGCGTTTCGCTAAGACAGGGTGGCAGTGGTGTCACGTGCTCGTCTCGGCGTCCGTCCTCGCTACCGCGACGACGTCCGCCTCGACTCGCGTTTACGCTAAGACAGGGAGGCAGTGGTGTCACGTGCTCGTCTCGGCGTCCGTCGTCGCTACCGCGACGACGTCCGCCTCGACTCGCGTTACGCTAAGACAGGGTGGCAGTGGTGTCACGTGCTCGTCTCGGCGTCCGCCGTCGCTACCGCGACGACGTCCGCCTCGACTCGCGTTACGCTAAGACAGGGTGGATGTGGTGTCACGTGCTCGTCTCGGCGTCCGTCGTCGCTACCGCGACGACGTCCGCCTCGACTCGCGTTACGCTAAGGCAGGGTGGCAGTGGTGTCACGTGGTCGTCTCGGCGTCCGTCGTCGCTACCGCGATGACGTCCGCCTCGACTCGCGTTACGCTAAGACAGGGTGGCTGTGGTGTCACGTGCTCGTCTCGGCGTCCGTCGTCGCTACCGCGACGACGTCCGCCTCGACTCGCGTTACGCTAAGACAGGGTGGCAGTGGTGTCACGTGCTCGTCTCGGCGTCCGTCGTCGCTACCGCGATGACGTCCGCCTCGACTCGCGTTACGCTAAGACAGGGTGGCAGTGGTGTCACGTGCTCGTCTCGGCGTCCGTCGTCGCTATCGCGACGACGTCCTCCTCGACTCGCGTTACGCTAAGACAGGGTGGCTGTGGTGTCACGTGCTCGTCTCGGCGTCCGTCGTCGCTACCGCGACGACGTCCGCCTCGACTCGCGTTACGCTAAGACAGGTTGGATGTGGTGTCACGTGCTCGTCTCGGCGTCCGTCGTCGCTACCGCGACGACGTCCGCCTCGACTCGCGTTTACGCTAAGACAGGGTGGCAGTGGTGTCACGTGCTCGTCTCGCCGTCCGTCGTCGCTACCGCGACGACGTCCGCCTCGACTCGCATTACGCTAAGACAGGGTGGCAGTGGTGTCACGTTCTCGTCTCGGCGTCCGCCGTCGCTACCGCGACGACATCCGCCTCGACTCGCGTTACGCTAAGACAGGGTGGATGTGGTGTCACGTGCTCGTCTCGGCGTCCGTCGTCGCTACCGTGACGACGTCCGCCTCGACTCGCGTTACGCTAAGACATGGGGGTAGTGGTGTCACGTGCTCGTCTCAGCGTCCGTCGTCGCTACCGCGAAGACGTCCGCCTCGACTCGCGTTACGCTAAGACAGGGTGGCAGTGGTGTCACGTGCTCGTCTCGGCGTCCGTCGTCGCTATCGCGACGACGTCCTCCT
>NC_057802.1:96728329-96728950 GCF_018294505.1 Triticum aestivum
GACGTCCGCCTCGACTCGCGTAACCCTAAGATAGACAGGGTGGCAGTGGTGTCACGTGCTCGTCTCGGCGTCCGTCGTCGCTACCGCGATGACGTCCGGCTCGACTCGCGTTACGCGAAGACAGGGTGGCTGTGGTGTCACGTGCTCGTCTCGGCGTCCGTCGTCGCTACCGCGATGACGTTCGCCTCGACTCGCGTTACGCTAAACAGGGCGGCAGTGGTGTCACGTGCTCGTCTCGGCGTCCGTCGCCGCTACCGCGACGACGTCCGGCTCGACTCGCGTTACGCTAAGACAGGGTGGCAGTGGTGTCACGTGCTCGTCTCGGCGTCCGTCATCGCTACCGCGACGACGTCCGCCTCGACTCGCGTAACCCTAAGATAGACAGGGTGGCAGTGGTGTTATGTGCTCGTCTCGGCGTCCGTTGTCGCTACCGCGACGACGTCCGCCTCGACTCGCGTAACCCTAAGATAGACAGGGTGGCTGTGGTGTCACGTGCTCGTCTCGGCGTCCGTCGTCGCTACCGCGACGACGTCCGCCTCGACTCGCGTTACGCTAAGACAGGGTGGTAGTGGTGTCACGTGCTCGCTACCGCGACGACGTCCGCCTCGACTCGCGTTTACG
>NC_057802.1:96728960-96729799 GCF_018294505.1 Triticum aestivum
GACGACGTCCGCCTCGACTCGCGTTATGCTAAGACAGGGTGGCAGTGGTGTCACGTGCTCGTCTCGGCGTCCATCGTCGCTAACGTGATGACGTCCGCCTCGACTCGCGTTACGCTAAGACAGGGTGGCAGTGGTGTCACGTGCTCGTCTCGGCGTCCGTCGTCGCTACCGCGACGACATCCGCCTCGACTCGCGTAACCCTAAGATAGACAGGGTGGCAGTGGTGTCACGTGCTCGTCTCGGCGTCCGTCGTCGCTACCGCGACGACGTCCGGCTCGACTCGCGTTACGCTAAGACAGGGTGGCAGTGGTGTCACGTGCTCGTCTCGGCGTCCGTCGTTGCTACCGCGACGACGTCCGCCTCGACTCGCGTAACCCTAAGATAGACAGGGTGGCAGTGGTGTCATGTGCTCATCTCGGCATCCGTCGTCGCTACCGCGACGACGTCCTGCTCGACTCGCGTAACCCTAAGATAGACAGGGTGGCTGTGGTGTCACCTGCGCGTCTCGGCGTCCATCGTCGCTACCGCGACGACGTCCGCCTCGACTCGCGTAACCCTAAGATAGACAGGGTGGCAGTGGTGTCACATGCTCGTCTCGGCGTCCGTCGTCGCTACCGCGACGACGTCCGCCTCGACTCGCGTTACGCTAAGACAGGGTGGTAGTGGTGTCACGTGCTCACTACCGCGATGACGACCGCCTCGACTCGCATTTATGCTAAGACAGGGTGGAAGTGGTGTCACGTGCTCGTCTCGGCGTCCGTCGTCGCTACCGCGACGACGTCCGCCTCGACTCGCGTTACGCTAAGACAGGGTGGCAGTGGTGTCACGTGCTCGTCTCG
>NC_057802.1:96729809-96730405 GCF_018294505.1 Triticum aestivum
GTAACCCTAAGATAGACAGGGTGGCTGTGGTGTCACGTGCTCGTCTCGGCGTCCGTAGTCGCTACCGCGACGACGTCGCCTCGACTCGCGTTACGCTAAGACAGGGTGGCTGTGGTGTCACGTGCTCGTCTCGGCGTCCGTCGTCGCTACCGCGACGACGTCCGGCTCGACTCGCGTTACGCTAAGACAGGGTGGCTGTGGTGTCACGTGCTCGTCTCGGCGTCCGTCGTCGCTACCGCAACGACGTTCGCCTTGACTCGCGTTACGCTAAGACAGGGTGGCAGTGGTGTCACGTGCTCGTCTCGGCGTCCGTCGTCGCTACCGCGACGACGTCCGCCTCGACTCGCGTAACCCTAAGATAGACAGAGTGGCAGTGGTGTCATGTGCTCGTCTCGGCGTCCGTCGTCGCTACCGCGACGACGTCCGCCTCAACTCGCGTAACCCTAAGATAGACAGGGTGGCTATGGGGTCACGTGCTCGTCTCGGCGTCCGTCGGCGCTACCGCGACGACGTCCGCCTCGACTCGCGTAACCCTAAGATAGACAGGGTGGCAGTGGTGTCACATGCTCGTCTCGGCGTCCGTTGTCGCTACCGCG
>NC_057802.1:96730415-96731088 GCF_018294505.1 Triticum aestivum
TTTACGCTAAGACAGGGTGGCAGTGGTGTCACGTGCTCGTCTCGGCGTCCGTCGTTGCTACCGCGACGACGTCCGCCTCGACTCGCGTTTACGCTAAGACAGGGTGGCAATGGTGTCACGTGCTCGCTACCGCGACGACGTCCGCCTCGACTCGCGTTTACGCTAAGACAGGGTGGCAGTGGTGTCACGTGCTCGTCTCGGCGTCCGTCGTCGCTACCGCGACGACGTCCGGCTCGACTCGCGTTACGCTAAGACAGGGTGGCTGTGGTGTCACGTGCTCGTCTCGGCGTCCGTCGTCGCTACCGCGACGACGTTCGCCTCGACTCGCGTTACGCTAAGACAGGGTGGCAGTGGTGTCACGTGCTCGTCTCGGCGTCCGTCGTCGCTACCGCGATGACGTCCGGCTCGACTCGCGTTACGCTAAGACAGGGTGGCAGTGGTATCACGTGCTCGTCTCGGCGTCCGTCATCGCTACCGCGACGACGTCCGCCTCGACTCGCGTAACCCTAAGATAGACAGGGTGGCAGTGGTGTCATGTGCTCGTCTCGGCGTCCGTCGTCGCTACCACGACGACGTCCGCCTCGACTCGCGTAACCCTAAGATAGACAGGGTGGCTGTGGTGTCACGTGCTCGTCTCGGCGTCCGTCATCGCTACCACGACGACGTCCGCCTC
>NC_057802.1:96731446-96732280 GCF_018294505.1 Triticum aestivum
TCGTCGCTACCGCGACGACGTCCGCCTCGACTCGCGTTACGCTAAGACAGGGTGGCAGTGGTGTCACGTGCTCGTCTCGGCGTCCGTCGTCGCTACCGCGACGACGTCCTCCTCGACTCGCGTTACGCTAAGACAGGGTGGTAGTGGTGTCACGTGCTCGTCTCGGCGTCCGTCGTCGCTACCACGACGACGTCCGCCTCGACTCGCGTTACGCTAAGACAGGGTGGCTGTGGTGTCACGTGCTCGTCTCGGCGTCCGTCGCCGCTACCGCGACGACGTCCGCCTCGACTAGCGTTTACGCTAAGACAGGGTGGCTGTGGTGTCACGTGCTCGTCTCGGCGTCCGTCGTCGCTACCGCGACGACGTCCGCCTCGACTCGCGTTTCGCTAAGACAGGGTGGCAGTGGTGTCACGTGCTCGTCCGCGACGACGTCCGCCTCGACTCGCGTTACGCTAAGACAGGGGGGCAGTGGTGTCACGTGCTCGTCTGGGCGTCCGTCGTCGCTACCGCGAAGACGTCCGCCTCGACTCGCGTTACGCTAAGACAGGGTGGCAGTGGTGTCACGTGCTCGTCTCGGCGTCCGTCGTCGCTATCGCGACGACGTCCTCCTCGACTCGCGTTACGCTAAGACAGGGTGGCTGTGGTGTCACGTGCTCGTCTCGGCGTCCGTCGTCGCTACCGCGACGACGTCCGCCTCGACTCGCGTTACGCTAAGACAGGGTGGATGTGGTGTCACGTGCTCGTCTCGGCGTCCGTCGTCGCTACCGCGACGACGTCCGCCTCGACTCGCGTTTACGCTAAGACAGGGTGGCAGTGGTGTCACGTGCTCGTCTC
>NC_057802.1:96732290-96733252 GCF_018294505.1 Triticum aestivum
GCTACCGCAACGACGTCCGCCTCGACTCGCGTTACGCTAAGACAGGGTCGGAATGGTGTCACGTGCTCGTCTCGGTGTCCGTCGTCGCTACCGCGACGACGTCCGCCTCGACTCGCGTTACGCTAAGACAGGGTGGGAATGGTGTCACGTGCTTGTCTCGGCGTCCGTCGTCGCTACCGCGACGATGTCCGCCTCGACTCGCGTTACGCTAAGACAGGGTGGGAATGGTGTCACGTGCTTGTCTCGGCGTCCGTCGTCGCTACCGCGATGACGTCCACCTCGACTCACGTTACGTTAAGACAGGGTGGCAGTGGTGTCACGTGCTCGTCTCGGCGTCCGTCGTCGCTACCGCGACGATGTCCGCCTCGACTCGTGTTACGCTAAGACAGGGTGGCACTGGTGTCACGTGCTCGTCTCGGCATCCGTCGTCGCTACCACGACAACGTCCACCTTGACTCGTGTTACGCTAAGACAGGATGGCACTGGTGTCACGTGCTCGTCTCGGCGTCCGTCGTCGCTACCGCGACAACGTCCGCCTCGACTCGCGTTATGCTAAGACAGGGTGGCACGGGTGTCACGTGCTCGTCTCGGCGTCCGTCATCGCTACCGCGACGACGTCCGCCTCGACTCGTGTTACGCTAAGACAGGGTGGGAATGGTGTCACGTGCTCGTCTTGGCGTCCGTCGTCGTTACCACGATGACGTCTGCCATGACTCGCGTTACGCTAAAACAGGGTGGTAGTGGTGTCACGTGGTCGTCTCGGCGTCCGTCGTCGCTACCGCGACGACGTCCGCCTCGACTCGCGTTACGCTAAGACATGCTGGGAATGGTGTTACATGCTCGTCTCGGCGTCCAGCGTCGCTACCGCGACGACGTCCGCCTCGACTTGCGTTATGCTATGACAGGCTGGCAGTGGTGTCACGTGCTCGTCTCGGCGTCCGTCGTCGCTACCGCGACGACGT
>NC_057802.1:96733262-96733984 GCF_018294505.1 Triticum aestivum
GACGTCCGCCTCGACTCGCGTTACGTTAAGACAGGGTGGCAGTGGTGTCACGTGCTCGTCTCGGCGTCCGTCGTCGCTACCGCGACGATGTCCGCCTCGACTCGCTTTACGCTAAGACAGGGTGGCACTGGTGTCACGTGCTCGTCTCGGCATCCGTCGTCGCTACCGCGACGACGTCCGCCTCGACTCACGTTACGCTAAGACAGGGTGGCACTGGTGTCACGTGCTCGTCTCGGCGTCCGTCGTCGCTACCACGACAACGTCCGCCTTGACTCGTGTTACGCTAAGACAGGATGGCACTGGTGTCACGTGCTCGTCTCGGCGTCCGTCGTCGCTACCGCGACAACGTCCGCCTCGACTCGCGTTATGCTAAGACAGGGTGGCACGGGTGTCACGTGCTCCTCTCGACGTCCGTCATCAATACCGCGACGACGTCCGCCTCGACTCGTGTTATGCTAAGACAGGGTGGGAATGGTGTCACGTGCTCGTCTTGGCGTCCGTCGTCGTTACCGCGATGACGTCTGCCTCGACTCGCGTTACGCTAAGACAGGGTGGCAGTGGTGTCACGTGCTCGTCTCGGCGTCCGTCGTCGCTACCGCGACGACGTCCGCCTCGACTCGCGTTACGCTAAGACAGGGTGGGAATGGTGTCACGTGCTCGTCTCGGCGTCCGTCGTCGCTACCGCGACGACGTCCGCCTCGACTTGCGTTATGCTATGACAG
>NC_057802.1:96733994-96735303 GCF_018294505.1 Triticum aestivum
GTCGCTACCGCGACGACGTCCGCCTCGACTTGCGTTATGCTATGACAGGCTGGCAGTGGTGTCACGTGCTCGTCTCGGCGTCCGTCGTCGCTACCGCGACGACGTCTGCCTCAACTCACGTTACGCTAAGACAGGGTGGCACTGGTGTCACGTGCTCGTTTCGGCGTCCGTCGTCGCTACCACGACAACGTCCGCCTTGACTCGTGTTACGCTAAGACAGGATGGCACTGGTGTCACGTGCTCGTCTCGGCGTCCGTCGTCGCTACCGCGACAACGTCCGCCTCGACTCGCGTTATGCTAAGACAGGGTGGCACGGGTGTCACGTGCTCGTCTCGGCGTCCGTCATCGCTACCGCGACGACGTCCGCCTCGACTCGTGTTACGCTAAGACAGGGTGGGAATGGTGTCACGTGCTCGTCTTGGCGTCCGTCGTCGTTACCGCGATGACGTCTGCCTTGACTCGCGTTACGCTAAGACAGGGTGGCAGTGGTGTCACGTGCTCGTCTCGGCGTCCGTCGTCGCTACCGCGACGACGTCCGCCTCGACTCGCGTTACGCTAAGACAGGCTGGGAATGGTGTCACATGCTCGTCTCGGCGTCCATCGTCGCTACCGCGACGACGTCCGCCTCGACTTGTGTTATGCTATGACAGGCTGGCAGTGGTGTCATGTGCTCGTCTCGGCATCCGTCGTCGCTACCTTGACGACGTCCACCTCGACTCGCGTTACGCTAAGACAGGGAGGGAATGGTGTCACGTGCTCGTCTCGGCGTCCGTCGTCGCAACCGCGACGACGTCTGCCTCGACTCGCGTTACGCTAAGACAGGGTGGGAATGGTGTCACGTGCTCGTCTCGGTGTCCGTCGTCGCTACCGCGATGACGTCCGCCTCGACTCGCGTTACGCTAAGACAGGGTGGGAATGGTGTCACGTGCTTGTCTCGGCGTCCTTCGTCGCTACCGCGACGATGTCCGCCTCGACTCGCGTTACGCTAAGACAGGGTGGGAATGGTGTCACGTGCTTGTCTCGGCGTCCGTCGTCGCTACCGCGATGACGTCCGCCTCGACTCGCGTTACGTTAAGACAGGGTGGCAGTGGTGTCACGTGCTCGTCTCGGCGTCCGTCGTCGCTACCGCGACGATGTCCGCCTCGACTCGCGTTACGCTAAGACAGGGTGGCACTGGTGTCACGTGCTCGTCTCGGCATCCGTAGTCGCTACCGCGACGACGTCTGCCTCGACTCACGTTACGCTAAGACAGGGTGGCACTGGTGTCACGTGCTCGTTTCGGCGTCCGTCGTCGCTACCACGACAACGT
>NC_057802.1:96735732-96736656 GCF_018294505.1 Triticum aestivum
TCTCGGCGTCCGTCGTCGCTACCATGACAACGTTCGCCTTGACTCGTGTTACGCTAAGACAGGATGGCACTGGTGTCACGTGCTCGTCTCGGCGTGCGTTGTCGCTACCGCGACAACGTCCGCCTCGACTCGCGTTATGCTAAGACAGGGTGGCACGGGTGTCACGTGCTTGTCTCGGCGTCCGTCGTCGCTACCGCGACGACGTCCGCCTCGACTCGCGTTACGCTAAGACAGGGTGGGAATGGTGTCACGTGCTCGTCTCGGCATCCGTCGTCGCAACCGCGACGACGTCTGCCTCGACTCGCGTTACGCTAAGACAGGGTGGCAGTGGTGTCACGTGCTCCTCTAGGCATCCGTCGTCGCTACCGCGACGACGTCCGCCTCGACTCGCGTTACGCTAAGACAGGGTGAGAATGGTGGCACGTCCTCGTCTCGGCGTCCGTCGTCGCTACCGCGACGACGTCCGCCTCGACTCGCGTTACGCTAAGACAGGGTGGCAGTAATGTCACATGCTCGTCTCGGCGTCCGTCATCGCTACCGCGACGACGTCCTCCTCGACTCGCGTTACGCTAAGACAGGGTAGGAATGGTGTCACGTGCTTGTCTCCGCGTTCGTCCTCTCTACCGTGACGACGTCCGCCTCGACTCGCGTTACGCTAAGACAAGGAGGGAATGGTGTCACGTGCTCGTCTCGGCGCCCGTCGTCGCTACCGTGACGACGTCCGCCTCGACTCACGTTATGCTAAGATAGGGTGGCAATGGTGTCACGTGCTCGTCTCGGCGTCCGTCGTCGCTACCGCGACGAAGTCCGCCTCGACTCGCGTTATGCTAAGACAGGGTGGGAATGGTGTCACATGCTCGTCTCGGCATCCGTCATCGCTATCGCGACGACGTCCGCCTCGACTTGCGCTACGCAAAGACAGGG
>NC_057802.1:96958614-96958739 GCF_018294505.1 Triticum aestivum
TTAAGATAGACAGGGTGGCAGTGCTATCACGTGCTCGTCTCGGCGTCCGTCATCGCTACCACGACGACGTCCACCTCGACACGCGTTACGTTAAGACAGGGTGGCAGTGGTGTCACTTGCTCGTC
>NC_057802.1:96958749-96959355 GCF_018294505.1 Triticum aestivum
GTCCGTCGTCGCTACCGCGACGTCGTCCGCCTCGACTCGCGTTACGCTAAGACAGGGTGGTAGTGGTGTCACGTGCTCGTCTTGGCATCCGTCGTCGCTACCGCGACGACGTCCGCCTCGACTCGCGTGACGCTAAGACAGGGAGGCAGTGGTGTCACGTGCTCGTCTCGGCGTCCGTCGTCGCTACCGCGACGACATCCGCCTCAACTCGCGTCACGCTAAGACAGGGTGGCAGTGGTGTCACGTGCTCGTCTCAGCGTCCATCGTCGCTACCGCGACGACGTCCGCCTCGACTCGCGTTACGCTAAGACAGGGTGGCAGTGGTGTCACGTGCTCGTCTCGGCGTCTGTCGTCGGTACCACGACGACGTCCGCCTCGACTCGCGTTACGCTAAGACAGGGTGGCAGTGGTGTCACGTGCTCGTCTCGGCGTCCGTCGTCGGTACCGCGACGACGTCCGCCTCGACTCGCATTACGCTAAGACAGGAAGGCAGTGGTGTCACGTGCTCGTCTCGGCGTTTGTCGTCCCTACCGCGACGACGTCCGCCTCGACTCGCGATACGCTAAGACAGGGTGGCAGTGGTGTCACGTGCTTGTCTCGGCGTCC
>NC_057802.1:96959365-96960127 GCF_018294505.1 Triticum aestivum
ATAGGGAGGCAGTGGTGTCACGTGCTCGTCTGGGCGTCCGTCGTCGCTCCCGCGACGACGTCCGCCTCGACTCGCGTTACGCTAAGACAGGGAGGCAGTTGTGTCACGTGCTCGTCTCGGCGTCCGTTGTCGCTCCCGCGATGACGTCCGCCTCGACTCGCGTTACGCTAAGACAGGGAGGCAGTGGTGTCACGTGCTCGTCTCGGCGTTCGTCGTCGCTACCGCGACGACGTCCGCCTCGACTCGCGTTACGCTAAGACAGGGTGGCAGTGGTGTCACGTGCTTGTTGTCAGGACCCCGACTCGATGTCACATCGATCTAGCCGGTAACACTTCATATCACTTTGCGGCCTCACGCACGGTATTCCCACGGGTGTCGCCTTACCTTTGCCCGGGACCGTTTGCGCCTTTTGGCTCACGTATATGATAGTGTCGCTAGCATCCATATGATAAAGAGCCCGGGCTGACATGACTAGTCGTAAACCCAAAGTGGCACAGACTTACAGGGACAGGCATCCATGACCCAGCTTCGAACGTGTCGGTCATCAGCAAGTGGGTCCGGGCTGTAGCACTGGGCTAGCAGGACTCCGGTAAACCGGGCTGTAGCGGGCTAACAGGACTCCGGTACTCAAAGCGTGACATTTCCCCGAAGGGACAGACACAGGAACGAAGAAGGACACATGCCGGCCAGCCTAAGTGTTCCAGAGCAGTAGCATGCTACCATGGCTCAGCGGTAACACTAGGAGACATTTCCCGGTAAGAG
>NC_057802.1:96960137-96960657 GCF_018294505.1 Triticum aestivum
CGTCGCTACCGTAACGACGTCCGCCTCGACTCACGTTACGCTAAGACAGGGTGGCAGTTGTGTCACGTGCTCGTCTCGGCATCCGTCGTCGCTACCGCGACGACATCCGCCTCGACTAGCGTTACGCTAAGATAGACAGGGTGGCAGTGGTGTCACGTGCTCGTCTCGGCGTCCGTCGTCGCTACCGCGATGACGTCCGCCTGGACTCGCGTTACGCTAAGACAGGGTGGCAGTGGTGTCACGTGCTCGTCTCGGCGTCCGTCGTCGCTACCGCGACGACGTCAGCCTCGACTCGCGTTACGCTAAGACAGGGTGGCGGTTGTGTCACGTGCTCGTCTCGGCGTTCGTCATAGCTACCGCGACGACGTCCGCCTCGACTCGCGTTACGCTAAGACAGGGTGGCAGTGGTGTCACGTGCTCGTCTCGGCGTCCGTCGTCGCTACCGCGACGACGTCTGCCTCGACTCGCGTTACGCTAAGACAGGGTGGCAGTTGTGTCACGTGCTCGTTTCGGCATCCGT
>NC_057802.1:96960963-96961222 GCF_018294505.1 Triticum aestivum
TCCGCCTCGAATCGCGTTACGCTAAGACAAGGTGGCAGTGGTGTCATGTGCTCGTCTTGGCGTCCGTCGTCGCTACCGCGACGACGTCCGCCTCGACTCGCGTTACGCTAAGACAGGGTGGCAGTGGTGTCACATGCTCGTCTCGGCGCCCGTCGTCGCTACCGCGACGGCGTCCGCCTCAACTCGCGTGACCCTAAGATAGACAGGGTGGCAGTGTTGTCACGTGCTCGTCTCAGCGTCCTTCGTCGCTACCGTGACG
>NC_057802.1:97262984-97355466 GCF_018294505.1 Triticum aestivum
TCATTCTGTGTTGCTTCCTCTTTCTCTATGCCATGTTAAGTCAAGCCGACAAGAAAAACGATTAACAATTTAGTTCTTCCGAACAAATTGATGCGTGATACAGACGAACTGAACTTTGATGTTAGACAACCACATGATAGGAGGATGTAATATGTACGAAAGACAGGACGACATGAGATAACCAGAACTATGATGTGTAAACTAAGCAGAAGACATTTCACTAAATTAGAAGCAATGCAATGGAAGGTAGACACCATATGAAAGATGCTACAAATATCGGTCTGCCAAGTTAACAGTGTCTCATCATAAATGCTGTTTAAACAAATGTGACGCAGTACAAGAAATAAATTATATGCAAGATGCAAACAACATCACACTACCAAGTTAAAGGTCTCTCGTCATTAGTGCCATTGCATATTCACAGCTTATGATGTGTAAACTAAGGAGAAGGCATTTCAACAAATTAGAAGCAATGAAAGCTAGACACCATATGAAAGATGCAACGAATATCACTCTACCAAGTTAAAACTGTCTCGTCATAAGTGCCATTTCAACAAATTAGAAGTAGTACAAGCTAGAAAAGAATGTGAGATGTAAACTATATCACACTCCCAAGTCAAACGTGTCTTATGATAAGTGATTGTTGCAGGTTACACAACAGTAGTACTTTGATGTAAGAACATGGTGTGATAGACAGATATTGTATGTTCTAGAAACAGGAACACGTGTATTATTCACAAGTATAATGTGTAAAGTAAGCAGATGAAATTCAACAAAATTAGAAGCAATACAAGATAGACATCATACATAACATGCAACCACATATAACAGTGCCAAGTCAGAGGGAGCACTTGTGATGGTGCACTAGGGGAGACGTGCTCATCATCAACACAGCTACGTTGAGTGTCTATGCATGTGTTGTCTTGGAAATCATCTTGGGGGGATGGAGGAGTAGAATCTGTAGAGGCCCTCCATTTGGAAGGAGCACCTTCATCCGCTGCCTTGCTAACTTTCTTCCGCTTTATTGATTTTGAATTGTCAAGTAAAACCGAAAAGAAAAAGCAATAAATTCACTCTTCAGAACTCATTCGTGCATGATAATGACAATCAGTACTTTGATGTAAGGCAAACACATGATTCCAGGATGGAATAATACGAAAAAAGGACGGCATGGCATATTCACAACTTTTTGTGTAAACTAAACAAAAACCATTTCAACAAATAAGAAGCAATGCAAGCTAGACACCATATGAAAGATGCAACCAATATGACTCTGCTAAGTTAAAAGCGTCCCATCATAAATGGCATTTCAACAAATTAGAAGCAGCGCATGCTATAAATCATATGAAAGATGCAACTAATATCACACTACATATACTAAAGGTGTCTCGTCATATTGATTTATGCGGGATACAAAACAACAATAGTTTTATGTAAGGACATGCTTAATAGACATATGTACTATGTACTAAAAACAGGAAGGCATGTCACATTAACAGGTATAATGTATAAATTAAGCAGAATAGCACATGCAATTTAACCAGATTGGAAGAATTACAATCTAGACACCATATGCAACATGCAACCACATATCACGCTGCCAAGTTAGAGCAAGCACCTACGATGCTAGTGTAGGGGAAATGTGGTAATCAACAATAGAGCTACGTTCACTATCTTCATCTAGCCTTGTTGTTTCTTGAGAATCATGTGGGGAGGCTGACGCTGCATTCTTTAAATGAGGATCTTTTATCACAGTAGTCCACTGGCCTGACTTCCTCATCATAAGTGATTGATGAGGGATAAACAAGAACATTAGTTTGATGTAAGAACATGGTTAATAGACAGATGTACTAGTATGTACCAAAAATAGGAAGGCATGTCATATTCAAAGGTATAGTGTGTAAGCTAAGCAGATGCAATTTAACCAAATTGGAAGCAATACAAGCTAAACATCCGGCTGGAGTGGTGAGCATGATCATCTAGGACCTGAGGGCTTGGTGGGAGGCGGGTTGCTTCACCACCATCGTGGCTTTTTAGTTGGCTTCCAGGTGATGCATGTCTGTGTTGGGCTTGTCACTGGCTCGGCCAGTGCCCTGACTAGCTATTTGTCTTCTGGTGCTCTCGGGATGGTGGTTCATGCAAAAAAATATATTTCCTTATCTTGATAAAGACCGACTTCAGCCTTTCGAATACAAGCTAGACACCATATGCAACATGCAACCACATATCACATCGTGAAGTTAAAGCAAGCACCTGAGATGGTGGTTCAAGGCGAGCGAGATCATCAACTCCAGAGCTACGTTTACCTTCTCCATCTGTTAAACATACAACCTTTAAAGCGAAAACACGTGTCTTGCCTGCCCGCGAAGCAAGCAGTAGCGACTTCTCTCTTTTCTTTTCTGCTTCTGTCAAGGCAGAGTCTGAAATACCCTTGCATAAAAACACAATAGTGAGAGTATGGGTGAAGTGTGTGCAGAACTAGTGCACTGTAAAAGTAGCAGATAGCAGGTGGCTGAAAAATAAATGACAGGAGACATATGATAGCTCTACAACATTGCATGGCAAACAAAATTAGATTCTACTCTGTATGATTTTGTAATATATGAGCACAGGAAATGCAGGTACTCCTCCAGCACACCACCACATGTGGTCCTATCATGATAACAGTTGACTGAAAATAAATAGGTCAGTCACTTTTTTTATGAACCGTCCGATCTATAAGGAATGGGCAGATGGCCTTCGTCTACCTCCCGCCAGTCACTGTTGACGATCTTTCTCGAACCGCCAGCGACCACCGGCCCAGACCCCTGCCTCCGCTGCCCCGCCCTGCCTTGACCTCACACCACCGCCATGCTTGGCAGCGCCCCCAGGCCATCCCCTTAATCCCGGCTGACCTCCAGATCGGGCGCCAGCAGCTCTAGGCCCCACACGCCCCTAAGATAAACACCGAGGTGCTGCTTTCCCGGCGTAATAGGCGGACTAGCGCCTGTTACGCCGAGGAATGCTTTCTTTAATTGGGAATCAACTGACCAGGAATTGAAATCCAGGGGGGCGACGGACCAATAGCTAAGGTGAAATAGTATACGAGGAGAAACCTTGTGCATCCCGAGTTACTAGGAACATCTAGTATGAAGAAGAAGCGGTCAACTAGTGTCTTCTGTGGGATGAATACCGTGAAAGCAGACACGTAAGATTTGCATGAATAATGGAAGAGGAGTACCATTTATGGTTGCCGGTGTGGTCTCCTCCATATGTTGCGGTGATCTTCTTGTTTTTGCCTGGGGAACCGATGTTTTGGAGGAGGGTGCAGGCTTGGACGAACCCATGGCCAAATTGTTGACTGTGTTGCCATGGCCATATGTCGGCGGAGGGGAAGCAGATCCGAGGCGGCGAAGGACGGTGTAGCAGGAACAGGTCCGGTGCGGTGGACGGTGGCGAAGTTGGAGCGGCAGCGGTGAGGCATAGGACGGCGTGGTTGAACTGGCTTGGGTCCGGACGGATCGGCCTCGGCTTCAACTACTAGCCGTGGAGGGCGTTGCGGTTGAGGTTGCGGTGGATGACGACGTCAGGATATTGGCTCCAGCATGATGGAGGAGGGCGACGGTTGATGGGTGGGATGGGGTGGCGGACGGAGGACGCCGGGGTTTCGCGGCTGGTGGAGAGGTAGTTTTGGCGCCCACAGAGTACGAATGGGGAATCAGATGGGGGGCAGGGGAGCTAAGGGAGAACCATGTTTCGGTCTGGGACGTGCTTGTTTTTGGCTTTTTTGAACAGATGGGACGCGCTTGTTTGAAATTTGGGGAAAGTACAAACTTTACCCCCCTCTTAAATTTTGGACCTACTGCAGGTCGGGGGTAGGATGGTAATCCCAGGTGTCCCAAATAGTGGGCGGGAGTGATTTCGACCGCGCGCATGTGTGCTTAGGCGGCCATTGTGTATGAATGTTTTCCGGAGGCGGTTGCGTGGCGTCTAGATGAAGCTACAAACCTACCCCGGTTTAGACCTTGGGACGTCGGGCCTGTAGGTTTCACGGGTCGGAGTTAGAAAAGTAATTTCCTTCTACTACCAAACATGTGTCTCACGCAGTTTCGGGCGAGTAGAGGCTCTTTTGGCGCTTCGTTCGATATTTTGAAACAGAAGCATTCACGTTTAGAGTACTCTTGAACTTTGAGGATTGACCTAACTAGACAACATTAAATTTGACCTTGTATGTTTGAAACCTCATTAAATTATCCGCTTCTTTTTGAAATTTTGACACTTGAAAATCCTATAACTATGATTATTTTGGAATGGAGGAGCTAAATTTCAATCTATTTTGTACACGACTATATATGCTATTATGTACAAAATCAGAGCAAAGATTGGTGCCCCCATAATTTAGGTATGATTTACAAATGCCATGATATCGAATTCAAATAATTGAATGGACTTCATGTTGAATTTGATTTTTTAAACCACCTTAAGTTGAATTAAAATGTATGCTAGTTCATAGCTAGCTATTTATAATGTTCATTGTGTAACTTTCGTATGTATAATGTACTTTACACACACAACATGAACTATACTCATGTTTATATTCGATTGCTAAAGCGATGCATTGTGTGGAGTTCAAAATACTAACTATGTGGATCAATTATGTCGAATAATAACATAGACATGCTCAAATTCGATAGAATCTAGATGTCTAATGGATCAATGACCGTTCCTTACGCGAATTGCAAATATCATGATCCCATCCTAATATTTGGATACAATTTATATCTTTAATCAATGTGTACATCGGTCTTTTATGTGTAGTTTCACTCTCCATCGGTGGTCTCTCACACAGGCTCACACACTCTCTCCCAAGGTGTCTTTCTCGCAGACATGCTCTCGATATAACCCTCCCCCCTCTCGTAACCATTTACGACTGTTTTCACTAAACTTTATCACAAGCATACACACGCACAATCCCCATCGACCCTTTCTATATACATAGACCTGCCTACGTGTCTCCTGTCACTACAAAAAAAGACACATCCGTGACATTTTGGGCCGAACGAATTTTTTTCTGTCATGCTTATGACACTTCTATGACGATAATTGTGACAAAACCCGGTATCATCATAGATGTGGTGGGCTCCTACTTCTATGACAAAAAATCATGACAGAAAATGGGCTTTTCGTCCTGGGCGGGCCAGAGACGCAACTGCATGACATTCTTCGGGCCGTCCATGACGGAGAAAACCGTGGTAGAAGCGAGGGCGAGGAAAATATTGGGGGAGTTCCCGATTACGGTGGGTGATACGTCTCCAACGTATCTATAATTTTTGATTGTTCCATGCTATATTATATTCTGTTTTGGATGTTTATAATGGGCTTTACTATACACTTTTATATTATTTTTGGGACTAACCTATTAACCGGAGGCCCATCCTGAATTGCTGTTTTTTTTCCTATTTCAGTGTTTCGAAGGAAAAGGATAACAAACGGAGTCTAAACGGAATGAAACCTTCGGGAACATGATTTTCGGAACAAACGTGATCCAAAGGACTTGGAGTCTACGTAAAGCAATCAACGAGGAGAGCACGAGGCTGGGGGCATGCCTACCCCCACAGGCGCGCCCTCCACCCTCGTGGGCCCATGTTGCTCCACCGACGTACTTCTTCGTCCTATATATACCCATATACCCTGGAAACATCAGATACGGAGCAAAAACCCTATTTCCACCGCCGCAACCTTCTGTACCTGTGAGATCCCATCTTGGGGCCTTTTCCGGCGCTCCGCCGGAGGGGGCATTTATCACGGAGGGCTTCTACATCAACACCATAGCCTCTCCGATGATGTGTGAGTAGTTTACCTCAGACCTTCGGGTCCATAGTTATTAGCTAGATGGCTTTTTCTCTCTCTTTCGATCTCAATACAAAGTTCTCCTCGATCTTCTTGGAGATCTATTCGATGTAATCTTATTTTGCGGTGTGTTTGTCGAGATCCGATGAATTGTGGGTTTATGATCAAGATTATCTATGAAGAATATTTGAATCTCCTCTGAATTCTTTTATGTATGATTGGTTATCTTTGCAAATCTCTTCGAATTATCAGTTTGGTTTGGCCTACTAGATTGATCTTTCTTGCAATGGGAGAACTGCTTAGCTTTGGGTTCAATCGTGCGGTGTCCTTTCCCAGTGACAGCAGGGGCAGCATGGCACGTATTGTATTGTTGCCATCGAGGATAAAAAGATGGGGTTTATATCATATTGCATGAGTTTATGCCTCTACATCATGTCATCTTACTTAAAGCATTACTCTGTTCTTATGAACTTAATACTCTAGATGCATGCTGGATAGCGGTTGATGTGTGGAGTAATAGTAGTAGATGCAGAATCGTTTCGATCTAATTGTCGCGGACGTGATGCATATATACATGATCATACCTAGATATTCTCATAACTATACTCAATTCTATCAATTGCTCGACAGTAATTCGTTTACCCACCGTAATACTTATGCTCTTGAGAGAAGGCACTAGTGAAACCTATGGCCCCCGGGTCTATTTTCCATCATATTAATCTTCCAACACTTGCTATTTTTATTGCCGTTTATTTTACTTTGCATCTTTATCATAAAAATACCAAAAATATTATCTTATCATATCTATCAGATCTCAATCTCGTAAGTGACCGTGAAGGGATTGACAACCCCTTTATCGCGTTGGTTGTGAGGTTCTTATTTGTTTGTGTAGGTGCGTGGGACTTGTGCGTGATCTCCTACTGGATTGATACCTTGGTTCTCAAAAACTGAGGGAAATACTTACGCTACTTTACTGCATCACCCTTTCCTCTTCAAGGGAAAACCAACGTAGTGCTCAAGAGGTAGCAAGAAGGATTTCTGGCGCCGTTGCCAGTGAGATTCGCGCCAAGTCAAGTCAACATACCAAGTACCCATCACAAACTCTTATCCCTGGCACTACATTATTTGCCATTTGCCTCTCGTTTTCCTCTCCCCACTTCACCCTTGCCGTTTTATTCGCCCTCTCTTTTCCGTTTGCCTCTTTTTCGCTTGCTTCTTGTTTGCTCGTGTGTTGGATTGCTTGCTTGTCACGATGGCTCAAGATAATACTAAATTGTGTGACTTTACCAATACCAACAACAATGATTTTCTTAGCACTCCAATTGCTCCTCTTATCGATGCTAAATCTTGTGAAATTAATGTTGCTTTGTTGAATCTTGTCATGAAAGATCAATTCGCCGGCCTTCCTAGTGAAGATCACGCTACTCATCTGAATAGCTTCGTTGATTTTTGTGATATGCAAAAGAAGAAAGATGTGGACAATGATATTGTTAAATTGAAGCTATTTCCTTTTTCGCTTAGAGATCGTGCTAAAGTTTGGTTTTCGTCTTTGCCTAAAAATAATATTGATTCATGGAATAAGTGCAAAGATGCTTTTATCTCTAAGTATTTTCCTCCCGCTAAGACCATCTCTCTTAGAAACGATATCATGAATTTTAAGCAACTTGATCATGAACATGTTGCACAAGCTTGGGAGAGGATGAAATTAATGATACGTAATTGCCCTACACATGGTTTGAATCTTTGGATGATTATATAATTTTTGATGCCGGATTGAATTTTGCTTCTAGAAATCTTTTAGATTCGGCCTTGGGAGGCACTTTTATGGAAATCACCTTAGGCGAAGCTACTAAACTCCTAGATAATATTATGGTTAATTATTCTCAATGGCACACCGAAAGATCTACTAATAAAAAAGTGCATGCGATAGAAGAAATTAATGTTTTGAGTGGAAAGATGGATGAACTTATGAAATTATTTGCTACTAAAAGTGTTTCTTATGATCCTATTGATATGCCTTTGTCTACTTTGATTGAGAATAATAATGAATCTATGGATGTGAATTTTGTTAGTAGGAATAATTTTGGTAACAACGCGTATAGAGGTAACTTTAATCCTAGGCCGTTCCCTAGTAATTCCTCTAATAATTATGGTAATTCCTACAACAATTCTTATGGAAATTTTAATAAGATGCCCTCTGAATTTGAGACTAGTATTAAGGAGTTTAGGAATTCGCAAAAGAATTTCAATGCTTTGCTTGAAGAAAAATTGCTTAAGGTTGATGAATTGGCTAGGAACGTTGATAGAATTTCTCTTGATGTTGATTCCTTGAAACTTAGATATATTCCACCTAAGCATGATATCAATGAGTCTCTCAAAGCCATGAGAATTTCCATTGATGAGTGCAAAGAAAGAACCGCTAGGATGTGTGCTAAGAAAGATTGGTTTGTGGAAGCATGTTCTTGTAGTTTCTATGAAAATAAAGATGAAGATATAAAAGTTATTGATGTGTCTCCTATTAAATCTTTGTTTTGCAATATGAATCTTTATAATGATGGGACTGGAGATGAGTCACCTTTACCTAGGAGGCGTCCCAAAAATTCGGAGTTTTTAGATCTTGATGCAAAAATTGGTAAAAGTGGGATTGAAGAGATTAAAACTTTAGATATTAATGAACCCACTATTTTGGATTTCAAGGAATTTAATTATGATAATTGCTCTTTGATAGATTGTATTTCCTTGTTGCAATCTTGCTAAATTCTCCTCATGCTTATAGCCAAAATAAAGCTTTTACAAAACATATCGTTGACGCTTTAATGGAATCTTATGAAGAAAAACTTGAGTTGGAAGTTTCTATCCCTAGAAAACTTTATGATGAGTGGGAACCTACTATTAAAATTAAAACAAAAGATCACGAATGCTATGCTTTGTGTGATTTGGGTGCTAGTGTTTCCACGATTCCAAAAACTTTGTGTGATTTGTTAGGTTTCCGCGAATTTGATGATTGCTCTTTAAACTTGCACCTTGCAGATTCCACTATTAAGAAACCTATGGGAAGAATTAATGATGTTCTTATTGTTGCAAATAGGAACTATGTGCCCGTGGATTTTATTGTTCTTGATATAGATTGCAATCCTTCATGTCCTATTATTCTTGGTAGACCTTTCCTTAGAACGATTGGTGCAATTATTGATATGAAGGAAGGGAATATTAGATTCCAATTTCCGTTAGGGAAAGGCATGGAACACTTCCCTAGAAATAAAATTACCTTATGAATCTATTATGAGAGCTACTTATGGATTGCCTACCAAAGATGGCAATACCTAGATCTATCCTTGCTTTTATGCCTAGCTAGGGGCGTTAAATGATAGCGCTTGTTGGGAGGCAACCCAATTTTATTTTAGTTTTTTTTTGCTTTTTGCTTCTGTTTAGGAATAAATATTTGATCTAGCCTCTGGTTAGATTTTTTAATGTTTTAATTAGTGTTTGTGCCAAGTTAAACCTATAGGATCTTCTCGGATGATAGTTATTTGATCTTGCTGAAAATTCCAGAAACTTTCTGTTCACGAAAACAATTGTTTAAAATCACCAGAACGTGATAAATACTGATTCCAATTGCAGTAGATCAATAAACAAATTGTCTAGGTTTTCCTATTTTGGTATAAGTTTTTGAGTTCCAGAAGTTTGCGTTAGTTACAGATTACTACAGACTGTTCTGTTTTTGACAGATTCTGTTTTTCGTGTGTTGTTTGCTTATTTTGATGAATCTATGGCTAGTAAAAGAGTTTATAAACCATAGAAAAGTTGGAATACATTAGGTTTAACACCAGTATAAATAAAGAATGAGTTCAATACAGTACCTTGAAGGGGTGTTTTGTTTTCTTTCACTAACGGAGCTCACGAGATTTTCTGTTGAGTTTTGTGTTGTGATGTTTTCAAGTTTTGGGTAAAAGATTTGATGGATTATGGAACAATAAGTGGCAAGAGCCTAAGCTTGGGGATGCTCATGGCACCCCAAGATAATCTAAGGACACCAAAAATCCAAAGCATGGGGATGCCCCGGAAGGCATCCCCTCTTTCGTCTTCATCCATCGGTAACTTTACTTGGAGCTATATTTTTATTCACCACATGATATGTGTTTTGCTTGGAACGTCTTGTATGATTTGAGTCTTTGCTTTTTAGTTTACCACAATCATCCTTTCTGTACACACCTTTTGAGAGAGACACACATGATTCGGAATTTATTAGAATACTCTATGTGCTTCACTTATATCTTTTGAGCTATATAGTTTTTGCTCTATTGCTTCACTTATATCTTTTAGAGCACGGTGGTGGATTTGTTTTATAGAAACTATTTTTTTCTCATGCTTCACTTATATTATTTTGAGAGTCCTACAAAACAGCATGGTAATTTTCTTTAATTATGATAGGCATCCAAGATTAGTAAAAAAAAATCTTATGAGTGTGTTGAATACTATGAGAAGTTTGATGCTTGATAATTGTTTTGAGATATGAAGATGGTGATATTAGAATCATGCTAGTTGAGTAGTTCTGAATTTGAGAAATACTTGTGTTAAAGTTTGTGATTCCCGTAGCATGCACGTATGGTGAACCGTTATGTGATGAAGTCGGAGCATGATTTATTTATTGATTGTCTTCCTTCTGAGTGGCGGTCGGGGACGAGCGATGGTCTTTTCCTACCAATCTATCCCCCTAGGATCATGCGTGTAATACTTTGCTTTGATAACTTGTAAATTTTTGCAACAAGTATATGAGTTCTTTATGACTAATGTTGAGTCCATGGATTATACGCACTTTCTTCCTTCCACCATTGCTAGCCTCTCTAATACCGCGCACTTTTCGCCGGTATTATACACCCACCATATACCTTCCTCAAAACAGCCACCATACCTACCTATCATGGCATTTCCATAGCCATTCCGAGATATATTTCCATGCAACTTACCACCGTTCCGTTTACTATGGCACGCTCCATCATTGTCATATTGCTTTGCATGATCATGTAGTTGACATCGTATTTGTGGCAAAGCCACCACTCATAATTCTTTCATACATGTCACTCTTGATTAATTGCATATCCCCGTACACCGCCGGAGGCATTCACATAGAGTCATATTTTGTTCTAAGTTTTGAGTAGTAATTCTTGACTTGTAAAGTAAATAAAAGTGTGATGATCATCATTATTAGAGCATTGTCACAAGTGAGGAAAGGATGATGGAGACTATGATTCCCCCACAAGTCGGGATGAGACTCTGGACGAAAAAAAGAGAAAAAAAGAGGCCATAAAAAAGGCCCAAAGAAAAAAATGAGAGAAAAGAGAGAAGGGACAATGCTACTAGCCTTTTACCACACTTGTGCTTCAAAGTAGCACCATGATCTTCATGATAGAGAGTCTCCTATGATATCACTTTCATATGCTAGTGGGAATTTTTCATTATAGAACTTGGCTTGTATATTCCAATGATGGGCTTCCTCAAAATGCCCTAGGTCTTCGTGAGCAAGCGAGTTGGATGCACACCCACTTAGTTTCTCTTGTTGAGCTTTCATATACTTATAGCTCTAGTGCATCCGTTGCATGGCAATGCCTACTCACTCACATTGATATCTATTGATGGGCATCTCCATAGCCCGTTGATACGCCTAGTTGATGTGAGACTATCTTCTCCTTTTTTGTCTGCTCCACAACCACCATTCTATTCGACATATAGTGTTGTCCATGGCTCACGCTCATGTATTGCGTGAAGATTGAAAAAGTTTGAGAACATCAAAAGTATGAAACAATTGCTTGGCTTGTCATCGGGGGTTGTGCATGATTAAATACTTTGTGTGATGAAGATAGATCATAGCCAGACTATATGATTTTGTAGGGATAACTTTCTTTGGCCATGTTATTTTGAGAAGACATAATTGCTTAGTTAGTATGCTTGAACTATTATTATTTTTATGTCAATATTAAACTTTTGTCTTGAATCTTTCGGATCTGAATATTCATACCACAAATAAGAGAATTACATTGAAAATTATGCTAAGTAGCATTCCACATAAAAAACTATGTTTTGATCATTTACCTACTCGAGGACGAGCAGGAATTAAGCTTGGGGATGCTTGATACGTCTCCAACGTATCTATAATTTTTTATTGTTCCATGCTATATTATATTCTGTTTTGGATGTTTAATGGACTTTACTATACACTTGTATATTATTTTTGGGACTAACCTATTAACCGGAGGCCCAACCCGAATTGTTGTTTTTTTGCCTATTTCAGTGTTTCGAAGGAAAAGGATATCAAACGGAGTCCCAATGGAATGAAACCTTCGGGAACATGATTTTTGGAACAAACGTGATCCAGAGGACTTGGAGTCTATGTAAAGCAATCAACGAGGTGAGCATGAGGCAGGGGGCGCGCCTACCCCCCAGGTGCGCCCTCCACCCTCGTGGGGCCAATGTTGCTCCACCGACGTACTTCTTCCTCCTATATATACCCATATCCCCTGGAAACATCAGATACAGAGCAAAAACCCTATTTCCACCGCCGCAACCTTCTGTACCCGTGAGAGCCCATCTTGGGGCCTTTTCCGGAGCTCCGCCGGGGGGGCATTGATCACAGAGGGCTTCTACATCAACACCATAGCCTCTCCGATGATGTGTGAGTAGTTTACCTCAGACTTTCGGGTCCATAGTTATTAGCTAGATGGCTTTTTCTCTTTTGTTGGATCTCAATACAAATTTCTCCTCGATCTTCTTGGAGATCTATTCGATGTAATCTTCTTTTGCAGTGTGTTTGTCGAGATCCGATGAATTGTGGGTTTATGATCAAGATTATCTATGAACAATATTTGAATCTCCTCTGAATTCTTTATGTATGATTGGTTATCTTTGCAAGTCTCTTCGAATTATCAGTTTGGTTTGGCCTACTAGATTGATCTTTCCTGCGATGGGAGAAGTGCTTAGCTTTGGGTTCAATCTTGCGCTGTCCTTTCCCAGTGACTGTAGGGGCAGCAAGGCACGTATTGTATTGTTGCCATCAAGGATAAAAAGATGGGGTTTATATCATATTGCATGAGTTTATCCCTCTACATCATGTCATCTTACTTAAAGCATTACTCTGTTCTTATGAACTTAATACTCTAGATGCATGCTGGATAGCGGTTGATGTGTGGAGTAATAGTAGTAGATGCAGAATCGTTTCGATCTACTTGTCGCGGACGTGATGCCTACATACATGATCATACCTAGATATTCTCATAACTATGCTCAATTCTATCAATTGCTCGACAGTAATTCGTTTACCCACCGTAATACTTATGCTCTTGAGAGAAGCCACTAGTGAAACCTATGGCCCCCGGGTCTATTTTCCATCATATTAATCTTCCAACACTTAGCTATTTTTATTGCCGTTTATTTCACTTTGCATCTTTATCATAAAAATACCAAAAATATTATCTTATCATATCTATCAGATCTCACTCTCGTAAGTGACCGTGAAGGGATTGACAACCCCTTTATCGCGTTGGTTGTGAGGTTCTTATTTGTTTGTGTAGGTGCGTGGGACTTGTGCGTGATCTCCTACTGTATTGATACCTTGGTTCTCAAAAACTGAGGGAAATACTTACGCTACTTTACTGCATCACCCTTTCCTCTTCAAGGAAAAACCAACACAGTGCTCAAGAGGTAGCAGTGGGTGGTCGGGGGCCGAGCGATGCGCGTTTCTCTCGTACGTACACGTGTGTGTGTGAGGTGTTGCGCTCTAACCGAACCCGAGCGATTGCACTGCAGGCTACGCGGTACTGAACTCAAGTGATCGATTGATCCCTTGCTGTTAACTAAACCCGAGTGATTCCTTCGCTACTGCTGCTAACGGAAGCCGATCAAACACTGTTGCCTCCTTCCCTTGATGAACAGTGAGCGTTGTTGGGGGGTTTGGATGAACAGTTCCCCGTGGGGGTTGGATGAACAGGACCCCGTGGTAGTAGAGGCCATTGCCGGTGGATGAACTGGACCCCGATCGATCGAGCCGGTGGATGAACAGGACCCCATGGAGGGCTGGATGAACAGGACCCCGTGGAGGGCTGGTTGAACAGTAGCCGGTGGAGGGCTGGTTTAACAGTAGCCGTTGGAGGGCTGGATGAACAGTAGCCCGTGGAGGGGTGGTTGAACAGGACCCTGTGGAGAGGGCTGGTTGAATAGTAGCCGGTGGAGGAGCGCGCGGTGGAAACTGGATGAACAGGAGCCCGTGGATGAACAGTTGCAGGTGGAGGCTGGAGGAGGTCGACGGTGGATGAACAGGAGCCCGTGGAGGCAGTCGACGGTGGATGAAACAGTAGCCCGTTGAGGCAGTCGACGGTGGAGATGAACAGTATCCCGCTTTGCGGTACGCCACACCCCTCCCGATGAGCATGACCCCCATTTCGACCGTAGCGCTAAGTCCGTTTCCTCCGTTTTGCCGTACGCCACACCCCTCCCGATCAACAGGACCCTGTTTCGACCGTAGGAGGTTCGTTTCCTCCTTTTTGTGGTACGCCAGACCCCTCTCGATGAACAGGATCACGTTTCCACCATGGCCGGTCGAACACAAGGCCGTTTCCTCCGTTCTGTGATACGCCAGGCCTCGTTTCCATCGGCTGTTCCGTCCAAGCCGGTTAGCTCCCGATGAACAGCACGCGTTCCGTTTCCTCCTGATGAACACGACGCATTCCATTGCCTCCCCATGAACACGACGACGATGCAGTTTCTCCGTTTCGACCCAACCGTGTACACGAGCCCTGGCCGTACGTATGCGCGAGTAGGTGTTCGAGACCCCGCCTGTATGTACGTACGTGGCCGTATTTACTTTCTTGCACCCTGGCCGCTGTACGTACGTGTACATGCTACGTGCGTGAAGGAAATATGCCCTAGAGGCAATAATAAAGTTATTATTTATTTCCTTTTTATGATAAATGTTTATTATTCATGCTAGAATTATATTAACCGGAAACTTAGTACATGTGTGAATACATAGACAAAACAAAGTGTCCCTAGTATGCCTCTACTTGACTAGTTCGTTTATCAAAGATGGTTATGTTTCCTAACCATAGACATGTGTTGTCATTTGATGAACGAGATCACATCATTAGGAGAATGATGTGATGGACAAGACCCATTAGTTAGCTTAGCATTATGATCGTTACGGTTTCATTGCTACTGCTTTCTTCATGACTTATACATGTTCCTCAGACTATGAGATTATGCAATTTCCGAATACCGTAGGAACACCTTGTGTGCTATCAAACGTCACAACGTAACTGGGTGATTATAAAGATGCTCTACAGGTGTCTCCGATGGTGTTTGTTGAGTTGGCATAGATCGAGATTAGGATTTGTCACTCTGTGTATGGAAGAGGTATCTCTGGGCCCTCTCGGTAATGCACATCACTATAAGCCTTGCAAGCATTGTGACTAATGAGTTAGTTGCGGGATGATGCATTACGGAATGAGTAAAGAGACTTGCCAGTAACGAGATTGAACTAGGTATTGAGATACCGACGATCGAATCTCGGGCAAGTAACATACCGATGACAAAGGGAACAACGTATGTTGTTATGCGGTTTGACCGATAAAGATCTTCATAGAATATGTAGGAACCAATATGAGCATCCAGGTTCCGCTATTGGTTATTGACTGGAGATGAGTCTCGGACATGCCTACATAGTTCTCGAACCCGTAGGGTCCGCACGCTTAAAGTTTGGTGACGATCGGTATTATGAGTTTATGTATTTTGATGTACCGAAGGTAGTTCGGAGTCCCGGATATGATCACAGACATGAAGAGGAGTCTCGAAATGATCGAGACATACAGATCGATATATTGGACGACTATATTTGCACATCGGAATGGTTCCGGGTGAGATCGGGCATTTACCGGAGTACCGGGAGGTTACCAGAACCCCCCGGGAGGTATATGGGCCTTATTGTGCCATAGTGGGAGAGAGGAGAAGGGAGCAAAGGAGGGGGCGCGCCCCCCCAAGCCCAATCCGAATTGGGAGGGGGCCGGCCCCCCCTTTCCTTCCTCCTTCCTCCCCCTTTCTTCTCTCCTAATCCAACTAGGGAAGGGGGGATCCTACTCCCGGTGGGAGTAGGACTCCCCTTGGGGCGCGCCTAGGAGGCCGGCCCCCTCCCCCTCCTCCACTCCTTTATACACGGGGGAGGGCGCACCCCATAGACACACAAGTTGATCATTGATCTCTTAGCCGTGTGCGGTGCCCCCTCCACCATAATCCACCTCGTTCATATCGTCGTAGTGCTTAGGCGAAGCCCTGTGCCGGTAGATTCATCATCACCGTCATCACGCCATCGTGCTGACGAAGCTCTTCTCCGACACTCTGCTGGATCGTGAGTTCGTGGGACGTCACCGAGCCGAACGTGTGCAGATCATGGAGGTGCCGTAGCTTCGGTGCTAGGATCGGTCGATCGTGAAGACGTACGACTACATCAACCGCATTGTCATAACGCTTCTGCTTACGGTCTACGAGAGTACGTAACAACACTCTCCCCTCTCGTTGCTATGCATCACCATGTTCTTGCGTGTGCGTAGGAACATTTTTTTAAATTACTATGTTACCCAACAGTGGCATCCGAGCCAAGTTTATGCGTAGATGTTATATGCACGAGTAGAACACAAGTGAGTTGTGGGCGATAATAGTCATACTGCTTACCAGCATGTCATACTTTGATTCGGCGGTATTGTTGGATGAAGCGGCCCGGACCGACATTATGCGTACGCTTACGCGAGACTGGTTTTACCGACGTGCTTCGCACACAGGTGGCTGGCGGGTGTCAGTTTCTCCAACTTTAGTTGAATCGAGTGTGGCTACGCCCGGTCCTTGTGAAGGTTAAAACAGCACATACTTGACGAAAAATTGCTATGGTTTTGATGCGTAGGTAAGAACGGTTCTTGCTCAGCCTGTAGCAGCCATGTAAAACTTGCAACAACAAAGTAGAGGACATCTAACTTGTTTTTGCAGGGCATGTTGTGATGTGGTATGGTCAAGACATGATGCTAAATTTTGTTGTATGAGATGATCATGTTTTGTAACAGAGTTATCGGCAACTGACAGGAGCCATATGGTTGTCGCTTTATTGTATGAAATGCAATCGCCATGTAATTGCTTTACTTTATCACTAAGCGGTAGCGATAGTCGTAGAAGCAATAGTTGGCGAGACGACAACAATGCTACGATGGAGATCAAGGTGTCGTGCCGGTGACGATGGTGATCATGACAATGCTTTGGAGATGGAGATCAAAGGCACAAGATGATGATGGCCATATCATATCACTTATATTGATTGCATGTGATGTTTATCATTTATGCATCTTATTTTGCTTAGTTCGACGGTAGCATTATAAGATGATATATCACTAAATTTCAAGGTACACGTGTTCTCCCTAAGTATGCACCGTTGCGAAAGTTCGTCGTGCCGAGACACCACGTGATGATTGGGTGTGATAAGCTCTACATTCACATACAACGGGTGCAAGCCAGTTTTGCACATGCAGAATACTCGGGTTAAACTTGACGAGCCTAGCATATGTAGATATGGCCTCGGAACACTGGAGACCGAAAGGTCGAGCGTGAATCATATAGTAGATATGATCAACATAGTGATGTTCACCATTGAAAACTACTCCATCTCACGTGATGATCGGACATGGTTTAGTTGATTTGGATCACGTGATCATTTAGATGACTAGAGGGATGTCTATCTAAGTGGGAGTTCTTAAGTAATATGATTAATTGAACTTTAATTTATAATGAACTTAGTCCTGATAGTATTTGCATATCTATGTTGTAGATCAATAGCTCGCGATGTAGTTTCCCGTTTATTTTTGATATGTTCCTAGAGAAAAATTAAGTTGAAAAATGTTAGTAGCAATGATGCGGACTAGCTCCGTGATCTGAGGATTATCCTCATTGCTGCACAGAAGTATTATGTCCTTGATGCACCGCTAGGTGACAGACCTATTGCAGGAGCAGATGCAAACGTTATGAACGTTTGACGATGCTCAGTATGATGACTACTTGATAGTTTAGTGCACCATGCTTTACGGCTTAGAACCGGGACTTCAAAAAAATGTTTTGAATGACATGGAGCATATGAGATGTTCCAAGAGTTGAAATTGGTATTTAATACTCATGCCCATGTCGAGAGGTATGAGACCTCTGACAATACTTTTCCTACAAGATGGAGGAGAATAGCTCAACCAGTGAGCATGTGCTCAGATTGTCTGGGTACTACAATTGCTTGAATCAAGTGGGAGTTAATCTTCCAGATAAGATAGTAATTAACAAAGTCTCTAGTCACTATCACCAAGTTACTAGAACTTCGTGATGAACTATAATATGCAAGGGATAACGAAAATAATTCCCAAGCTCTTCGCGATGCTAAAATCGGCGAAGGTAGAAATCAAGAAAAGCATCAAGTGTTGATGGTTAACAAGACCACTAGTTTCAAGAAAAGGGCAAAGGGATAGAAAGGGAACTCCAAGAAGATTGTCAAACAAGTTGTCACTCCCGTGAAGAAGCCCAAAGCTAGACCCAAGCCTGAAACTGAGTGCTTCTACTTCAAAGGAAATTGTCCCTAGAAGTGGAACTGCCCTAGATACTTGGCGGATAAGAAGGATGACATAGTGAACAAAGGTATATTGGATATACATGTTATTGATGTGTACTTTACTAGTGTTTGTAGCAACCCCTCGGTATTTGATACAGGTTTAGTTGCTAAGAGTAGTAACTCGAAACGGGAGTTGCAAAATAAACAGAGACTAGTTAAGGGCGAGGTGATGATATATGTTGGAAGCAATTCCAAGGTTGATAAGATCACCATCACACACTCCCTTTACCTTCGGGATTAGTGTTGAACCTAAAATAAATGTTATTTAGTTTTGCGTTGAGCATGAATATGATTGGATCATGTTTATTGCAATACGGTTATTCATTTATGTCAAAGAATAATTGTTGTTCTATTTACATGAATAAAACCTTCTATGGTCATACACTCAATATAAATGGTTTACTGAATCTCGATCGTAGTGATACACATATTCATAATATTGAAGCCAAAAGATGCAAAGTTAATAATGATAGTGCAACTTATTTGTGGCACTGCCATTTAGGTCATATTGGTGTAAAGCGCATGAAGAAACTCCATGCTGATGGGCTTTTGGAATCACTTGATTATGAATCACTTGATGCTTGCGAACCATGCCTCATGGTCAAGATGACTAAGACTCCGTTCTCCGGAACAATGGAGCGAGCCACTGACTTATTGGAAATAATACATACCGATGTATGCGGTCCAATGAGTGTTGAGGCTCACGGCGGGTATCATTGTTTTCTGACCTTCACAGATGATTTGAGCAGATATGCGTATATCTACTTGATGAAACACAAGTCCGAAACACTTGAAAAGTTCAAAGATTTTCAGAGTGAAGTAGAGAATCAGCGTAACAAGAAAATAAAGTTTCTACGACCTGATCGTAGAGGCAAATATTTGAGTTACGAGTTTGGCCTTCAATTAAAACAATGTGGAATAGTTTCACAAACTCATGCCACCTGGAACACCACAGCATAATGGTGTGTCCGAACGTCATAACCGTACTTTATTGGATATAGTGCAATCTATGATGTCTCTTACCGATTTACCAGTATCGTTTTGGGGTTATGCATTAGAGACAGCTGCATTCACGTTAAATAGGGCACCATCTAAATCCGTTGAGACGACACCTTATGAACTGTGGTTTGGCAAGAAACCCAAGTTGTCGTTTCTTAAAGTTTGAGGCTGCGATGCTTATGTGAAAAATCTTCAACCTGATAAGGTCGAACCCAAATTGGAGAAATGTGTCTTCATAGGATACCCAAAAAGAGACTGTTGGGTACACCTTCCATCACAAATCCGAAGGCAAGATCTTTGTTGCTAAGAATGGATCCTTTCTGGAGAAGGAGTTTCTCTCGAAAGAAGTGAGTGGGAGGAAGGTAGAACTTGATGAGGTAATTGGACCTTCTCCCAAATTGGAATGTATTTCTTCACTAAAATCAATTCAAGTGATGCTTACACCAATTAGTGAGGAAGTTAGTGATGATGATCATGAAGCTTCGGATCAAGTTACTACCGAACCTCGTAGGTCAACCAGAGTACGTTCCGCACCAGAGTGGTACGGTTCCTATTCTGGAGTTCATGTTACTTGACCATGATGATCCTACGAACTATGAGGAAGCGATGATGAGCCCAGATTCTGCGAAATGGCTTGAGGCCATGAAATCTGAGATGGGATCCATGTATGAGAACAAAGTGTGGACTTTGGTTGACTTGCCCGATGATCGGCAAGCCATAGAAAATAAATGGATCTTCAAGAGGAAGACGGGCGCTGATAGTAGTGTTACTATCGACAAAGCTAGACTTGTCGAAAAAGGTTTTTGACAAAGTTGAAGGTGTTGACTACGATGAGATTTTCTCACTCATAGCGATGGTTAAGTCTGTCCGAATCATGTTAGCAAATTGCCACATTTTATGAAGTCTGGCAAATGGATGTCAAAACTACAATTCTTAATGGATTTCTTAAAGAAGAATTGTATATGATGCAATCAGAAGGTTTTATCGATCCTAAAGGTGCTAACAAAATGTGCAAGCTCCAGCGATCCATCCATGGACTGGTGCAAAGCATCTCAGAGTTGGAATATACGCTTTGATGAGTTGATCAAAGCATATAGTTTTATACAGACTTGCGATGAAGCCTGTATTTACAAAAAAGTGAGTGGGAGCACCACAACCTTTCTAATAAGTATATTTGGATGACATATTGTTGATCGGAGATGATGTAGAATTTTCTGGAAAGCATAAAAAGAGTGTTTGAAAGGAGTTTTTCAAAGAAAGACCTCGATGAAGCTGCTTACATATTGAGCATCAAGATCTATAGAGATAGATCAAGACGCTTGATAAGTTTTTTCAATGAGTACATACCTTGACAAATTTTTGAAGTAGTTCAAAATTGAACAGTCAAAGAAGGAGTTCTTGCCTATATTGCAAGGTGTGAAATTGAGTAAGACTCAAAGCCCGACCACAGCAGAAGATAGAAAGAGAATGAAAGTCATTCCCCATGCCTCAGCCATAGGTTCTATAAAGTATGCCATGCTGTGTACCAGATCTATTGTATACCCTACACCGAGTTTGGCAAGGGAGTACAATAGTGATATAGGAGTAGATCACTAGACAGCAGTCAAAATTATCCTTAGTGGAATAAGGATATGTTTCTTAATTATGGAGATGACAAAAGGTTCTCCGTAAAGGGTTACGTCGATGCAAGTTTTGACACTGATCCGGATGACTCTAAGTCTCAATCTAGATACATATTGAAAGTGGGAGAAATTAGCTAGAGTAGCTCCGTGCAGAGCATTGTTGACATAGAAATTTGCAAAATACATACGGGTCTGAATATGGCAGACCCGTTGACTAAACTTCTCTCACAAGCAAAACATGATCACATCTTACTACTGTTTGGGTGTTAATCACATGGCGATGTGAACTAAGATTACTGACTCTAGTAAACCCTTTGAGTGTTGGTCACATGGCGATGTGAACTATGGGTGTTAATCACATGGTGATGTGAACTATTGGTGTTAAATCACATGGCGACGTGAACTAGATTATTGACTCTAGTGCAAGTGGGAGACTGAAGGAAATATGCCCTAGAGGTAATAATAAAGTTATTATTTATTTCCTTATTTCATGATAAATGTTTATTATTCATGCTAGAATTGTATTAGCCGGAAACTTAGTACATGTGTGAATACATAGACAAAACAAAGTGTCCCTAGTATGCCTCTACTTGACTAGTTAGTTTAATAAAGATGGTTATGTTTCCTAACCATAGACATGTGTTGTCATTTGATGAACGAGATCACATCATTAGGAGAATGATGTGATGGACAAGACCCATTCGTTAGCTTAGTATTATGATCCTTACAGTTTCATTGCTCCTGCTTTCTTCATGACTTATACATGTTCCTCAGACTATGAGATTATGCAACTCCCAAATACCGGAGGAACACCTTCTGTGCAATCAAACGTCACAACATAACTGGGTGATTATAAAGATGCTCTACAGGTGTCTCCGATGGTGTTTGTTGAGTTGGCATTGATCGAGATTAGGATTTGTCAGTCCGTGTATCGGAGAGGTATCTCTGGGCCCTCTCGGTAATGCACATCACTATAATCCTTGCAAGCATTGTGACTAATGAGTTAGGTGCAGGATGATACATTACGGAACGAGTAAAGAGACTTGCCGGTAACGAGATTGAACTAGGTATTGAGATACCGACGATCGAATCTCGGGCAAGTAACATACCGATGACAAAGGGAACAACGTATGTTGGTATGCGGTTTGACCAATAAAGATCTTCATAGAATATGTAGGAACCAATATGAGCATCCAGGTTCCGCTATTGGTTATTGACCGGAGATGAGTCTCGGACATGTCCACATAGTTCTCGAACCCGTAGGGTCCGCATGCTTAAAGTTCGGTGACGATCGGTAGTATGAGTTTATGTGTTTTGATGTACCAAAGGTAGTTTGGAGTCCCGGATATGATCGCGGACATGACGAGGAGTCTCGAAATGGTCGAGACATAAAGATCGATATATTGGACAACTATATTTGGACATCGGAATGGTTCCGGGTGAGATCGGGCATTTACCGGAGTACCGGGAGGTTAGCGGAACCCCCCGGGAGGTATATGGCCTTATTGGGCCATAGTGGGAGAGAGGAGAAGGGAGCAAAGGAGGGGGCGCGCCCCCCAAGCCCAATCCAAATTGGAGGGGGGCCGGCCCCCTTTCCTTCCTCCTTCCTCCCCCTTCCTTCTCTCCTAATCCAACTAGGGACGGGGGGGGGGGGGAATCCTACTCCCGGTGGGAGTAGGACTCCCCTTGGGGCGCGCCTAGGAGGCCGGCCCCCTCCCCCTCCTCCACTCCTTTATATACGGGGGAGGGGGCACCCCATAGACACACAAGTTGATCATTGATCTCTTAGCTGTGTGCGGTGCCCCCTCCACCATAATCCACCTCGGTCATATCATAGTAGTGCTTAGGCGAAGCCATGCGCCGGTACCTTCATCATCACCATCATCATGCCGTCGTGCTGGCGAAGCTCTTCCCCGACACTCTGCTGGATCGTGAGTTCGTCGGACGTCACCGAGCCGAACATGTGCAGATCGCGGAGGTGCCATACCTTCGGTGCTAGGATCGGTCGATCGTGAAGACGTACGACTACATCAACCACGTTGTCATAACGCTTCCGCTGACGGTCTACGAGGGTACATAGACAACAATCTCCCCTCTCATTGCTATGCATCACCATGTTCTTGCATGTGCGTAGGATTTTTTTTGAAATTACTAGGTTACCCAACAGTGAGCGCCTCTACTACGACACGTGCCCTTCCTTACACGGCCACGGTTCATCGCTGCAGCCTGCAGACAGACCGATCGTATGTACGTACATGTTCGCGACCAGAATGACAACGCTACGTATGCTTCGACCGGGTGGGTCCCGACTGTCAGGCACTTCCTTGCGTGCGAAGATGTAGCTGGTGGGTCCCAGCAGTCAGGGGGTGAATCATTTTTTTGCCCGTAATGTTGACGCACTTCCTTGCGTGCGAAGATGTAGCTGGTGGGTCCCAGCAGTCAGGGGGGAAACATTTTTTCCATGAAATACGGTGGCCCGTCCGATGGGTCCCTGCTGTCAGGTGGAGGAATCATTATTTTCCGCGTAATAAGGAGGCACTTCCTTGCTGCGGCCATGGACCCAGCTGTCAGCCTCTCCACGTACAGTACTCTTCCGATGGAAGTCGTTCATTGACCATGTTGACCATGCCGCCCCGAGAGCACCAGGGCGGTGGACGACGGCGATGCCTAGGAAGGGGACGACGCGGAGCCGGGGAAGATGCGGCAGTGGATTCCCATGCGGAGAGGAGTACGAGGGTTCACTGGTTCGGCTGTGGTGTGAGGCTGCCATCACCGCAGGGCCTGGCCAGTGGTGGGAGTAGTAGGGGCGGTGAGGCCTCCGCGGCATCACAGCCGGCCACGGGAAGCAGGAGCACGCGGCACGACCGGCGATGGTTTGGGTGGCTCGAGCAACAAGACCAGAGGTTGAAGAAGCACTACCGCCGTTGGATGGACATCGTACGGTCACTAGAGCTAGAATCGTTCATATTGACTAAGTTGACAAAGCCCTCCGTCCCCGTCAACTTAGTAGGCCCACAAGTCAGCCTCCCACTATGCTGGGTCCCAGCTAGTAGGGGGAGTATTCATTTTTTGTGTGTAATAAGGAGGCACTTCCTTGCGTGCGAAGATATAGCTGGTGGGTCCGACCTGTCAGCGGGGGAACGTTTTTTTTGCGAAATACAGATGCCCTTCCGGTGGTTCCCAGATGTCAGGTGGAGGAATCATTATTTTGCGCGTAATAAGGAGGCATCTCCTTGTGTGCGGCCGTGGACCCAACTATCAGCCTCTCCACGTATAGTCCACGTCCGATGGATGTCGTTCGTTGACCACGTTGACCACGCCGCGCCCAGAGCACCAGGGCAGTGGACGACGGCGAGGCCTATAGGAAGGGGACGATGCGGAGCCGGGGAAGACGCGGCAGTGGATGCCCACGCGGAGAGGAGTACGAGGGTTCACTGGTTCGGCCGCAGTGTGAGGCTGCCGTCGCTGCAGAATAACAGGGGGTGTGGGTGAGTAGAGGGATGGCCTGGCCAGCGGTGGGAGTAGTAGGGGGCAGTGAGGCCTCTGCGGCAGCACAGCGACCACGAGAGGCAGGAGCAGGCGGCATGACCGGCGCTGCTTTGGGCGGCTGGAGCAAGAAGACCAGAGGTTGAAGAAGCACGACGGCCGTTGGATTGACATCGTAAGGTCACTGTAGCTAGAATCGTTTATATTGACTAAGTTGACAAAGCCCTTGGTACGCGTCAACTTAGTAGGCCCACAGGTCAGCCTCTGAAATGGTCCGCCCCAGATGTCAGGGGGAGGAGTCATTTTTTGGGCGGCTGAACTAGAATATCTGAGATTGAAGAAGAAGCACGACATCCATTGGATGGACATCCAACGGCCACTGCTGAGAACCGTGTGTTGACTATAAGCTGACAAAGCCTTGCATACGGGTCAACTTACTTTTTTTAGGGGACGTGTCAACTTAGTAGGCCGACAAGTGTGTGGCAGAGAATTTATAGCCCATTTGCGATTTGTCAGAATGTACAACCCATTTTTGAATTCTAATGGAATTTACTATAGCCCATTTACAGTTTGTTAAAAGTACAGCCCATTTTCTAGCTAGGACAACGATTAATAATTTCAACCAACCGTTCAAAACAGAATTCAATAAAATTTCCCACATTTTGATGGGATCCGAAATATTTTTATCCCGAAATTTGTAGTAAGATTAAATACAATTTCACTATAAATTTGTATTACGTAAAAATCCAACGAAACATTGCACGCGCAACAATTAAATAAATTAAAATTTTCAAAATACAAAAATAATATTTTATAAACTAATTACGTGTTTGGTGCACTTTTTATAGTTACTGCCCAGTTTTTATAATTACATCCCATTTAATATTTCTGAAAGCCCATTTTCCTGTTAAGCCTAATGCATCCCTCCTAGGAAAAATTTGCAGCCCAGTGGGGCGGAGAATAACAAGTTGACCTTGCCTGGGTATTCCTAAAAAAAGTATAGCTGGGCTAGCCATTTTCAGCTTGAAAAAAATTAATATCTGGGCTGGATATTAGGCCTGGGCTAGATGGGCCACAACCCGCTCAGTTAATACCCTGCTCTCCTCTGAACAACAACGAAAACATCGCTCAAGAAAAACTCTGCAGTGCTCACACCTCAAAAAACACAAATACTGCTCGAGCTGCTGTTGGTCCCTGCTGTCGGCCGCTCCTTGTGCAATTGCCTCATTTATTGACTACATAGGTTGACAATGGTGTTCGACTGTGTTGTCAGGAAACCAGGAGGAAGCAAAAAAAAATATAGTTGTACATAATAAGGAGGCACTTGTGTACGTACGGCTATGCCCCTAGTGGTTCCCTACTGTCATCCAGTCAAAATAAAGTCATCTCATGAATCCTCGGCGCCACGGTGAGCACAACAACTCGAAGGACGACAGAGAGGGCCTCGCGGGCCCTACGGATGGTCTGATACAGCGCCCGCTACTCATTCAGGAAGCCAGGATCATCGGACACCTATGAGCACCTCCGAGAGACCGAGACGACATGAAACGGTAAGGCCGCGCTTGGGAGCTCTGGTTTATTTCACACCTGTATTAAGATACAAGTTTAATTTACTCGTCATTGGAAAAAAGGTGTAAAATACATGCGTAATGAAACCAAGGGCCCGAGGCCTGTAAATAAAACCGGCAGGTTACGCGGTAATTTGAGAGACGAGTGTATATTTAACTAGTCGAAATCGACCAACCAAGCGCTTCGCTCGAGACCATCTGCTTTTATTTGCAAGCGTCAGTCTTACAAGCGGTTTTGGTTGGAAACAACGATCCAATCACCGCCTAAGATGATGAGTTGGTCGGAAGATCATATGGTTTCACCTCTAACCTACCCGAGTTGTCGTATAGGCTATGAATGAAACATAAGACAATGAACTTCTTAAGCACAGAAACAACGGAAGATGATGATCTTCATAACATGCGAATCACAGGCATTAGCTCAACATGCAAAACAATATGAAGCATTATTCTCAGGAGGCACGGTGAACAGCTCGTGATGCCGCATGCCACATCATTCCAAGCTCCACTTTGCAATCAAACTCACAAGGCCTGGCATTACCTAGACAACATTCAGAACAAACTCTTAAAATACCTTACATAAGTCAACATTCATGTGACTATGCATCTCAGTAGAGTAAATTTTTCTGAACTGAAGACAGGAATAGGAAAAAAGATCGACGTTGGTCACAGCAAAGTGCGTCCCAATCAAAAATATCAAATGCATGTCTTCTGGCTAACATCAATGAGCAAAATTTGACAAGGTTTTCCAATTCAAATATGTGAAACTAATGTCTTCTTGCTAACATCAATGATTAAACTTTGACAAGCTTTTCCCATTCAAAATATGTAATGCCTATGATTGTGGAACAGGCAGGGTTTGTCATTAGTTGGTCAACTGATAGTCCGGTGGCTCAAGATGACAACAAATGATTAGAGAACCATTCGATGTATTGTGCATGATGAAGTATTATGGAGGACACAAACCATCTAAACATTTTGTGCAGTTCCACTAAAATCAAGCTGAGCATCCCTGTGGATTTCATATTTATATGCTGCAAGAAAACAAAGACACATCAGCACACACATGAATATTGGCCCCAGTGTCAACCCACCAATCGGTGGACTAACAAACTGAAAGTACGTAAACAGATTACCATACCTAGATGCCCCATCATTGTTGCTTAGAATGACATTGACAGACTTGGAGTCCTCTCATGGCTTCTTGTACTTGTTTGGGCACTTTTTGCCCAGTGCACTCCACGTGTTATAGAGTTGCCTATTCTCTCTGCAGACTAGTCATGTCACCAGCGTCTACTAATACTCTGTAAAGCTTCTCGATCATTCCTTGTGTAATGTAGCGCAAACAGTGACTGCTTCTTTCTGCAAAGTGGTAAGACCAACTGGACCCACTAATGCAGCAGTTTGCCTTAGACACATCGGCTCCTTTTGTGCAGTTCAACTAAAATCAAAGTCGGAATAAAACCGAGCTTTAATTTTGATATCCCTGTAAGCAACAATAGGTATAAGGGAAACACTTACTAAGAAATAACGGTTGATGACTTGTACTCCCAGAAGAAAAACATCTACTGATCTACCTTATCTTAATGGGAAACAAAGCAGGAGAGTAGCAATTCTCAATCAGTGTGATTCATTCATATTAACTGAGACATTATCTTAACAATGCCTTGTCTCAACATGTATAAAGAACGACAAAGCAGAAAAATATCATTCCTAAAACAATGCGACTGATTCATTTGAACAGAGACATTATCTTAACAATACATTGGTTAAACATGTAGAAAGAACTACAAAGTAGGATAGTACCATTTGTAAAACACTGTAACTGATATATAATAACAGAGACATTATCTGAACAATACATTTCTTAAACATGTACTCCGGCTGATCCCTAACAGAAATGGTACTCCCGCCGATCCCTAACAAGTGTTGCAGTTTTGAACTAAGATTTAGTAGATAATTCTGAGGAAAGTCGGTACTGACCTTTCAAGACCAAGAATTGAAACAACTCCTGAGGAAGATCTAAAAGAAATCTCAACACATATATGGAAATCCGGTCTCATTTTGTGCAGTTCCACCAAAATTAAGTGAAGCAAAATGTCGCAATAGCAACAAGGTGAATAAATATCCCTGTTTTAACAGAGGCAAAAAAGGAATCAATTACTGGCCAATAAAGGAGGATGAAACATGAAGCCACAAAATGGTAATCCCTCCAATTCCTAACAAGTGTTGCAGTTTTGAACTAAGATTCAGTAGTTAATTCTGAGAGTGGCATTGCTTAATTTTACCAGCGGCATTAGATTAACAAAAAGCATAAACAGTTCAAGGAGAGAGTGTGCGCAACAATAGCATGTGCTTCCATCTACTTATAAAGGGGGTGATGCAGAGTTTTTTTGTAACAAAGAAACAAGCATCATGTCTAGGTTGGAACAATTTTTGCCCACTTAATGGTAAAAGACAGCAGTTCAATAGCTTCAATTCAAAATTTATCAAAAACAGTACCAATACAAGTAGCACAACATCTCAAAGCACACTACATCATCATGTGGATGAAAGTCGGTACTAACCTTTCTTGACTAAGATTTGAAACAACTTGCGAGGAGGACTTGAAAGAAATCCCAAGATATATATGAAAATACATGATCTCCTTTTGTGTAGTTCCACCAAAATTAAGCAAAGTCGCCGGTGTGACATTCAAGTTGAACTGCACAAAACACTCGTAAAACATAAGTGTTTCGCGTAGCGAAGCAAAATGTTGTAATAGCAACAAGTTGAATAGATATCCCTGTTTTAACAGAGGCAAAAAAGGAATCAATTACTGGCCAATAAAGCAGGATGAAACATGCGGCCACAAAAATGGTAATCCCGCCAATCCCTAACAAGTGTTGCAGTTTTGAACTAAGATTCAGTAGTTAATTCTGAGAGTGGCATTGCTTAATTTTACCAGCGGCATTAGATTAACAAAAAGCATAAACAGTTCCAGGGGAGAGTGGGTGCAAGAATAACATGTGCTTCCATCTACTTATAAAGGGGGTGATGCAGAGTTTGTTGTAACAAAGCAACAAGCATCATGTCTGGGTTGGTCCCATTTTTGTTCACTACTTAATGGGAAAAGACAGCAATACAATAGCTTCAATTCAACATTTATTTAAAACAGTACCAATACAAGTAGAACAGCATCTCAAAACACACTGCACAATCATGTGGATGAAAGCAAGTACCAACCTGTCATGACGCACACAAGATCACCTACGAATCTGCCAACACGAATAGGAAATCCAATCTCGTTTTGTGCAGTTGCACTAAAATCAAGCAAAGTCGCAGGTGTGACGTTTAAGTTTGCTATAGCAACAAGTTGAATAGATATCCCTGTTTTAACAGAGGCAAAAAAGGAAACAATCTGGCCAATAAAGGAGGATGAAACAAACGGCAACAAAAAGAAACATCTAACTTATCTTGATGGAAAACAAAGTAGGACAGTAGCATTTCTAAAACGGTTGCACTGATTCATATTAACAGAGACATTCTCTTAAAACAACATTCGTTAAGAATGTAATTTACTTTTAACAGTGGCATTGCTTCAATTTTCCAGCAACATTCTTAGATTAACAACAGCAAAATAGTTGTATGGGACATGGGACATGCCAGCACCATGTGCGTCCACACGTATAAATGGGTGATGCAGAGTATGTAGCCAAGCAGCATATCTGCGTTGGTCCCATATTTGTTCTCTTTGAACCTTTTTCCTATGTGAGGGCAGCAAATCTAGTCCTGTACAAACTACCCGACCCCGCAGTTTCTTTCCCTTTTCAACAAAGAGATCGGTCCCTTATAGATGTGTGTACTGGGTTACCCCCTTTTTCCCTTTTCGACCAACAAAGCGGCTGGATAGCCAGTCTAAACTACTTTCCCTCCCTCCTTTCCTCATTGAACCACGTCCTAGATTCATGCTCCACCCCACCGCACCCTTCTTTCCTCTTTGAACCAAGACCTGGATTTGACTCCACAATCGAAAAAGATCCGCATGCAGCTAGAGCAATGACGGTTTCAAAGAAACTTATACCTTAGGGTCGTCAGGATGTGGCAAGGCTTGCGGCGGGAGACCGGATCTGCCCACACTACGTACGACAGCGAGGAAGAAGGGGTCGGTGGCCCTCCCGCATAGGCACTGGGTGAAAGATAACATCGCAGCCGGCAGTGGATTGCCTCCCTCGCCGAAGGCGATAGAGTGAACGCTGCACCTCCTCCCCTTCCCGGTGCGACGGGATCCAGACGCCTTCTTCACCAGCTGTGAGGGGTGAGAGAGAGACAGAGGCCAACGCAGTCTTGTTTAGATCTGGTGAAGAGGGTGAGAGACTGTGAATATAGCAAACCCTAGCAAAGGAACACTGAGCCTCCAGCGTGTATATATATATGTAGTGCGGCGAGAGTGTGGAGAGTGCAAACCCTAGCGAACAAGCGCTGAGGCTCCAGCTTATATAGTGTACTACATATATACTGTATTACGGACTGAGCTCTGGTGCCTTAGCTGCACCTGCCTTTGGCTATATGACAGGTGGGCCAGCCACATTTTGGGCCCACCTGTCATACACCCAAAGGCAGGTGCACTATGTCAATAAGCTGCGTCCATATAGTACTCGTGTATACTACTAATATATAGTGGAGTGGTTTTCTTATTCTCTCCATAACAATCGTTTTAAATTGTGTAAGTACGAAATGAAACTCTTTATTTAACGTACCAGTGAAGAAAACTACTACTTCCGATGAACTAACGATCCACGTGTCCTGGTCACACTTCCTGTCCTTCACGTGCGGTACACTACCCTCCCTTAAGTGAACAATCACACATGCGCCAAATTATCGGAAACGTGTGAGAGTGTGTACAAATAAAGAATTATAATTTCAATTATCGGAAAGGTTTGAGAGTATGTACAGTTTTCCCTCTCTCAATAATTATGGTTTGTTGTGTTCGGCCTAAACTTGGTCAAACTTTACAAAGTTTGACTTCAGTCAAATCTAATATGCGGAGTAAATAAAAATGGAGGGCTACTACGTCCATCCGGGTTTTTAGTCCACACCATTTTTTTAATCAAAGTTAATAGCTGGACAAATAAAATTACAGGGGAGCTGAAGAAAAAGTTGTGAGAAGGCTTAGAAATCAATACAAAACTTATGCTCTCAGTACCAACGTCGATCCTTCTTCGAGGAAACATTTGGTTCATAGCCAATTGTGTGATAAAATTGCACCAACGTGAAAGACGACTGCGTCTCCAATGCAACCAAGCAAAGAGCACTGATGGAAGACAGCTTGTTTTTTGTCGAAAATCGATCAGCTTCACCAGCCGACGCAACGATGAGGCGCAACCATGAGCATCGATAGGTCATCGTGGTGATGCATCATCCATTTGGCGTCAAGTTTTGGTGAGGCACCTATAAAGTTCGACAAATCCTCACTGTGGTCTGTTTCTTCTCATTAATCAAGCTCGAGGAAGGAAGAACCACGTGGCAGAGGACAGTGAGGCGGAACAACAATGGCCATCCATTTTTGTGCAGTTCCACTAAAATTGAGGAAGACATGCCCGGGTATGGAGATACACATCGCTGTTTGCAAAAATATAAAAAAGTGATATAGTGTTGTTACTTTGTTTTGGCAGTGGTACAAGATTAACAACGACATCTGAATTGTCAATAAGAATTAATGAAAAGTACACCAACAAACAAAAGCATCATGATTATCTTGATGAACTAAACCAGGATACCCGAGAAAAAAAGCATTTCTTCATTTAACCAGTGATAGTATTAGATTAGCAGCAGCAATAGGAGCATATGGACAATGACCACACAACCACCATGTATTTTTTGTCGAAATACATGTATACCTCCACCGAGGCATAAATCAGGACAACTTTTCGAGTGGCATTTCCTCTATAATAGTAGTTGATGTTGGACCAGCCGATGAACCCTAGCTACTATACATGGGGAGCTGGGGAGTAGTCGCATAGAAGAAAACCCGCATGCAGCGACTTGGGGAGCAGGACCAGTACAAGAAGTTATACCTCAGGTGGGCGAGATGTCGCTTAGGCACGCGGGCGGGATCTGCCCACACGAGGCAGCGAACATGGGCGCGGAGGACCTTCGTCCGCGCCAGCGCCGGCTCCGAGAGGACGGTGTGCATCGGCTTCCTCCATCGCTGACGGCGACAACGTCAACGCTGCACCTCCTCACCTCCTGTAGCGGACGGGATTCGACCGGATCTATGACCACCAGTGAGGAGAGAGATAGAGTGGACACTGTCATCTTGTTTTGGTATGGAGAGCGTGAGAGAGCGAGACGCGAGAAACCCTATCAAACAAGAGGCTATATATACAATGGAGTAAAAGAATCTCTCCATAGTAGTGGTTTTAATTAGAATACGCGCGTTCCCGAAAAAAAGAAACAAAAACTGACCAAGAAAGAAAACTCGATCAAAAAGACGCCCCCGCTTCCAGGTCGTGAGAGTCGTCGCGCGCACACACATAGACATAGACATGCATATTCGTGTTTACGTAAAATTCCATCTCCATCTCCATCTCCAATCATATTTGTCCAACTGGCACATTATTTAAATATTAACGTACAACATCTCTTGTTTGCGGGCGTCCAGACCGCTACCACGCCCGCTCCTGACCAACCCGAACCCTCTTCATCACCTGTGCGTGCTTCCCGCCCGAAACGGTCAGTGCCGCATTCATGCCCGGCCAGAGCGGACGCGACCTCTCACTGGCGCCGGCATTGAAGCGGCGCGCCGGCCGAGAGAGCGTCGCCCGTGCCGCTTCCCGATGCACGCGACTGCTCTATGTTCAAAGGTTGCAATAGCCGTCCACAACATGCATGTAAAAAGTTCTTGGGAGTCCGTGCTGAGCTAGCCGTCCTCCCCGAACTCGCCAATCTCTCCAGTAGTGCTAGTACTCCATGGCGCGATCCATCGACAAGCAGGCGGGAAAGTTATCGTATACTCCGTTTGCGGTGAGTGGCATGTCGAGCGACCGTGTGGGGTGGAGCCATGGAGGAGGGTGAGACACGAACGCGATAGACGTGATTTAAACAATGGTTTTGCTCGATGGCGCGATCCAACGAAACGAAATGCTGGTTTCTCTCCGTTTCCATATTTTCTCCGGAAAAACGGAAACTTTCCACTCCATTTTCATTCCTACTCCAAGGTTGCCCCATTACAACATTCCATCAAATACAAAGGTAAACTAACATGCGTGCTGATGCATCTCAATGATTCACAGATCATAACCAATTTTACTTCACAACTAAAGACAAAAGTTGTGAGAGCATGTACAAAAGAAAAACTACTGATGGGGTCACTACGACTTAAACCCTAAACCCTAAACAGTATTTAATTTCCTGGCTAGGTAGAACCTGTCGAAGGAAAGACGACTGGCACCCTCGGATCATATGATGCCTTTGTGCAGTTCCACTAAAATCGAGCTGAGCATCCCTGATGGCAAAGATATTGAAGAAGTGTGATTAGAATAATAGTGCTGGCACTAGTTCATGAGACATAAACTCATCACAAATAGAAGCCAGTAGAAGTAGAGAAAGATCGACATGGAGATGGAGCTACGTGGGGAGCTGCGGCAGTGGAGGAAGCCGGCTCCAAAAGGAAGATGTACTACTACCTGGGACGTCGGGCTGTAGCTAGAAGGGCGGTTGGGACGCGGCATCAACCCATACCACAAGGACCCCCGATTGGGACGCACCGACTGTGGGTTTTCTCCCTCGCCGATGTCAATCGCGTCTACGCAAAACATTGTTCCCTTCCCCCAGCGGTGGGATCAGGCTGGATATGCGATCAGCGGTGTGGCCACCGTCGTTCTATGCTTGTGAAGAGAGCAACCCAAGCAAGCAGGCTTGTACTAGCTTAGGCTCCTGCTAGTGTATATATAGTGGTTTTCTTTTTCTCTCCATATCAACCATTTTATATTGCGTACGTGTCATTGAAGAGTGAAATGATGGTTGCTTCTTCCGACTAACTTACTGTGTGATCTGACTGCTCCTTAGTGGCCCCTACACGTACCCCCCTACGTGTATGACCGTTCGTGAGTCTCACTTGTACTTATCTCTATTTTCTTGCATGACACGTAGACAGGATGCACATGGAGGAATTTTGTTATTTCACGTTGTTATGTAGTACTGTACTACTAGCACCTACTCCCTCCTTTCGGTTCACTACTAGTACTCCCTCCGTCCTGGCTTATTGGTCCCCTTTGTACTCAATTCATGGGCTCGTTTTCCTCAACAAATTGTCTTTACCAATGTATTAATATCGGGAATGCATGCGTGAACAACGAATGATTAAACCTTGCATACAACGTTTTGACAAAGCATTGACTTATGAACATGTGAATGTGAGGGACTACAACCTCGTGCATGCATGCAACAGTCACACGTACACATGGATGCAAAAACGTGCGCGACGCCCTAATGCAGGAATGTCCGAGCACACGACAGAACACACACGGTCACGCTCCAGTGCTCAACCTACACGTGCATGCACACACATACTCAGCCAGGGTGAGCTAGTGACCGTATAAACACCGGAAAATGTATATATTGAGCGCAATAAGCGTATTATGAAGTCCACTGACCGTATTTTTACAAATATACAGTGACAGACAGTGTATTTATCTCGTTTGAAATTAAGCCATATTAACCGGAAAGGAGGTACTATGGACTAGCATTACTTTGTTGTGTCCCGTCAACTTGCTGAACCAGGAGAAGCTTGCAGGACAGGAGAAGCTTGCGTGCGGTGGCCCGCCGGACAAGGAGAAACTTTTTACTAATGCAAGCTCTCCCTCGCTCAGGCGGTGGACGTGCAACAGCTAATTTGGTGTCAGATTGCCGAAAGCATACACTATACTAGTACTATTATTGTTCGACTTCCTGAAGAGGCGAACAGCCAAGCGCAAAGTTTACTAGTACTAGTACTACTACTCCCTCCATTCCAAAATAGATGACCCAATTTTGTATTAACTTTGTACTAAAGTTAGTACAAAGTTGGGTCATCTATTTTGGAACGGAGGGAGTACTATAGAGGTATGTACTATACTACTAGGAACCGGATGGAGGAGCGTATGCACTCTTATTATATTTTAAAAATGTGATAAAGCAATCTTCAACACATTTGGTTCTCTTCGAGGGTTCTCGAATGTGATAATGGAAGTTGATTGCATGGAACACTCGCCACAATTCTCGCTTAATTCTTGCTCCACTCGGTAATATTTCCTCTTTTTTTGTTATTCAGCATGTAAGCAGGTCAACAAACCTTGCGGCGCATCTTTGTGTGAACCGTGCTTGCTGCACTTTGAATGTAGCCGAGAGCTGGCTTGATAAAACACCTCGCTTCCTTCTTCTTTTTTTGCGGGGTACCTCGCTTCCTAGTGACCAGTCTCTTGGCTGATCGTCCTAAGAATGCTTATATATGAATAAAGCTCTCTCATTTACCCGCAAAGAAGATTAAGCCATATTAAGCGTAAAGGAGGGAGTACGGACTAGCACTACTTTTTGCTGTGTCCCGTTAACTCACAGAACCAGGAGAAGCTTGCAGGACAAGGTGAAGCTCGCTTACGCCTTTTGACTAATGCAACCTGCCCTCGCCCAGGCGGTGGACATGCATCAGTTCATTCGGTGTCAGATTGCCAAAGGCATACACTGTAGTACCCAACATGCAGAGTACCATCATTGTTCGACTTCACGAAGAGGCGAAGAGCCACATGCAAGGTTTAGTAGTACGAGTAGTACTACTACTAGAACCACATGGTGGAGTGCTACCTCTTGAGCATGCGTTGGTTTTCCCTTGAAGAGGAAAGGGTGATGCAGCAAAGTAGCGTAAGTATTTCCCTCAGGTTTTGAGAACCAAGGTATCAATCCAGTAGGAGACTACACGCAAATCGCCTAGTACCTGCACAAACAATCAAGAACCTTGCAACCAACGCGATAAAGGGGTTGTCAATCCCTTCACGGCCACTTGCAAAAGTGAGATCTGATAAAGATAATAAGATAAATATTGTTGGTATTTTTGTTGTATAGATTGGAAAATAAAGATTCCAAAATAAAATAGATCGGAAACTTATATGATGTAAAGTAGACCCCGGGGCCATAGGTTTCACAAGTGGCTTCTCTCATGATAGCATATATTACGGTGGGTGAACAATTTACTGCCAAGCAATTGATAGAAAAGCGCATAGTTATGAGAATATCTTGGCATGATCATGAACATAGGCATCACGTCCATGTCAAGTAGACCGAAACGATTCTGCATCTACTACTATTACTCCACACATCGACCGATATCTAGCATGCATCTAGAGTATTAAGTTCATAAGAACAGAGTAACGCATTAAGCAAGATGACATGATGTAGAGGGATAAACTCAAGCAATATGATATAAACCCCATCTTTTTATCCTCGATGGCAACAATACAATACGTGCCTTGCTGCCCCTAGTATCACTGGGAAAGGACACCGCAAGATTGAACCAAAGCTAAGCACTTCTCCCATTGCAAGAAAGATCAATCTAGTAGGCCAAACTAAACCGATAATTCAAAGAGACCTGCAAAGATATCAAATCATGCATATAAGAATTCAGAGAAGAATCAAATATTGTTCATAGATAAACTTGATCATAAACCAACAATTCATTGGATCTCGGCAAACACACCGTGCTACCTCTTGAGCATGCGTTGGTTTTCCCTTCAAGAGGAAAGGGTGTGCAGCAAAGTAGCATAAGTATTTCCGTCGGTTTTTGAGAACCAAGGTATCAATCTAGTAGGAGACTACATGCATATCCCTCGTACCTGCACAAACAATTAAGAACCTTGCAACCAACGCGATAAAGGGGTTGTCAATCCCTTCACGGCCACTTGGAAAAGTGAGATCTGATAGAGATAATAAGATAAATATTTTTGGTATTTTTATGGTATAGATTGGAAAGTAAAGATTGCAAAATAAATAGACCGGAAACTTATATGATGGAAAATAGACCCGGGGGCCATAGGTTTCACTAGTGGCTTCTCTCAAGATAGCAAATTCTACGGTGGGTGAACAAATTACTGTCGAGCAATTGATAGAAAAGCGCATAGTTAGGAGAATATCTAGGCATGATCATGTATATAGGCATCACGTCCGTGACAAGTAGACCGAAACGATTCTGCATCTACTACTATTACTCCACACATCGACCGCTATCCAGCATGCATCTAGAGTATTAAGTTCATAAGAACAGAGTAATGCATTAAGCAAGATGACATGATGTAGAGGGATAAACTCAAGCAATATGATATAAACCCCATCTTTTTATCCTCGATGGCAACAATACAATACAATACAATATGTGCCTTGCTGCCCCTGCTGTCGTTGGGAAAGGACACCACAAGATTGAACCCAAAGCTAAGCACTTCTCCCATTGCCAGAAAGATCAGTCTAGTAGGCCAAACCAAACTAATAATTCGAAGAGACTTGCAAAGATATCAAATCATACATATAAGAATTCAGAGAAGAATCAAATATTGTTCATAGATAATCTTGATCATAAACCCACAATTCATCGGATCTCGACAAACACACCACAAAAAGTATTACATCGAATAGAGCTCCAAGAGAATCGAGGAGAACTTTGTATTGAGATCCAAAGAGAGATAAGAAGCAATCTAGATAATAACTATGGACCCGAAGGTCTGTGGTAAAAGGCCCCAAGATGGGATCTCACGGGTACAGAAGGTTGTGGCGGTGGAGAAAGTGTTTTGTGGTGCTCCTGGATGTTTTCACGGTATAAGAGTATATATAGGCGAAGGAAGTAGGTCGGTGGAGCCACAAGGGGCCCACGAGGGTGGGGGGCACGCCCTCCTACCTCGTGGCCGCCTCATTGCTTCCTTGACGTCCACTCCAAGTCTCCTGGATTGCGTTTGTTCCAAAAACGATCCTCGCAAAGGTTTCATTCTGTTTGGACTCCGTTTGATATTCCTTTTCTGCGAAACACTAAAATAAGAAAAAAACAACAATTTGCACTGGGCCTCCGGTTAGTAGGTTAGTCCCAAAAATAATATAAAAGTGCATAATAAAGCCCATTAAACATCCAAAATAGATAATATAATAGCATGGAACAATCAAAAATTATAGATACATTAGAGACGTATCAAGCATCCCCAAGCTTAATTCCTGCTCGTCCTCGAGTAGGTAAATGATAAAAACAGAATTTTTGATGTGGAATGCTACCTAGCATAATTTTCAATGTAATTTTCTTTATTGTGGTGTCACAGCCCTAGGTTTTGCCTGTAAATAGTTGCAACTGCATCCATGCATCATGTTTAATTTTTTGAAACTTGAATTGGGGGTGAACAAACCCTAGCACCAAAATAACTCAACTAGGTTCAAGTTAAAAAAATAGTCTCAATGAACCCAAAATAACCTTCACAAATGTTCATCATTTTTGAATTGGTCTAGAACCTATGCCAAAAATGGTGCACACTTTTCTAGGACATTTTTGGATTTTTGAATTAACTCATATTGTATTTGAGTTGGAGCACATAAATCCAATAATTGTTTTTATTGCTCCAATGATTCTGAAACATTTTGTGGAGCTTTGGAATAATCCATATTGCATCTACAATAAATCTCAGAAGCTACAAAAAACATTTGGTTAGCAAACCCAATTCAAAACAGAGAAACAAAATAGAAAACAGAAAATAGAGAGAGAAAGGAAACTAACCTGGCAGTAGCCCACTTACCTGTTTCGGCCCAGCCAGCAGACAGCCCAGCCCAACTGCCAGGAGCTTCTCCAAGCTCCTGCCAGTAGGAGCTGCTGCGTGCCCGCATCACAGCCGGCCGTGGCCACGTCTCCCTGCCACCTCCTCCTTCGTCCCCCCCCGTCCTCGACCGAGCGCCTGGAGACGCCCGAGCCCCCTGGTTCTTTCCCCTCACTCGCAGCCTCTCTTCCCTCTGCTCTCTCTGTTCGTGGGCGCCCAAGAATGCCGACGAGCACCGCCGCATCCACTGGCTCCCCCTTGCTTCTCCGGCCGGTCCAGATGCTCCGCCGTCCCGCTATTCATCTCCTCGTCGATGCACGCAACACCAGGAGTAGCAGAGTGCTGCCCCCATCATCTCCATCGCCGCCTCTGCTTCGTTACCGTCGCCGTCGATTCGCCGGCCATAGCGCTTCCCCGACCTCGTCGTCGCCTCTGCTAGCCCCGCCGCGAGCTTCTCTCTCAACCCCCCTGTTATCCCACTCCAGCGCGTCCTCTAGCCGCTGTTTCCGTCAAGGTCGAAACCCACCGCCGCACGAGCTCGACGCCGGCGTCACTCCGGTGACCATTTGGTCATGCGCCAGCGTCCAACGAGCTCATGGCCGCACATAAAGCTTAGCTAGCGCGTTAGTTGGTTCGTTTTCGAGCTGCAACACCGAACCCGTCTTTGCCGAACTTCGGCCGCCGCGCAAACAGACACCGCCATCGATTCAGGCCATCTCCAGCGATGCCACTTGTCTCATCGGATGCGCGAGAACCCCAGGAACTCGTAGCCACAAACCACGCATCGAATGGTGCTCCGTAGCGAGTGCACAGTGCACCTCCGCCGTCGGTCGTGGTCGTCGCCGGTTAGCCTCCGGCGCACTCACGTGGCGCTGTCATTGGTCACTAATGACCCAGCTAACTTACCCCCTGGGCCACTGATGCATGCGCCCCACGCCCTAATTAACCCAGCTTTATTTCTGCTTAGTTTAACTATAACCCCACGGGACCCACATGTCAGGGTTGACCCAGCTGACGTGGCCGTTGACCAGGCCCACCTGTTTGTGACCCTAACCAGCCCTGAGTCACTGACCAGTGGGCCCCACTGGTCAGATTTGACCCGGACCAGCCCTGTTGACTTGCTGATGTCACACCGACATCAAGCTGACACAGTAACTCATTTTCTGGATTTATTCTTATTCAGGAAATTTCAGAAAGTAGTGCTAACTTCAAAAATTCATAGAAATTAATCTGTAACTCCAAATGCAAAGTGTTATATATGAAAAATGATCAGAAAAATCCAATCTATCCATCTGTACTGGTTTCATGCATGTTTAAACAAGTTAACTTGTTGTTTAGTGCAAAACATGATAAAGCACTATTTAAGATCACAAATGTGTTTGAACTTTGAATCTTTGGTTCAAATTAGCTCAAACCCATCTGGTTGTAGTCGCATTTGCCCAACACACTCATTTTTCCATGTCATATCGTGCATCATATTGTTGCATTGCATTGATTGTGCTTTCTCTCTTTTGCCGGTGTTTGTTCCCTCTCGATAGACGTGTTCCGACGATGAGTTCGATGACACCAATGAAGAGCTATACTATCTTCAGAAGTGCCAGGCAAGCAAAACCCCCTTGTTCATTCCGATACAATCCCACTCTCTCGCTCCTGCTCTCTTTTACTACATTAGGACAACAACGATTCATCTGTTACTTGTTGCCGTAGTTGAACCCCTTTTCCCTCTACATGACCTGCCATTGCCACAGTAAATAGATGAAACCCACTAGCATGAGTAGGAGTTGTTTGAGCCCTGATGTGCCTACTCATTCATGCTTGTTTTTCATGCCTGCTATTGCTTAGATTTGTGTCAGGTATGATTCATCGGGGATGAATTGGAAAGTGGTGAACATGTCCTACTGATGAGAGCTAAGTGTGTGAACACGATTTGGTAAAGGTAGCGGTGAGAGGCCATGTAGGAGTACATGGTGGGTTGTCTCATTGAAACCGTCCTCAGGAACTGAGTTCTGTGTTTGTGATCCATGAATAGCTACTACCACACATTGGGATCCTTAATTGACTCTCTCGGCTTCTTAACCACCCTTGTCCTATGTCCAGGAGTTGCAAGTAGTTTCTGGTGTTTGTAGTATGCTGGAGGCCGTGCACAGCGCTGACCCGCGGGGTGGGCTGTGATGCGGTAGGCACGTGGCACGGTGTACCGGGCGCCCGTTTGGTGTCTCGGGAACCCTGCTCACATCGTTCTTGGCCGTATGTGGAAACTTCGGCCGGACTCCCTGCGGATGGAACCTGAATAGGCGATAAACCTGGACTAGAGAATTCAGTGTTTAGGTAGGCCGTGGCCAACACCTTCGCCAGGCTTCCGCTTGAAGGTTGCCGAGATACATGACGTGTACATGGCGGTAAGTGGCAAGAGCATGTGTGAAGAAGTACACCCCTGTAGGGTTAACATCATCTATTCGAATAGCCGCGTCCGCGGTAAAGGACTTCTGGGTTGCCTGTACAGTTCATAGACAAGTGAAAGTGGATACTCTAAAACTCGCAAGATAAGCGTGAGTGCTATGGATGGCCTTCTCGTAGGGAGACGGGAGCGGATCCATAGTGGTGTATTGATATGGTGAATATGTGGACTCGTGTGCGCCACCTCAAAAGAGTTACTTGCAGTCATAGTTTAGGATAGCCACTGAGTCAAAGCTGGCTTGCTGCAGTCAAACTCCACCACCCCTTTTGTTGATACTGATGCATATGTAGCTAGTTCTGATGTAAGTCTTGGTGGGTACATTTGTACTCACGTTTGCCTATTTTATGTTTTGTAGAGAGACGTCAGTCTCGCTAGTAGTTCCGTGTGGACTTTGATGTTTAGCTTGATACCTCGGCTACGATCTTGTGCCCTCGGCAGGATCTGGTAGATAGTCAGGCTTCTCAGCCTTTTTCATTTGTAGATGTCTGTACTCAGACATGTTAAGCTTCCGCATGTGTTTTGACTTGTATGCTCTGAATGTTGGGTCATGAGACCCATGTTTGTAATATCTCGCTCCTCGGAGCCTAATGAATAAATACTTTGAGTCGTAGAGTTTTGTTGTGATGCCATGTTGTATTTACACATATCGAGCATATTGTGTGTATGATTGAAATGCTTGGTATGTGTGGGATCCGACAACCTAGTTGTTTATCCTTGGTAGCCTCTCTTATGGGGAAATGTAGTCTTGTGCTTCCATGAGCCATAGTAGTCCGCTACAGCCCGGTTCACCGGAGTCCTGCTAGCCCAGCACTACTGCTCCGGAACACTTGACTGGACGGCATGTGATTCACTTCGTTCATGTGTCTGTCCCTTCGGGGAAATGTCACGCGGTGACATCCGGAGTCCTGCCTAGCCTGCTATAGCCCGGTTCACCGGAGTCCTATTAGCCCAGTGCTACAGCCCGGATTCGCACGCTGCTGACCGACATGCTCGATGTTGATTCATGTATGCCTGTCCCCGTAAGTTAGTGCCACTTTGGGTTCACGACTAGTCATGTCGGCCCGGGTTCTCTGTCATATGGATGCTAGCGACACTATCATATACGTGAGCCAAAAGGCGCAAACGGTCCCGGGCCATGGTAAGGCGACACCCGTGGGAATACCGTGCGTGAGGCCGCAAAGTGATATGAGGTGTTACCGGCTAGATCGATGTGACTTGGAATCGGGGTCCTCACATGTGGCATGAATATTCAGATCTGAAAGATTCAAGATGAAAGTTTAATATTGACATAAAAATAATAATACTTCAATCATACTAACAAAGCAATCATGTCTTCTCAAAATAACATGGCAAAAGAAAGCTATCCCTACAAAATCATATAGTCTGGCTATGCTCTATCTTCATCACACAAAATATTTGAATCATGCACAACCCCGATGACGAGCCAACCAATTGTTTCATACTTTTCATGTTCTCAAACTTTTTCAATCTTCACGCAATACATGAGCGTGAGCCATGGACATAGCACTATATGTGGAATAGAATGGTGGTTGTGGAGAAGACAAAAAGAAGAAGATAGTCTCACATCAACTAGGCGTATCAACAGGCTATGGAGATGCTGAAAGCAGAAGTGCTCCCTGGGTGATTTTGGTAATTAATGTCAACATATCTCTTGTTAGACTAATGCTTCTATCTAGTATGTTTCAGAAGAGTTCAACAATGGAGTGGCATGGACTAGAGGATGTGGAACCCCTTCAAGATGTTGATGACAAAGGATTAGCTCAAGCTCAAAGCTCAGGACTCTACATTTCTATTTTAGTGGTCCAAGATCACATTGAGTCCATAGGAAAGCCAATACTATTAAGAGGGGATGAGGTGTTGCTTAATGGCTTGCTTGCTCAAAGTGCTTAGTGATATGCTCCAAAAGCCCTCAACCACTTTTTCATATCCATATATGTCCCAAACCTAAAAGTCAAACTCGGACCCACCGATTCTTTCTATCCGGCGCCACCGAGTTCAGTTGACATAGCCACTGCCAGAAACCCTAATCAATTCGGTCTCACCGATGGGATCTCGGTCTCACCGAGATGGGCTTGCAAACTCTCTGTTGTCCGTTGTAATAATTTCTATCCCACCGAGATATGCAATCGGCCCCACCGAGTTTGCTTGGCCAACACTCTGTTTCGCTTATTACGCAAATCGGTCCCACCGAGTTTGAGTAATTGGTCCCACCGAGTTTGAGTAATTGGTCCAACCGAGATTTGGATTTACCCTAACCCTAGCACATCGGTCCCACCGAGTTGATCCAGTCAGTCCCACCGAAATGCCTAACGGTCACATTATGAACCAAATAGGTCTGACCGAGTTCTCTGAATCGGTCCCACCGAGTTTGGTGATTTGTGTGTAACAGTTAGATTTTGTGTGGAGGCTATAAATACCCCTCCACCCACTCTTCATTCGTGGAGAGAGCCATCAGAACATGCCTACACTTCCAATACATATTTTCTGAGAGAGAACCACCTACACTTGTGTTGAGGTCAAGATAATCCATTCCAACCACATAAATCTTGATCTCTAGCCTTCCCCAAGTTGCTTTCCACTCAAATCTTCTTTCCACCAAATCCAATCCTATGAGAGAGAGTTGGGTGTTGGGGAGACTATCATTTGAAGCACAAGAGCAAGGAGTTCATCATCAACACACCATTTGTTACTTCTTGGAGAGTGGTGTCTCCTAGATTGGCTAGGTGTCACTTGGGAGCCTCCGTGAAGATTGTGGAGTTGAACCAAGGAGTTTGTAAGGGCAAGGAGATCGCCTACTTCGAAGATCTACCCTAGTGAGGCAAGTCCTTCATGGGCGACGGCCATGGTGGGATAGACAAGGTTGCTTCTTCGTGGACCCTTCGTGGGTGGAGCCCTCTGTGGACTCGCGCAACCGTTACCCTTCGTGGGTTGATGTCTCCATCAACGTGGATGTACGGTAGCACTACCTATCGGAACCATGGATAAAAAATCTCCGTATCTCCAAATTGCGTTTGCACACTCCAATCCCTTCTTTTACATTCTTGCAACTTGCATGCTTTACTTTCCGCTGCTCATATACTCTTTGTATGCTTGCATGGTTGCTTGATATGTATTGAGAATGTTTAAACTTGTGCTAAAACTTCACATCAACTTAAGAGAAATTAAAAACTGCAAATTTTCTTAATTAGAGTCTATTCACCCCCCTCTAGACACCTCTTCTCGATCCTTTCAATTGGTATCAGAGCTTTGGCCTCCATTGCCTTGGTTTAAACACCTTTGGAGGAAGATGGATGTGTCTACTTTGGTGAGTCTTAGACGTAGAGTGCCTATTCTCGATGGAGAGTTTTTCTATGAGTTGAAAAATGAAATGCTTGAGATTTTCAATGAATATCATTTGAACAAGTACATTACTAGCCCTTGTGCACCTCATATTGATCCTTTGCATCCTACACCCGAAGAGGATCTTGACATGATTCGCAATCTTAGAACCATCAATCTTATCATTAGAGGATTGCCTAAAAATTTGATTGCTAATTTACCTACTCTTGATTGTGCCTATACTATATGGAGATTTCTTGAGGAACGATTTCCAGATTATTCCTTGAAAAATTTGGACGAAATCCTTGATAAATCTATCGCCTTGAGTAAGATGAATTCTAGTGGTCCTAGCTTTGGTGATTGTCTATTTGAGCTTACCAATCTCATGCGTGCCAAAGGAGATGTTGGAATCATTAGCAATATCATTTCCGAAGCTATTAGAATTCATAAAGATAACCATAAGAATGATCATTTATCTAATGAATTACCCTCTCTAGGAGTTGGTCAATCACAAGATGATGTTGAACATGGATACTATGATGATGATGATAGTGACTGTGATCTTGATGATGCAATGAGACACTTTGGTCTGATGGCAAATCTTTGTGGCTACATGGCTGGAGGAAAGGAATGGGTCCTTGATAGTGGATGTACTGATCATATGACCGGAGATAAAGATATGTTCCGTGAGCTTGCTGAAAACGACGGCCCTCGAAAGTATGTCACCTTTGGTGATAACTCAAAGGGTAAGGTAGTTGGCTTCAGTAAGGTGGCCATCTCACATGATAGCTCCATACAAAATGTCATGCTCGTTGAATCTCTTGGGTACAATTTACTTTCAGTATCTAGACTTGCTGATTTCGGTTTCAATGTCCTATTTACTGAGGTAGATTGCCAAGTGTTTCGTAGAGACAATCGTAAAATGGTCTTTACCGGTATACGTAGAGATGATCTTTACATTGTTGACTTCACTAAAAAGGCTCAACCTAGAACTTGCTTAATTGCTAAATCTTCTAAAGGTTGGTTGTGGCATAGAAGACTAGGTCATGTGGGCATGCGAAATCTTGATAAGCTTATTAAAGGTGATCATATCCTTGGAGTAAAAGATGTCATATTTGACAAGGATAGACTTTGTAGTGCTTGTCAGGCAGGGAAACAGGTTGGAGGAAGTCATCGCGCGAAGAACATCATGACGACGAGAAGACCACTCGAGCTACTTCACATGGATCTCTTTGGTCCAAATGCCTACAAGAGTCTCGGTGGTAACTCATTTGGTCTAGTCATAGTTGATGATTTTTCAAGATTTACGTGGGTGTTCTTTCTTGATGACAAATCGCAGGTCCAAAAGATCTTCAAAAACTTCGCTAGGAAGGCCCAAAATCAATTTGACGTGAAGATCAAAAAGGTTCGGAGCGACAATGGAACGGAGTTCAAGAACGCAAATGTGGATACCTTTCTTGACGAAGAGGGGATTTCACACGAGTTCTCGGCTACGTACACACCTCAACAAAATGGAGTTGTTGAGAGAAAGAACCAGACTCTTATTGAGATTGCAAGAACGATGCTTGATGAGTACAAGACTCCAAAACACTTTTGGGCGGAAGCGGTTGAGACAGCTTGTCATGCAACAAATCGCTTGTATCTTCACAAGCTACTCGGCAAGACAGCATACGAGCTCCTCACCGGTAACAAACCCCAAGTTGGATACTTTCGAGTATTTGGCTCAAAGTGCTACATTCTTGATAAGCATCGTCGTTCTAAATTTGCTCCTAAATATCATGAAGGTTTCCTACTTGGTTATGGCTCAAACTCTCACACTTACCATGTCTACAACAATTTCACCCGAAAGGTTGAAGAGACGGTAGATGTGAAGTTTGATGAATCTAACGGCTCGCAAGTAGAGCAATTGCCAATTGATGTAGGAGACAAAGACCCTTCGGAAGCAATCCAAGACTTGTCTATTGGCAAGATTCGTCCAACGGAGGTGAAGGAGAGTACCTCGTCCGTCCAAGTGGAAGCTTCTACCTCACGACAAGGTGAACAAGAATTGATACGGAAGCATCCACAAGTGGGACACACCAAGACGAAGAAAACGAGGAAGTACACCAAGATGAACATCAACAACCTCCTTCTCCACCACGACAAGAGAATGACAACGTCAACAATGAAGAAGGCCAAGAAGAAGAACAAGATGAAGAAGATGTTCCACCCCGAGCCAAGCCAAAGCTCCCACGAGTTCGAGCAAGAATCGCCAAAGATCATCCCGTCGAGCAAATCTACAATGATATCCAAACCGGGAGAATCACTCGCTCTAAAACTCGTTTGGCTAATTTTTGTGAACATTACTCATTCATCTCTAGCATTGAACCTATGAAGGTTGAAGAAGCATTGGAAGATCCGGATTGGATAAACGCTATGCATGAAGAGCTACACAACTTTGAGAGAAATCAAGTATGGACATTGGTCGAGAAGCCCGACAACAACCACAACATCATTGGTACCAAATGGGTGTTTCGCAACAAGCAAGATGAAGATGGTCAAGTCGTCCGCAACAAAGCACGCCTAGTCGCCCAAGGCTACACTCAAGTCGAAGGTATGGACTATGGTGAGACATATGCTCCCGTTGCTAGACTTGAGTCCATTCGCATCTTACTTGCTTATGCTAATCACCATGATATCACCTTGTACCAAATGGACATTAAAAGTGCTTTTCTAAATGGTGAAATTGAGGAGGAAGTTTATGTTAAGCAACCTCCCGGCTTTGTCAATCCTAAGAAACCTAATCATGTTTACAAACTTCACAAAGCCCTTTATGGTCTTAAACAAGCTCCTAGAGCGTGGTATAAATGCTTGACCAAGTTCCTTATTGAAAAAGGCTTTGAAATTGGTAAAATTGATTCTACTCTTTTTACTAAAAGGGTTAATGGAGAACTATTTGTGTGCCAAATTTATGTTGATGATATTATATTTGGTTCAACTAACCCTCATTTTAGTGAGAAGTTTGGAAAGCTAATGTCGGAGAAGTTTGAGATGTCTATGATGAGTGAACTCAAATTCTTTCTGGTTTGCAAATCAAGCAAACTAAGGAAGGTACCTTTGTTTCTCAAACAAAGTACACCAAGGACTTATTCAAGAAGTTCAATATGCAAGAATGCAAAGGTATGTCTACACCCATGCCTACTAGTGGACATCTTGACTTGACTAAGGATGGTGAACCGGTTGATCAAAAGGTTTACCGCTCTATGATTGGTTCATTGTTATATCTATGTGCCTCCCGTCCTGACATTATGCTAAGTGTGTGCATGTGTGCACGATATCAAGCGGCCCCTAAAGAGTGTCATCTTAAGGCTGTGAAAAGGATAGTGAGATACTTAATATACACACCAAATTTTGGCATTTGGTATCCTAAGAGGTCTTCTTTCGATCTTGTTGGTTACTCCGATTCGGACTATGCCGGAGACAAGGTTGATAGAAAGTCTACTTCGGGTACTTGTCAATTTCTTGGTAGATCTCTTGTGTCTTGGTCCTCCAAGAAACAAAACTCGGTATCCTTATCCACCGCCGAAGCGGAATACATTGCCGCTGGATCATGTTGTGCCCAATTACTTTGGATGACCCAAACTCTTAAAGATTATGGGATATATGTGAAACATGTTCCATTGCTTTGTGACAATGAAAGTGCTATTAAGATTGCTCACAATCCCGTGCAACATTCTCGAACTAAGCATATTGAAGTTCGTCATCATTTCATTCGAGATCATGTTGCCAAAGGGGACATTGATCTTAAGCATGTTCGCACCGATAAGCAATTAGCGGATATATTTACCAAACCGCTTGATGAGAAAGTCTTTTGCCGTTTGAGAGGTGAATTGAACATCATTGATGCTTCAAACTTGGAGTAGGAACTCCATTTGGATACATGCAAGGCATGAGCCTTTGACTAATCCTTGATACTTCTTTCATGATGCTATCTATATGTCTTGGATATTTTTGCACCCTTGCATGCTATCTAAACCTTGTAGGTGCTTGGATGAATCTAAATCCATGAGATTGCAACTCACTCACATCTTGAGCAATCTCTACATCATCAAGTCTCTACACAATGGTGGTTGAAGACAAGGAAACACAAAACTCTTCAAACATATCCTTTGACAAATTCTACATTAAGATTTATGATTGTCATTTTGGATACACAAGTGCTCTTCCTTGCAAAGCTAACCCATGTAGGAAGATGAACTCAAATTCCAAGTGGTGCTCCCAACTCTTGATGAGCTACATCAACCTTGAGCAACCCACACAAGTTCAACTACATGATCAAGATCAACACCATCACCCAAGGTACGTTATTCCATCTTAGAGAAGCTTTACTCCAAATCATGGGGCAAAGCAACTCAACAAGATGTGAATACATCAAGATGCTTAAACAAAAAATGGTAACCCCATTTGGAGCTTAAACGATGAGTATGACCAAAGATCAAGTGACCTCACTTGACTCTTATGCCAATATACTCTAACATAGGTGACTTTGTCACCGCCCAATTCTAGATGACGTTCTCTTGTGTTTCCTCTTGCATTGGTCTCATGCATATGTGTTTCCCCTTTGAAAAAAAACTTCATCTAGATCTTTTTATTTCTTCTTGTTCTGCATTTTCTGCATCCAATTCATTGCAAATATTTTAGCTAATTCCTTGCAAATACTTGTGAGATCTTAAGTGCCTAGTGAGCTGAGGTGACAAGTGTTTTCTCTGTGATGGACTCGGTCACACCGGTTTGTTTCTTTCGGTCCAACCGAATTCTCTTGGTGCCACCGAAGCACACAACTCGGTGCTACCGATTTCACTACAGGACAGACATCTTGCCACTTGTTCCTGCATACTTTTTGCTCCAGCTCCACTCAATGACTCTTATCCTCTACCAGCATCACATTCGACTTGTTTTGTGACTCAAGGACCAAACCCTTTTGTAATAAAAATCCAGAAGAGCCCTTCTTGGAAATTGATGTCAAAGGGGGAGAGAGAGATCACATCAAAGCTTAAAGAGAGATCACATCAAAGGGGAGAGAATACTCAGGGGGAGAGTGTAAGAAACCCCAGATGCCTGGTGTTCAAGAGGAGAGAAGTCACATGTCTTTAAGAGGGGAAAGACATGTTATTTGATTGTTTGCATTAGCTCTGTTTCTTTTCTTTGCTCTGATTTTCTGTTCCCTATCTTCTCCCAATATCCCATGCAAGATTCAGGGGGAGCAAGACATCTAAGGGAAGGAAATCTCTGATTTTATTGCACATCTTTACTTTTGGGGACATGTCTATATCAACAGAGTACTCAGTACTCACTCTCTACATGTCATCCCAGTCTTGGTACTCTTGTGATTTCTTTTGTTTGCTTTGGCTAGTAGATGTATCTGTGTTATCTAACCTTGTTTACCCAGGTTCATTTCTTCCTAAGCCAACTCAAGATCACAAGGTAAGTATATGCATCACAATCATGTGCATGAGGATTTCTTGCTGATGTACATATTGTTTGCAAGAAGGACTCATGAGCATGAAGGCACATTTCTCATATTCACATCATTTGCTCTGATGCATATAACCAAGATACATGTAACACATTGCTTACTCTGTCATGCTTATGCATTCACATGCTCCTATGTTCCATATTTACATGAGTGCATACATATAGGGGGAGCCTATGCATGTTACATGTCTTTCCAAAGCTTTACTTGTTGTTCTCTATATCCTTATCCAAAGCTTTGATGTATGTTGTCATCAATTACCAAAAAGGGGGAGATTGAAAGCACAAATGCTCCCTGGGTGATTTTGGTAATTAATGTCAACATAGCTCTTGTTGGACTAATGCTTCTATCTAGTATGTTTCAGATGAGTTCAACAATGGAGTGGCATGGACTAGAGGATGTGCAACCCCTTCAAGATGCTAAGGACAAAGGATTGGCTCAAGCTCAAAGCTCAGGACTCTACATTTCTATTTTAGTGGTCCAAGATCACATTGAGTCCATAGGAATGCCAATACTATTAAGAGAGGATGAGGTGTTGCTTAATGCCTTGCTTGCTCAAAGTGCTTAGTGATATGCTCCAAAGCCCTCAACCAATTTTTCATATCCATATATATCCCAAACCTAAAAGTCAAACTCGGACTCACCGATTCTTTCTATCCGGCGCCACCGAGTTCAGTTGACATAGCCACTACCAGAAACCCTAATCAATTCGGTCTCACCGATGGGATCTCGGTCTCACCGAGATGGGCTTGCAAACTCTCTGTTGCCCGTTGTAATAATTTCGGTCCCATCGAGATATGCAATCGGCCCCACCGAGTTTGCTTGGCCAACACTCTGTTTTGCTTATTACCCAAATCGGTCCCACCGAGTTTGAGTAATCGGTCAAACCGAGTTTGGATTTACCCTAACCCTAGCACATCGGTCCCACCGAGTTGATCCAGTCGGTCCCACCGAAATGCCTAACGGTCACATTATGAACCAAATCGGTCTGACCGAGTTCTCTGAATCGGTCCCACCGAGTTTGGTGATTTATGTGTAACGGTTAGATTTTGTGTGGAGGCTATAAATACCCCTCCACCCACTCTTCATTCGTGGAGAGAGCCATCAGAACATGCCTACACTTCCAATACATATTTCTGAGAGAGAACCACCTACACTTGTGTTGAGGTCAAGATATTCCATTCCAACCACATAAATCTTGATCTCTAGCCTTCCCCAAGTTGCTTTCCACTCAAATCTTCTTTCCACCAAATCCAATCCTATGAGAGAGAGTTGAGTGTTGGGGAGACTATCATTTGAAGCACAAGAGCAAGGAGTTCATCATCAACACACCATTTGTTACTTCTTGGAGAGTGGTGTCTCCTAGATTGGCTAGGTGTCACTTGGGAGCCTCCGTCAAGATTGTGGAGTTGAACCAAGGAGTTTGTAAGGGCAAGGAGATCGCCTACTTCGTGAAGATCTACCCTAGTGAGGCAAGTCCTTCGTGGGCGACGGCCATGGTGGGATAGACAAGGTTGCTTCTTCGTGGACCCTTCGTGGGTGGAGCCCTCCGTGGACTCGCGCAACCTTTACCCTTAGTGGGTTGAAGTCTCCATCAACGTGGATGTACGATAGTACCACCTATCGGAACCACGGATAAAAAATCTCCGTGTCTCCAAATTGCGTTTGCACACTCCAATCCCTTCTCTTACATTCTTGCAACTTGCATGCTTTACTTTCCGCTGCTCATATACTCTTTGTATGCTTGCATGCTTGCTTGATATGTGTTGAGAATTTTTAAACTTGTGCTAAAACTTCACATCAACTTAAGAGAAATTAAAAACTGCAACTTTTCTTGATTAGAGTCTATTCACCCCCCCTCTAGAGACCTCTTCTCGATCCTTTCAGATGCCCATCAATAGATATCAATGTGAGTGAGTAGGGATTGCCATGCAACGGATGCACTAGAGCTATAAGTGTATGAAAGCTCAACAAAAGAAACTAAGTGGGTGTGCATCCAACTCGCTTGCTCACGAAGACCTAGGGCATTTTGAGGAAGCCCATCATTGGAATATACAAGCCAAGTTCTATAATGTAAAATTCCCACTAGTATATGAAAGTGACAACATAGGAGACTCTCTATCATGAAGATCATGGTGCAACTTTGAAGCACAAGTGTGGTAAAGGGATAGTAACGTTGTCCCTTCTCTCTTTTTCTCTCATTTTTTCTATTTTTTTGTTTGGGCCTTTCTCTTTTTTTATGGCCTCTTTTCTTTCCCCTTTTTATATTTTTAGTCAGGAGTATCATCCCGACTTGTGGGGGAATTATCATTGTCGGAGTAATTGGCCACGGGTATCCCGAAGACGGCAAGCCAATATTTCAAGACATCGGGGCTAGCAAAGCCCCTCAGTCCGACTGCCCGGCTACTCCTGCCAGCTCCCCGTCCGACTGCTCTACCTGGCCGGCTGCCGGTTGTCGACTGCACCAACTAGCCGGCTGCCGGCTTCAGCCCGACTCGACACCGACAAGACACCGACGAGACGGTCGTACCCGAGCACTATTCACGTGTCACCCCAGCCATCATGTATAGTGTCACTTGTCCCCTGGCACTATTTATGAAGTGACCCAGGGGACAAGCATGACATGCACCATGCCTTGCTCCCATACCACCACATAGCTTAGATAGTAAGCTAGCTCCACACTATATATAGCCATCCATCCATCCATCCAAGAGGATGGACTCACTCTCACACTCACGCATGAGCACCCACATGCTACGGCCATGAGCATGGCCGGCCACTAGCATACCACATACGATGCATATACAGATTAGATGCCTATGGCACTGACCTCAGATACAGCTCCAGGAGCATCCTGTACCAGATATACTACAGATACTCAGACATGCAGGAGTAGGGGTGTTATCTCTCCGGAGAGCCCCGAACCTGGGTAAACTAGCACGTGCTACTCGCATACCCGCTCCCGGGCCTATCAGCAGCAGTCTTACCCTCACACTAAGCCTTTGTGGCATCTGTCGCCCCACACCACCCCCGTGAGAATACCACGACAGTTGGCGCCCACCGTGGTGTGGTACTACTACCATGCTACCACGCTGCTGCTGGTTTCGCAGTCCGGGCGGGACCATCTTCCTCTCCACCACCGCAGCGTCGCGCCATCTCTCCGATAGCGGTCGGGGGGCTCGACATCGACATGCCCCCCAATGGCCGCGTGGGGCGGCATACCCTCGTCGTCGGCCTCGCCATCTTCATCGCCACCGCCGCGGCGTCGTTGTCGTGTCTCCGGCTGCGCCCGAGGGCTCGACATCAACACGCCGCCGGGGCGGCCGCGCAGGACGACGCGTCCTCGCCATCGGCCTCGGCACCGAGCGCCTTCGCCATGCTCGTGGAAACTGCGGTCTCCCCTTCCCTGCAAAATCTCCATGCTCTTCCCACGCTGGAGCCTTTGTACAAATTCACCAATGGACAAACAATCCCCATATAAGCCTCAGCTACAAGCCGTATATGCCTCATGCTATATGCATCCCAGACGCAAGCCAGTCAATGGCCAGACACGTCCCAGATATTGCTCGTACGCAGCGTGCACACTAGCCGGACGGCAGTCAGACACTGGCCGGATACAAGAAGTACACCACCCGCCCCTGCGTGCGAGCTCTCCCTCCCAAGCCCCGCAGCGCGCCGTGCCTCTGCTCCCCTCGCGTGCCTCCCCGCCCGCGTCGGCTGCCGCCGCGGTGGCCGGCTTCCGCTCCCGCCGTGGCCGCATCCCGCTCGTCCGGCTCGCCGCCACCACCGGGTCCACGCCTACAGCTCCCATGCCGGCTGGTCGGCTGGCCGGCTCCGGCCGCCTGCAGGCCCGTACGCTTCTCCCGCGTGCCTCGCGCCTCCGCCTCCGGCCAGCCACTGCTCGGGGTTGGCTCCCGTTCCGCATGCCTCGCTCCGCACCTGAGCGCCCGAGCCCGCCGGCTCTGCGCCGCTCCGGCCACCTCTCCTCCAACGGCACCACGGCGCCGGCCCCGTCGCCCTTCGCCTGCTCTGCCTCGCGGCCGCGCATCCCGCCGCCTCGCTCCTCCACGGCTCCGACGAGCTGGCCGGCTTTGCCGAGCTCGCGCCCAGCTCTCCCCTTCGCGCCCCCGTGCCTCTCAGGCACTGCGCCACGTCTTTGTCCGGCCACCCCGCGCGCGTCCACGACCCGGACCGTGCTCGTGGCCGGCTCCCCGCCCGGGCCGGCTGCTGGCTCTGACCGGTCGCCTACCGCCCGCGCCGGCTCCGGCTCCGACCCGGCCGGCTCTCGCTCCTCCGCCACCTCCACTGCCTCCGACCCGCCTCCGCCTCCCGCGCACGCGCCGGGACGGCTCGCCGCTCGCCGGCCCCGCCAGCTCGGCCACGGGCCTCCTCCGCTCCGGGCCGGCTCGCCGCTCGCCGGCCCCGCCAGCTCGGCCACGGGCCTCCTCCGCTCCGGGCCGGCTCGCCGCTCGCCGGCCCCGCCACCTCGGCCACGGACCTCCTCCGCTCCGCGCCGGCTCGCGGCTACGCCTCACCCCGCACCGGCCGAGTCTTCTCCCGCTGTCTGGCCGCGCCCGGCCGACTACGAACCATCCGGCCACGCCCGGCCTCCCCTTCGCGCGCCCACGGCGTACCGGCTCCCGCGCGGGTTCCCGCACCCGGCCCCCGACCCGTCGTTCCGTCATCCTGCCGGCTTCGGGCAGGCCGGCTGCTTGTTCCGGTCCGGCTCCCCCAGCCCCTGCCGGCTCCCCGCCTACGCCCGCGGGGCCAGATCCAGCTCCCTCCGCGCCGCGCCGGATCCGGCTGCCCCTGTGCGCCTGCGGCTCCGCCCGGCCGCCTCGCTTCGCCCCTGGCCGGCTTCGACCGCGCTGCGCCGACTCTGCCCGCCGGCGCGTCCGCGAGCCAGCGTCCGCCTTGCCCGCGTGGTCGCGCGCCCCAGCCGCCCCGCCTCGCCTCAGCCCCCGTGCGGGCTGGCTCCGACCACGTCGCGCCGGCTGCGGCCCTGTCCCGGCCTCCCGCGCCGACTGCCGGGTCGCAGTGCGTCGGCCGGCCGCCCCGCGCCGCCTTGGCCGGCTCCCGCCGCCCTGGCCGACTCGCTGCTCCAGCCGACGTCCACGCGCGCGGCCGGCTTGCCGCTCCAGTAGGCGTCCGCGTGCCAGTCCACCTCGTGCCGACTGGAATCCTCGCGGGGCTGGCTGCCCAGGAAGAGAAAGAAGAAACAGGGCCGGGTAGAAAAGTCAAAGGGCCGACTGCCCATGGCTAAAAAAAAGAAGAAGAAAAAAGACGGAGGATCCGACTGCGCAGACTGCTGCCCAGCCGACTGCTCTGGTCGACCGCCCGCGTTGCCGCTCGGCCGGATGGTTCGCCTGCCCGCTTTGCTGCCTGGCCGACCGACGAGCCGGTTCGGCTGCGCACAGCCCACTGAAGAAGAAAAAGAAGAAGAAAAAGTAGTCGCCGGGAGATCCGGCCCGACTGCTCAGCAGTTGACCCGAATCTCGGGGGCTACACCCAGCGGGTGCGCTGACGCGCCCCCGCGAGGAAGAAGACAAAGTAGTCGCCGGGAGATCTGGCCCGACTGCTCAGCAGTTGGCCTGAATCTCGGGGGCTACACCCAGCGGGTGCGCTGATGCGCCCCCGCAAGGAAGAAGACAAAGTAGTCGCCGGGAGATCCGGCCCGACTGCTCAGCAGTCGGCCCGAATCTCGGGGGCTACACCCAGCGGGTGCGCTGGCGCGCCCTCGCGAGGAAGAAGACAAAGTAGTTGCCAGGAGATCCGGCCCGACTGCTCAGCAGTTGGCCCGAATCTCGGGGGTTACACCCAGCGGGTGCGCTGCCGCGCCTCCGCGAGGAAAGAAGACAAAGTAGCTGCCGGAAGATCCGGCCCGACTGCTCAGCAGTCGGCCCGAATCTTTTGGGCTACACCCAGTGGGTGCGCTGGCGCGCCCCCACGGAACATTGCAGACAAGAGAAGAGTTTTGTCCGGCTGCCAGTAGCCGGCAGAAGAAGAAAAAGGGCGCTGCAAGACGCCTCGCCGCCTGGCCGGTCGAGCCTGACCGGCCGGGAACCCCCTTCTAGCACCCGGGGGCTCGAAGGCAACACCCAGCGGGTGCGCCGCTGCGCTCCGCGAGCGCTGAGCCGCGCCGGCTGTCTTCGGCAAACTCCGCCTCGGCTACATGAAAATCAATGTGAGCTCCTCACCCGCATATTTTTTCACCGCGAGAGCACAGATAACCACGAGCGATGCTCGGGGGCTATCTCCACATTTCATTACAGTTACATCACTGTTCGCCTCGGCGCCAGCCAGAGTTGGCCCGGGGGCTGGCCGCTTGGCCTGAGACGTTTGTTCCCGCAGACGGCTTAGTAGCGTGCGTGGTACCGAAGGCCCACTCTTAGTCACAGACCGCAGAGAGGCTGTCCGGCTAGCAAGAGTGAACGTTGGAGGCCACCCACGCGAAAAACGTCCGGGAAGAAAAACGGTTCGGGCGACCCGGCAGTTTTCTTTATGAGTATCTGCTCGGTTAAATTCGCTCCCAGAGTCTGAGTATTGTACACTCCACTCCGTGGCCCACTCTCAGCCACAAACCGCAGAGCGGCTGTCCGGCAAGCGAGAGCAAGCCAAAGAGTGGAGGGAACATGAAAAAGATTGAAGGGGGCTCGGACGAAACCGAGTCGGCACCCTCTGCATAAAACTTGCAACGCTAAAAACAATCATTTGATATATCTACGTGGACTAACTTTGTCTTTTGCATGATCATTTCCATGAACACCCGCCAAAAAACCTCCGCCCAACTTTGCCAAATTACCCGGAGGCTTGGGGGCTACTGTCGGAGTAATTGGCCACGGGTATCCCGAAGACGGCAAGACAATATTTCAAGACATCGGGGCTAGCAAAGCCCCTCAGTCCGACTGCCCGGCTGCTCCTGCCGGCTCCCCGTCCGACTGCTCTGCCTGGCCGGCTGCCGGCTGTCGACTGCACCAACTAGCCGACTGCCGGCTTCAGCCCGACTCGACACCGACAAGACACCGATGAGACGGTCGTACCCGAGCACTATTCACGTGTCACCCCAGCCATCATGTATAGTGTCACTTGTCCCCTGGCACTATTTATGAAGTGACCCAGGGGACAAGCATGATATGCACCATGCCTTGCTCCCATACCACCACATAGCTTAGATAGTAAGCTAGCTCCACACTATATATAGCCATCCATCCATCCATCCATCCAAGAGGATGGACTCACTCTCACACTCACGCATGAGCACCCACATGCTACGGCCATGAGCATGGCCGGCCACTAGCATACCACATATGATGCATATACAGATCAGATGCCTATGGCACTGACCTCAAATACAGCTCCAGGAGCATCCTGTACCAGATATACTACAGATACTCAGACATGCAGGAGTACGGGTGTTATCTCTCCGGAGAGCCCCGAACCTGGGTAAACTAGCGCGTGCTACTCGCATACCCGCTCCCGGGCCTATCAGCAGCAGTCTTACCCTCACACTAAGCCCTTGTGGCATCTGTCGCCCCACACCACCCACGTGAGAATACCACGACAATCATCTCCATCATCCTCTCCTCACTTGGGACAATGCTCTAATAATGATGATCATCACACTTTTATTTACTTACAACTCAAGAATTACAACTCAATACTTAGAACAAAATATGACTCTATGTGAATGCCTCCGGCGGTGTACCGGGATATGCCATGAATCAAGAGTGACATGTATGAAAGAATTATAAAGGTGGCTTTTCCACAAATACGATGTCAACTACATGATCATGCAAAGCAATATGACAATGATGAAGTGTTTCATAATAAACGGAACAGTGGTAAGTTGCATGGCAATATATCTCGGAATGGTTATGGAAATGCCATAATAGGTATGTATGGTGGCTGTTTTGAGGAAGGTATATGGTGGGTGTATGATACTAGCGAAAGGTGCGCGATATTAGAGAGGCTAGCAATGGTGGAAGGGTGAGAGTGCGTATAATCCATGGACTCAACATTAGTCATAAAGAACTCACATACTTATTGCAAAAATCTATTAGTTATCGAAATGAAGTACTACGCGCATGCTCCTAGGGGGATAGATTGGTAGGAAAAGACCATCGCCCGTCCCCGACCGCCACTCATAAGGAAGACAATCAATAAATAAATCATGCTCCGACTTCATCACATAACGGTTCACCATACATGCATGCTACGGGAATCACGAACTTTAGCACAAGTATTTCTCAAATTCACAACTACTCAACTAGCATGACTCTAATATCACAATCTTCATATCTCAAAACAATCATAAAGAATCAAACTTCTCATAGTATTCAACGCACTTTATATGATAGTTTTTATTATACCTATCTTGGATGCTCATCACTTTAGGACTAAAATTTTAACCAAAGCAAATTACCATGCTGTTCTAAAAGACTCTCAAAATAATATAAGTGAAGCATGAGATATCAATAATTTCTATAAAATAAACCACCACCGTGCTCTAAAAAGATATAAGCGAAGCACTAGAGCAAAATTATCTAGCTCAAAAGATATAAGTGAAGCACATAGTGTATTCTAATAAATTCTGATTCATGTGTGTCTCTCTAAAAGGTGTGTACAGCAAGGATGATTGTGGTAAACTAAAAAGAAAAGAATCAAATCGTACAAGACGCTCCAAGGAAAACACATATCATGTGGTGAATAAAAATATAGCCTCAAGTAAAGTTACCGATAGACGAAGACGAAAGAGGGGATGCCTTTCGGGGCATCCCCAAGCTTAGGCTTTTGGTTGTCCTTGAATTTTAACTTGGGGTGACTTGGGCATCCCCAAGCTTAGGATCTTGCCACTCCTTGTTCCAAAATCCATCAAATCTTTACCCAAAAACTTGAAAACTTCACAACACAAAACTCAACAGAAAATCTCATGAGCTCCGTTAGCGAAATAAAACAAACAACCACTTTAAGGTACCGTAATGAACTCATTCTTTATTTATATTAGTGTTAAACCTAATTTATTCCAACTTCTCTATGGTTCATACCCCCCGATACTAGCCATAGATTCATCAAAATAAGAAACAATACAAGAAAAACAGAATTTGTCAAAAATAGAACAGTCTGTAGTAATCTGCATCAAACGCAAACTTCTGTAACTCATAAAAATCTACCAAAATAGGAAGACCTAGATAATTGTATTATTGATCTACTGAAATTGGAATCAGTATTTTATCACTTCCTGGTGATTTTTAACAATTGTTTTTGTGAGCAGAAAGTTTCTGTCTTTTTCAGCAAGATCAAATAATTATCACCCAAGAAGATCCTATAGGTTTTACTTGGCACAAACACAAAATAGAACATAAAACCACATCTAACCAGAGGCTAGATGAATAATTTATTACTAAACAGGAACTAAGAGCAAGGAAAATAAAATTGGGTTGCCTCCCAACAAGCGCTATCGTTTAACACCCCTAGCTAGGCATTAATAATTTTAATGATGCTCACATGAAAGATAGTAATTGAAACACAAAGAGAGCATCATAAAACATGTGAAAATCACATCTAAGTCTAACATACTTCCTTTGCGTAGGCATGTTATAGGCAAACAAATTATCAAGGCAAGCAAAAACTAGCATATGCAAGGAAGCGGAAAGAAACAATAGCAATCTCAACATAACAAGAGGTAATTTAGTAACATGAAAATTTCTACAACCATATTTTCCTCTCTCATAATAATTACATGTAGGATCATAACCAAATTCAACAATATAGCTATCACATAACATATTCTCAACATGATCCACATGCATGTGAAGTTGACACTCTTCCAAAATAGTGGGATTATCATTAACTAAAGTCATGACCTCTCCAAACCCACATTTATCAAAAATACTAGGGATCTAAAGTTGACACTCTTCCAAACCCACTTTCAATATTATTGCAAACACTATTATCAATCTCATATTCATCATGGGGCTTAAATATATTTTCAAGATCATAAGAAGAATCACCCCAAACATGATCATTGCAACAAGTAGTAGACATAGCAAAACTAGCATCCCCAAGCTTAGGGTTTTGCATATTATTAGCACAATTGACATCAGAATTTATAGTAAAATCGTTGCAATCATGCTTTTTATCGAAGGAACTACCAAGTATGGGTGCAATAGCAACGATCTCATGTTTAACATAAGGAACTATAGCAAATTCATCTTCATAAATATTGGCATCATGGCCACTAGAATAGCAAGCATCATGTTCATCAAGGGAGATTTCAATCAAATCATCGGAATCATCATTATCTATAGATTCATGCATATCATTATTTTCTTCCAAGGCAACTGTCATTCTCTCCATAAATTCTTTGACATAGACATTGTGAGCATAGTTTTCATAGCAATATTTAAGTATGTCAAAATTTTCAGATTCGTAGAGAGTAATATCATACTTTTCAATCAAAGAAGCAACTTCATAAGCACCCTTAAAAGCAACAAATTCTTCAATTTGTTCGATATCATAGTAACTAAAAACACCCTCTACATTAGAAGATAAGATTTCATTTTCATTAAACTCACATAGGTAGGGAAGGTGTTTTTTATGGTTCTTAGAGCAACAAGTAAAATCATAAATTTCACAAAGATTCCAAGCATAACACAGCAATCAGTTTATTTGATCCCATAAGTGTCTCCCTTTTTCAGACAAACGGTGACGCACAAAATGAGCATTCTCATCTAAAGATTTCCCATCAACTAGGCTAGTTGGGGTTTCAGCACGAGCGCATAAGATCGAAGATGATCCAAGTAGAACACTTTAAGTGGATCCATATCAATAGATTTTTAGCAAGCAAAGATGCAAGAAAATAGAAGGCACATGGAAACACAAACAAAAAGACATACGGGAAGAAGGCGAAGAAAAGGCAAAGGTGAAGTGGGGGAGGGGAAAATGAGAGGCAAATGGCAAATAATCTAATGCGAGGGATAGGAGTTTGTGATGGGTACTTGGTATGTCTTGAGTTGTGCGTAGATCTCCCTGGCAACAGCGCCAGAAATGGCTAGTTGACGGGAGATCAAATCTTGACTTGACTTGGCTCAAATCTCCCCGGCAATGGCGCCAGAAATCCTTCTTGCTACCTCTTGAGCATGCGTTGGTTTTCCCTTGAAGAGGAAAGGGTGATGCAGCAAAGTAGCGTAAGTATTTCCCTCAGTTTTTGAGAACCAAGGTATCAATCCAGTAGGAGACTACACTCAAATCCCTCGTACCTGCACAAACAATTAAGAACCTTGCAACCAACGTGATAAAGGGGTTGTCAATCCCTTCACTGCCACTTGCAAAAGTGAGATCTGATAGAGATAATAAGATAAATATTTTTGGTATTTTTATGGTATAGACTGGAAAGTAAAGATTGCAAAATAAAATAGATCAGAAACTTATATGATGGAAAATAGACCCGGGGCCATAGGTTTCACTAGTGGCTTCTCTCAAGATAGCAAATTCTACGGTGGGTGAACAAATTACTGTCGAGCAATTGATAGAAAAGCGCATAGTTATGAGAATATCTAGGCATAATCATGTATATAGGCATCACGTCCATGACAAGTAGACCAAAACGATTCTGCATCTACTACTATTACTCCACACATCGACCGCTATCCAGCATGCATCTAGAGTATTAAGTTCATAAGAACAGAGTAATGCATTAAGCAAGATGACATGATGTAGAGGGATAGACTCAAGCAATATGATATAAACCCCATCTTTTTATCCTCGATGACAACAATACAACACGTGCCTTGCTGCCCCTGCTATCACTAGGAAAGGACATCGCAAGATTGAACCCAAAGCTAAGCACTTCTCCCATTGAAAGAAAGATCAATCTAGTAGGCCAAACCAAACTAATAATTCGAAGAGACTTGCAAATATATCAAATCATACATATAAGAATTGAGAGAAGAATCAAATACTCTTCATAGATAATCTTGATCATAAACCCACAATTCATCGGATCTCGACAAACACACCACAAAAAGTATTACATCGAATGGATCTCCAAGAGAATAGAGGAGAACTTTGTATTAAGATCCAAAGAGAGAGAATAAGCCATCTAGATATTAACTATGGCCCCGAAGGTCTGTGGTAAAATACTCACACATCATCGGAGAGGCTATGGTGTTGATGTAGAAGCCCTCCGTGACCGATTCCCCCTCCGGCGGAGCGCCAAGATGGGATCTCACGGGTACAGAAGGTTGCGGCGGTGGAAAAGTGGTTTCAGGGCTCCCCTGGATGTTTTCAGGGTATAAGAGTATATATAGGCAAAAGAAGTAGGTCGGTGGAGCTACGAGGGGCCCACGAGGGTGGGGGGCACGCCTACACCCCTAGGCGCGCCCTCCTGCCTCGTGGCCGCCTCATTGCTTCCTTGACGTCCACTCCAAGTTTCATGGATTGCGTTTGTTCCAAAAACGATCCTTGCGAAGGTTTCATTCCGTTTGGATTCCATTTGATATTCCTTTTCTGTAAAACACCGAAATAGGCAAAAACAACTGGCATTGGGCCTCCGGTTAATAGGTTAGTCCCAAAAATAATATAAAAGAGCATATTAAAGCCCATTAAACATCCAAAACGGATAATATAATAGCATGGAATAATAAAAAATTATAGATACGTTGGAGACGTATAAGCATCCCCAAGTTTAATTCCTGCTCGTCCTCGAGTAGGTAAATGATAAAAACAGAATTTTTGATGTGGAATGCTACCTAACATAATTTTCAATGTAATTTTCTTTATTGTGGCATGAATGTTCAGATCCGAAAGATTCAAGACAAAAGTCTAATATTGACATAAAAATAATAATGCTTCAAGCATACTAACTAAGCAATTATGTCTTCTCAAAATAACATGGCGAAAGAAAGTTCATCCCTACAAAATCATATAGTTTGGTTATGCTCCATTTTTATCACACAGAAATGCTGTCATCATGCACAACCCCGATGACAAGCCAAGCAATTGTTTCATACTTTAGTATTCTCAAACTTTTTCAACTTTCACGCAATACATGAGCGTGAGCCATGGATATATCAGTATGGGTGGAATAGAATATGATAATGGAGGTTGTGTGGAGAAGACAAAAAAGAAGAAAGTCTCACATTGACGCGGCTAATCAACGGGCTATGGAGATGCCCATCAATTGATGTCAATGCAAGGAGTAGGGATTGCCATGCAACAGATGCACTAGAGCTATAAATGTATGAAAGCTCTACAAAAGAAACTAAGAGGGTGTGCATCCAACTTGCTTGCTCACGAAGACCTAGGACATTTGAGGAAGCCCATTGTTGGAATATACAAGCCAAGTTCTATAATGAAAAATTCCCACTAGTATATGAAAGTGACAAAATAAGAGACTCTCTATCATGAAGATCATGGTGCTACTTTGAAGCACAAGTGTGGAAAAAAGGATAGTAACATTGTCCCTTCTCTCTTTTTTTGCGCCATCTCTTTTTTATTTGGCCTTTCTTTTTTGGGCCATCTTTTTTTTATTTGGCCTTTCTCTCTTTTTTTCTTTTTTTCCTCACATGGGACAATGCTCTAATAATGATGATCATCACACTTCTATTTATTTCCAACTCAAGGATTACAACTCGATAATAGAACAAAATATGACTCTATATGAGTGCCTCCGGCAGTGTACCGGTATAGGCAATGAATCAAGAGTGACATGTATGAAAAATTATGCATGGTGGCCCTGCCACAAATACGATGTCAACTACATGATCATGCAAGTTAATATGACAATGATGAAGCGTGTCATAATAAACGGAACGGTGGAAAGTTGCATGGCAATATATCTCAGAATGGCTATGGAAATGCCATAATAGGTAGGTATGGTGGCTGTTTTGAGGAAGATATAAGGGGGTTTATGTGTGATAGAGCATATCATATCACGGGGTTTGGATGCACCGGCAAAATTTGCACCAACTCTCAAGGTGAGAAAGGGCAATGCACGGTACCGAAGAGGCTAGCAATGATGGAAGGGTGAGAGTGCGTATAATCCATGGACTCAACATTAGTCATAATGAACTCACATACTTATTGCAAAAATCTACAAGTCATCAAAAACCAAGCACTACGCCCATGCTCCTAGGGGGATAGATTGGTAGGAAAAGACCATCACTCGTCCCCGACCGCCACTCATAAGGAGGACAATCAAAGAAACACCTCATGCTTCAAATTTGTCATACAACGGTTACCATACGTGCATGCTGCGGGACTTGCAAACTCCAACACAAGTATTTCTCAAATTCACAATTACTTAACTAGCACAACTCTAACATTACCATCTTCATATCTCAAAACAATCATCAAGAATCAAACTTCTCATAGTATTCAATGCACTCTATATGGAAGTTTTTATTATACCCATCTTGGATGCCAATCATATAGGACTAATTTTATAGCCAAAGCAAATTACCATGCTGTTCTAAAAGACTCTCAAAATAATATAAGTGAAGCATGAGAGATCAATAATTTCTATAAAATAAAACCACCACCGTGCTCTAATAATAGATAAGCGAAGCACTACAGCAAAAATTATCTAGCTCAAAAGATATAAGTGAAGCACAGAGAGTATTCTGATAAATTCTGATTCATGTGTGTCTCTCCAAAAGGTGTGTAGAACAAATATGATTGTGGTAAACTAAAAATCAAAGACTCAAATCATACAAAACGCTCCAAGCAAAACACATATCATGTGGTGAATAAAAATATAGCCTCAAGTAAAGTTACCGATAGACGAAGATGAAAGAGGGGATTCCTTACGGGGCATCCCCAAGCTTAGGCTTTTGGTTTTTCTTGAATTTTACCTTGGGGTGCCTTGGGCATCCCCAAGCTTAGGTTCTTTCCACTCCTTATTCCAAAATCCATCAAATCTTTACCCAAAAACTTGAAAACTTCACAACACAAAACTTCAACAAAAAATCTCATGAGCTCCGTTAGTGTGAGAAAACAAACCACCACTTTAAGGTACTGTAATGAACTCATTCTTTATTTATATTAGTGTTAACCCTACTGTGTTCCAACTTCTCTATGGTTCAAACCCCCCGATACTAGCCATAGATTCATTAAAATAAGCAAACAACACACGAAAAACATAATGTGTCAAAACAGAACAGTCTGTAGCAATCTGATTCAAACGCATACTTCTGTAAATCCAAAAATTCTGAAAAAATAGGACGACCTAGATAATTTGATTATTGATCTACAGCAATTGGAATCAGTATTTTATCACTCTCTGGTGATGTTTAACAATTTTGTTCGTGAGCAGAAAGTTTCTGTCTTTTTCAGCAAGATCAAATAATTATCATCCAAGAAGATCCTATAGGTTTTACTTGGCACAAACACTAATTAAAACATAAAACCAAATCTAACGAGAGGCTAGATGAATTATTTATTACTAAACAGGAACAAAAAGCAAGGAACAAAAATAAAATTGGGTTGCCTCCCAACAAGCGCTATCGTTTAACGCCCCTAGCTAGGCATTGATAATTTTAATGATGCTCACATCAAAGACAAGAATTAAAGCACAAACATAGCATCATAGAACATGTGATAAACACATCTAAGTCTAACATACTTCCTATGCATAGGCATTTTATACGCAAACAAAATATCATAGCAAGCAAAAATTAGCATATGCAAGGAAGAAGAAAGAGACGATAGCAATCTCAACATGACGAGAGGTAATTTAGTAAGAGGAAAACTTCTACAACCATATTTTCCTCTCTCATAATAATTACATGTAGGATCATAGGCAAATTCAACAAAATAGCTATCACATAACATATTCTCAACACGATCCACATGCATGCGAAGTTGACACTCTTCCAAAATAGTGGGATTATAATTAACTAAAGTGATGACCTCTCCAAACCCACTTTTATCAAAAATTTCATAAGATTGAACATTATACAAATATGTGGGATCTAAAGTTGACACTCTTCCAAACCCACTTTCAATATTATTGCAAACACTATTATCAATCTCATATTCATCATGGGGCTTAAATAAATTTTGAAGATCATAAGAAGAATCACCCCAATCATGATCATTGCAACAAGTAGTAGACATAGCAAAACTAGCATCCCCAAGCTTAGGGTTTTGCATATTATTAGCACAATTGACATCAAGAGAATTTGTAGTATAATCATTGCAATCATGCTTTTTATTCAAGGAGCTATCATGAATCTCTTCATAAATTTCTTCATCACAATTTTCAGACTCACGAATTTCAAGCAAAACCTCATAAAGATAATCTAGTGCACTCAAATCACTAGAAATTGGTTCATCATAATTGGATCTCATAAAAAGATTAGCAAGGGGATGAGGATCCATAAACTTTTAGCAAGCGAAGATGCAAGCAAAAAGAAGGCACATGGTAACACAAGATCGAACGGAAGGAGGGCGAAGAAAGGGCAAAGGTGAAGTGGGGGAGAGGAAAATGAGAGGCAAATGGCAAATAATGTAATGCGAGGGATAAGAGTTTGTGATGGGTACTTGGTATGTCTTGACTTGTGCGTAGATCTCCCCGACAACGGCGCCCAAAATCCTTCTTGCTACCTCTTGAGCATGTGTTGGTTTTCCCTTGAAGAGGAAAGGGTGATGCAGCAAAGTAGCGTAAGTATTTCCCTCGGTTTTTGAGAACCAAGGTATCAATCCAGTAGGAGACTACACGCAAATCGCCTAGTACCTGCACAAACAATCAACAACCTTGCAACCAACGCAATAAAGGGGTTGTCAATCCCTTCACGGCCACTTGCAAAAGTGAGATCTGATAAAGATAATAAGATAAATATTTTTGGTATTTTTGTTGTATAGATTGGAAAATAAAGATTGCAAAATAAAATAGATCGGAAACTTATATGATGTAAAGTAGACCCGGGGGCCATAGGTTTCACTAGTGGCTTCTCTCATGATAGCATATATTACGGTGGGTGAACAAATTGATAGAAAAGCGCATAGTTATGAGAATATCTAAGCATGATCATGAACATACACTACAAAAAAAATACACTTCCGTGATGGTACGTGTTTGTCACCGTAGGTCACGTTTTCTGTCATGCATGTACATCCATGAGAATTTTATGATAGAATCATGATAGTAATTCCTGTGCTATCGAAGAAGTGTTCCATGACATTACCAAAATTATCATCACGGAAGTGTCCACTTCCATGACGATAAATCGCGCGTCACAGAAGTGCTTTCGTCAAGGGTGACCAACACGTGGCATCCAGCGTAACGGGTCGCCGTTAAGCTATCGGGTCCGGTTTTGGATCCGATAACCCGTTAACAGCCCGGACCAATGGGAAATATCCATGTGTACAATTCTAATTGGCCGGAGGAAACACGTGTCAGCTCGTCAGTGGGTCAGATAGCCGCCTAGGATATGTCGACACGTGTGACGGCCCACCACTGGCCCATTTAGCTTACAAAGGCCGTCCCGTTTGACTCTGTCAAAAGTTAGCTGGCCGGGCCATGAAAAGCGTGTTAACGGTCTCTTCGCAAATAGCGCATTTTACGGCCCAGAACTCATGGCCCGTTAGGGCCTACATGAAATCGGCCCAACAACATTATGTGGGCCGTCGAATATGACACCAGCCCATTTCACTTTCGGCCCATGTATGGCCCACGACGTCTTTCGGCCCATATGAGGCCTTCGTATCTTTAGGCCCTTTAAAGGCCCACAGTGACTCTAGCCTAGAATGAACAGTAATTTTTTGTACCCGTTAACTCATGGGCCGTTTTCAGCACGTGTTAGCTTTCGGCCTACTGACGGCCCATACGTTCTTAGGCTCCTTTCCGGCCATCGATTACTTCCGGCCCGTTACTGGCATGTTCTCCTAATGGGCCAAATTCGGCCCGTGGCAAGAGTCGGCCCGTTCCTGGCTTGTTAACCCATTGCGCAGTTTCCAGCCCGTCCTATATTCTGGCCCATTAACGACCCGTTATGCCTGTGACAGAATTAAGCCTTTGCTGTCCTCCGGCCTGTTAACGGCCCGTTACCGTGTTGGGCCGATACCAATTACGCCCGTTCACGACCTGAGGCCCAAGGCCCACTGATTCTACGGCCGTGTTGGAGGCCCATTTAAAGACGACCCGTAGGAGGCCCATGGATCCTACGGCCCATAGCAGGGTCATGGTTACCACGGTCCGTATATGGCCTATGGTTGTTGCGGCCACTAGCAAACCAGGGAAAAAGAAGACTAGGAAATAAATAAGCCCGAAACTAACGCTAGGCTATTAAGGCGATTGCACAGATTACATCCACTGGCCATCAAAGATCGCCACCAATGCAAATATAGGGAACACCCTACACTATACAAAAATGGCTTGCTATTTTCTTCAGCCGGTGGCTACACGTTAAGAACAAATTTTGTATCGCAACAAAACAAACTACAACTATAAAACAAAAGGAAGGTTGGCATAAAAGTTAACAGTCTGGCAGATAAATGCACCACCAGAAGTTCAGAAGCTCAGTTCATTTGACCCGAGTGATACGTTTTCATGCTGTATTGTCGGACGGAGCACCATAACCTTCGCCTTCATTTCTCCTAGGCTCCCGAGCAACATAGCAAATGTCTGATAGTGTGGTTTCAAAACCATGCATATCTTGACGACATCAAACAATGTCTGTCCTTTTTTCACAAAGGGTCTCTGTTAGGGAACGGACTTGTGTCTGAAGCGCAGCTATAACATTGTTTTGAGCTTGCATATCATGATCATGAGGCAGTTTGGACGAGATTGCCTTAACAACCAACCTAGTATTACGCAGGAACGTGCTTTTGGCAATGTTAGTGGACAGGTACTGACCCACTGCAGCAAGAGCTGACATTGCGGTTATAGTTGCCTCGCCACCTTCAGAAGGTGGCGGTTCCACCATTTTTTCCATAGCTTGCTGAAAAGTTGAGTTTTTACATTAGTACCAGAATGGAAGATATTAAGGAGGTAGCAAAACCAAACAAAATAGCTTTGGTCTATATACAGAACTTATTCTGTTGAACCCATGTAAAATATTAGTTGTATTTTACTAGAAAGTACATAATAAAACCATGTTCCAAACATATGACCATGTACCATGGCTAATGTATTGTCTATTCTTCACATTGTATTGACAGCTAAGGATAAAGAGACAAAATTTATAATACGGTAAGCATAATATGACATCATTCATATCACAAAACAACTGAGAACAGACAAACAGACAATTGTAACGTTGTGTGGGCAAGTCCAGCACGAAACTAGATTACAGGCCAAGATCAAAGGAACATCACTCCTCTCTTTTAAACCTTGTAAGGTGCAATGATACAGTAAGACAATTGTGTATAAAATTTAAAAGAGTAATAGACATTGGCTGCAAACCATGCAGTTCAAGGCACGAGTCAGAGTAAGTAGTAGTTAAAAGGCATGAGGATTAAGGACTTACAACAGCGGCTTTGACTGGTGTAGTCATGCCCTTCGTCTTGCTCGTGTGACAGTCCTTGAAGATTTCCACAGCATTTGGTTCAGGTACTTTTTGGTCCTTGCGGGCTTTCCTCTACATTTGGAAAATGTCAATATAGATCTGATAATATGGTACAGTGAAAAGAGTGAAACAGCAGCTAATTACAAGTGCCTCACAGTGTGCAATATAGCTATGAGATCCTGTCGTCTGTTGGAATTTCACTTTCGTATGGTTGGCCTTGTTCTTTGAACAGTTCACCTACAAGAAGATAGATTTGTGTGGCACATGCGTAAAAAGGACTTCAACATGTGATCTGATCACATATATATAATGTACCTGATACTTCGCATCGGACCAGTGTTTAACGAGGCCTCTCCAGTCTTCATCCAATATATTTTCCACTCGAGATGTTTGGGCAAGTTCACTGTTAGCCTTGCCTTCAAAGTGAGTTTTCCTCAAGTTATACCAATACTGCCGCAGAGCAGACTTGAAAACATGGGTGCAAGCTTGTCTGGTTGCATCATCTTGGCTATCCAACTTGAACCTCATCTGTTGAAAATTATGGGAGTCGCATTATCAGCAACCTAGAAAGTATTGGTCGAAGAAGGTGTTGACCTGGGTTTCGTCTTTGTCATTCCTGTACAGAATCCATATTGGGAGGATACGTACATGACACCTAACAACAAATGTTGCCTCTCATAATAACTTGGCTGACACTGTAGCATCACGTGGCCTCTTTAAACCTGCCTCAAAACGGATCTCCATTCTTCCTCTAGATTTCGTTAACCTATCAAGCATTATCCCTGATGTTTGTTTCCTCTTGCGCCTAGGTGCTAGTCCAACAACAAACATAGGAAGTGTTAGTGTACATCAAACTGTGAGACTACATATAAACAAGCATGCAACTGTAACTTGACTCCAGCAATTACCTTCTTGCTGTTGAAGCTCACAAAGTTCATCAGATCTTGCCAACTCATCTTGTGTCAAGAGTGCTTTGGAAGTAGTGTCAGGTGGCAAGGGAGCATGGGAACGTGCTGCTAGCTGAGTTAACACTACAAGAAATATGTCAACTAGTGACCTTCTCTTAGTGACCCTAGCTGAATTGGTCGTAAATCCACGTCCATTTCGATGGGAAGGGCTCAAACCCTGAATTGCCTTACACCAAATGGTCATAAAGCAGACAAGAGTGGTCCATGACCTTATTTCTACCTGATTACGACCAATATAAATGGTCATGAGGTTGTGAACGTGGATGCATTAGTACTTATTGCTATGACTAGGCGCCACCTCATCAGTTTTGCCTATGTGTCATGTACATGTGTCAATTCTTGTCCTAGGTTGTGAAGCAACCTATATTTCCGCCATTCCCAAAATTCACAAAAAATCTCATAAATTCTTTGGGTCATATCTTCGTCAAATATGTAAAAATCCTTCCTTGCATAGTTCAAAAATAATTCAACAATATTCATTTTCCTATTCTGTTCAAAACATCACTTTGTGAAGGAAGTGCTATTTATATATCCTTGATTGCCCTCGAAATTTTTGGGCACTCTTTCCTATCCAAATCATTGCCTCGTGACAAAATTCAGCTCCATTTGCCTAGCAAATCTTCCTCGGCAAATTTCCAAAGTTTTTGTCCACCTAGAAGCATTGTGAAGGAAGTACCTTTTTTATATATCCAAATGACATGAAATTTATACAGTTCCTTCATATGCCCAAATTATCACCCTCCTCCAAAATGCAGCTCAGTCAAATCATCTATGTGAACCCAGGTTCAATTTATATTTTATGGCCAGATTGGCACGTTGCAAAGCAAGTGTTATCTAGACCCCTCCTATTACCCTCAAACCTTTTGGGCACTCTTCCATACCCAAATCATTGCCACATGATAATATTCAGCTCCATTTTCCTGGTAAATCTTTCTCATGAAATTTCCAAAGTTTCTACCTCGAGAGAAGCTTTGTGAAGTAAGTACTAGCTAGGCTTACCCAAATGATCTGAAAATTTACCAGCGCCTGACTATACCTATTTAACTTACGTACACCAAATTTGAGCTCATTTCATTCATCCAATTTCTCTCGCTAATTTTTCCAAGTTTCTGTCCAGAGAAGAGCATTGTGAAAGAAGTACCACTTTGGCATGTCCAAATGGTATCAATTTTCTACAGTGCTTTCATATGCCCAAATAAACATCCTCCACCAAATTTCAGCTCAATCCATTCATTATTTTGAGCCCAGCTTCAACATTCATATTTTTGTACAGTGTGGTACTTTACAAAGTAAGTACCACCTAGGATCCTCCTTTTGAGCTGAAAATTTGTGAAGACATTCTTCTTAGTAGATCATCCTCACCCAAAACTCACGCCCATTGGCCATGTGCATTTCCCATACCGCTAATCAAACACTTGGCTGCTAATTCATCTTTGAGCATAGGTCGGTCTCCTCGTGAGATTCTTCTATTGTAATTTTCTTCCTAGCGCCTACCTGGAGAGTGCCCAACCCACTAGACATGCCTAGGCCTCCCAGACCGCATGTCAACGCCAAGGTCACGCGGTGACCATGCGGCGGGCATGCGAGTTTACGCGCTTTGGAGTTGGGGCCCTGGGCCACCATCCAAACCTCGGCGTATCGCCACCAAGCCATGTATTTATGCTTAAGTAGATACTTATGCAACTAGAAATGATTTTTGGAAAAAATAAAGAGCAAACAATATGGCAGCTGCAGTTCAAATTTGACCCGCTTCCATCTGAATCTGCGGAAACTTGTCTTTTTCACCAGAGGTGGATCAAAACTTTTGAAACCCAACCATTTTGTCAATTGTGCATTAAATAAGGCCTAGTATTTTATAAAATTGATTAGGTCCAATTTTGCAACAAATATATGGTAGGTCCTTCATAAAAAAAACTCATTTCGGGCACTCAATAAATGGAAATGAATTTTCCATGCAAATAAAATGAAAACTCCCTTAGGCAACATTGTTTGAAATTCCAAGATACACCCTTGTGGACAATATGAGATCATTTGAACAAACTATGCCAGTAATGTGGCCATAAGATCGATCATTTGGCTTGAAAGCCAAGAATCTTCACGCATGATAGGTCATTTTTTAGAACACTTTTTTAAAATAATTGCCGTATCACAAGTTTATTATTTTTTCTGGTAACTTGGCCACATATAATGACACAATACGAAGGTTTTGCAATTTTTTGATTTTTTTTATTTTTTATGCCCGTTTCAAAATGCGGTCAAAACGGCGGGAATGACCGTTCCTAGCTAGTGGTTGAATCTTGGATTTTTTTGGTGTTTCTGTGATTAAATAGATACTTATGTACCTAGAAATTATTTTTGGAAAAAATAAAGAGCACACCATGAGGCAGCTGTAGTTCAAATTTGGCCCGCTTCCTACTAAATCGGCGGAAGTTTGTCTTTTTCACCAGACGTGGATCAAATCTTTTGACAACCAACCATTTGGTCATTTGTGCATTAAATAAGGCCTATTATTTTATAAAATTGATTTGGTCCAATTTTGCAACAATTATTTGGTAGGTTCTTCACAAAAAAACCTCATTTTGGGCACTCGAAAAATGGAAAATGATTTTTTCGTCCAAAGAAAATGAAAACTTCCTTAGGCAACATTGTTTGCCATTCCAATATGCACCCTTGTGCACAATATGAGATCATTTGAATAAACTATGCCATCAATGTGGCCATAAGATTGATCATTTGGCTTGAAAGCCATTGATCTCCACACATGATAGCTTGTTTCTGAGAACACTTATTAAAAATAATTGCCGTATTACAAGTTTATTATTTTTCTTGGTAACTTGGTCACATGTAATGACACAATGCGAAGGTTTTCCAATTTTTTGATTTTTTTTGAATTTTTTATGCCCGTTTCAAAATGCGGTCAAAACGACGGGAATGACCGTTCCTAGCTAGTGGTTGAATCTTGGATTTTTTTGGGTGTTTCTCTGATTAAATAGATACTTTTGTACCTAGAAATGATTTTTGGGAAAAATAAAGAGCAAACTATGAGGCAGCCGCAGTTCAAATTTGACCCACTTCCAACTAAATCGGCGGAAATTTGTCTTTTTGATGAGATGTGGATCAAAACTTTTGACACCCAACCTTTTGGTCAATTGTGCATTAAATATGACCTATTATTTTATAAAAATAATTTGGTCCAATTTTTCAACAAATATATGGTAGACCCCTCACAAAAAAATCATTTTGGGCATCCAAAAGAGGATTAAAAATAGCTAGAAAGATAAAAAATGCATGCAAATTTGTGATCATCCATAAAATGTGGTCTAAGTTGAGTGATAAATCTAGTTGTGCAGTTTTGCAAAATATTTTTGATAGCTGCTTCACAAAACCTCCTAGTTTTAGTACTTAAAAACTATTTTAAAACATAAAATTTCTCAACCAATGAGGGCTGTTCCCACGGATCACTCCAATGTAGCCGATCTGAACCGTCTACGTCCAACGAATCCAACGGCTCTCAGTCACCTCTCAGTTCTCCCTCCCCAACCCAAACCCTAGCGGCCCCTCTCCCCGCTCCAGCCAGATCTCTCTCCCCCTCTCCCCCCAACCCAAACCCTAGCCGCCGCCTGTCTCCTCCCATCGCACTCCTCCTCCCTCGTCCTCGTCTCCTCGCCGCCGCCACCTCCTCCCCGTCCCCGGCCTCCTTCTGCGACGTGCCGATCCCGATCCCCTCTCCCCTCCCCTCCCGACCCCGATCCAGTCCTCTCCCCGCCGCTCCCACCCACCGAACGATCCCGATCCAGTCCAGATCGAGAGAGAGCGAGAGCTCGCCCCCTCCCGCGATTCCCACTGCCACCACCGCCACCCACCACTACCGACCTCGTCTCCGCCACACACCCTCTCCCCTAGCCTTCATCCCCCAGATCCAACAGTCTAGGCACGGCCATCGCATCACGGCCAGATTTCTCGCCGGCGCACGCGTGCATGCTTCACGCCGGCCACGGGCCTCCGGCAATCAGCACGGCGACAACGTCAACGGGATCATCGGGTCTCCGGCGGCGCGTGCTCTTCGCGCACCTGCTTCCATCCTCCCCGCCCTCCCTGCGCTCCCGATCCGGCCCCAATGAAGCCATGGTGAGTCCCGTCGCGGCCGCCGCCGATCCGTGCACGAATTCTCCGACGCTGGATTCGCTCCTAGCTGACCTGATCTGATCTTCTGCTGATGCTAGGCATGCATGGCGTGCTCTTCCTCATCCCCTTCGTCAACGCGCTCCCCTACCTCTTCGATCTCCTCCTCGTAAGCCCTGCCCCCTTCCCTTCCCTTCCTTCCTCGCTCCGCCCGCCTACCCCGGCCAGTTGGTACTGCCGATTCATCTGGATTCTCAGAAGTGGCAGCAGCAGCACACGTAGGTGGTCAGTCGCACAAGCATGTATTCTATGAAATCCGCTCTGACCTTGTTCCGTTGCTGCCCGTCGTTGGCCGGATACATGCCTCCCTGCCTGTAGTACAACAAAGCTATATGAGAGATTAGATTGTAGATTTGGGTCGTGCATTTTGATTTATGATTGCAGCACACCAGCAAAGCCCCATAATTTCTTCAATGTTTGTGCTCAGAAGTTTCAGTTTGATGCTTTCCGACTTGATTGTGCAGGTCTAGGTATATTTCAACCAAATGATAGAGTAGAGATCTATACTAATGTTTTTTTAGATGTGGTAACAAACTGCCAGATAGATCAGAAATTCAAAACAATGAAGCACACTTAACTGTTTCTACATTTTGTTTGGACGAGCCCATCCCATGATTTACCACTTGGGAGCATACTTTGTCTCTGTTGTTAATTGCTTATGTAAAAGTTACTTGGTTTATGCTGCTCCGTGGACACTAATCTTGTGAACGAAATAATGGAACAAAAGCATGTCCCCTTTTTCTTCAGATGAAATACTGAAGTAAAACCCAACTGAAGCTGAACTGTTCATGTCGAGGGATTAAACACAACACGCGCAGTTTTCTGCTCTGTTTAATATACTTGTGCATCGTGTGCTTATACTACCATTCGCTTCTTTCTTAACACAGGTGAAGTGTCCAGCTATGCTTCTCACTGACCAGTCACACTGGCAAGTCGAACGCGCAGGGAGAGACGACCCTCGTTACCACTCTGTACGCTGATCCTGATTCGCGGTATGGCTAATGTTTCCTTGGGTCTTGTGTTCATCCTTGGGTCTTGTGTTTGTGTGATGATTTTTCGAATCTCTTGCAGACTGGGGTGTGCAGTACGTCCGCAGGTGCCACGGATCCGGAGCCTGATGTTGCTGCTGAAGAGCAGAGCGATCAAGCTCCCCCAAAGGGACATCTAGAGGGCCTTACTCATCAGGTGAGCTGATGTTTGCCCGAGCGCTTTGAGATGGTAGTTGGTAGTGGGATAGGCTGTTGTCCTCGTTGGGTAGAATGTTTGCCTTGCCCTGATTTGATCTGTGTGTCGTGCTTGTGTTTCGATGCTGGTAAGATTGCCATAATCCAGCAACAGATGTTAATACTGTATAGATGTTGTTGGCCAACTTTTTTATAAACCGAACACCAGTAAGAAAAGGCCTATGCAGTATTGCTTAGTCTATACTTAATACTATACAGATTTTGCAACCTGATATGATCAGTGGAGAATAAAACAGTGCAAGTGCCTGCCAGTAGCACCATGATCAACTTTGCATACTAGTAGCTGCTATACACGTCCAGATTTCACCGTGAGTAGTTATTCTAGGAATAGAAGCTGAACCCATCTTCAACAGTTATTCTAAACACAGATTTTGATGTGTGACCTGTTAATGAAGTATTGGTTGGTTGTGCGAACAATTCTTGCGTTTTAGCTACTGCCACTTTGAGCTGCTGTAGCTTGTAGTTATCAATTCCAGCTGGGTTTACATATTGCATTTCTGGAGCAGTCGATCGACATTTCTAATTTTTTTGTTATATAAGATGAACAAATGTTATGTTTAAAGTGTGAGCTGACTAGTAATCCTAGAGAGAACCAGCTCCATTTTTGTAAATGTTATGGTATATTATATGGTTTCTTTAGCTATGCGATGCCACACTTATATTTTAATTTTCTGTCTGGTGTAAATTTTGGTTTCGTTCTCAATTTCGGTGCCTCTGGGTGATGCAGGTGCACATGACTGTTCTGGACGACATGGTCTCCTTTTCGGCATGTGCAAGTGTCTGGTGGTGCTTGCCTACATGGTTTACAGCAAGCTGCAGTTCAGGTGGGCGCTCCAGCTCTCCCTTCTCATGCTATACATCCAGGTACACCCTTCCATCGGTACCTACACATACCAATGCCCGTTGGATAAATATCAAGAGTTGATAGCTGATCTATAGCAAATATAGCTGTGTGTAACTTCTTTACATGGTTCCTCTTTTACAGGAGCTCCAGGCCTAAGAAAGTTGGAAGTGCGAAGACGTGAAGAAAAGCGCGAAGCCGTGAAGTGCTACTCAGCAAAGAGTTGTCTTTTCTATTTGACTGTAATATTGTAATATTGTAATAGCTGGTATACCTGGGTTGTAATAGTATACAGAAATAGTAGTACACTATTTTAGTGTTATTTGACGAATTTCACATGTTCTCTTATTTGTTTGGAATATTTGATTATGAATGTTTTGATAGTGTGTGAGGTCGTAACCTGACCAGTGCAACCCACTTGTGAAATAATATGACTAGTTCGTAACTTTCTGATGTGTGGGATCAATATATGAGATTAACATGACTAGTGGGACCAGCTCCAAAATATATTTTCCAAAAATATATAATTAATAGACTGTAAAAGGCCGAAGCCCAGAAATAAAAAGGCTGAAATATTGGGCTTGGCCCATGTAGCCCAATAGAATTCATAGGAAAAATAATAATAGAAATATCAAATTTGTTGGGCTAGGCCCATGTAGAAAACCGAATTGGACCGGGCTGAATCTTGTGCCACATCAGCTTGCCACGCTGGATGCCTACGTGGCCTGGGGAGGTTGCTAGTGACCAAAAATTTGGTCGTGGAACCAACGACCTTTTACATATCACAAAGAAGGTCACTAATTTCAGTTTACGACCACCAGCTTTTGACCTTCTGTTTTTGGTCACAAAAAGGTCGCAGATGAAAAACTATGACCTTTCAGCGGCCAATAGTGATGGTCACAAGTTGACATATTTCTTGTAGTGTAACCAACGAGTAAATCGTGCTGCTGGTGGTACTGTGGAAGGTGTTGCAACAACTAGGGCTGTCTCTGCTTGTTGTGTGGCAGCTATTTGTTTCTGTTTGGCTTGTTCTGCAGCTCGTGTAGCATGGGATACCCTGTCGGTACAATTTTCCGCTGGACTTTGACCTTCTATTGCACCATCATTACAAGCAGAATCTGCAGGATTCTTCCGCTTCCCTTTCCCTGTCGTTCTGTCTTGCTTCCTCTTTCTCTGTGCCATGTTAACTCAAGCCGACAAGAAAAACGAATAACAATTTAGTTCTTCAGAACAAATTGATGCGTGAAATAGACGAACTGAACTTTGATGTTAGACAACCACATGATAGGAGGATGTAATACATATGAAAAATAGAACGACATGAGATAACCAGAACTATGATGTGTAAACTAAGCAGAAGACATTTCACTAAATTAGAAGCAATGCAATGGAAGGTAGACACCATATGAAAGATGCTACAAATATCGCTCTGCCAAGTTAACAGTGTCTCATCATAAATGGCGTTTAAACAAATGTGAAGCAGTACAAGAAATAAATCATATGCAAGATGCAAACAACATCACACTACCAAGTTAAAGGTCTCTCGTCATTAGTGCCATTGCATATTCACAACTTATGATGTGTAAACTAAGGAAAAGGCATTTCAACAAATTAGAAGCAATGAAAGCTAGACACCATATGAAAGATGCAACGAATATCACTCTACCAAGTTAAAACTGTCTCGTCATAAGTGCCATTTCAGCAAATTAGAAGTAGTACAAGCTAGAAAAGAATGCGAGATGTAACCTATATCACACTCCCAAGTCAAATGTGTCTTATGATAAGTGATTATTGCAGGTTACACAACAGTAGTACTTTGATGTAAGAACATGGTGTGATAGACAGATATTGTATGTTCTAGAAACAGGAACGCGTGTCTTATTCCCAAGTATAATGTGTAAACTAAGCAGATGAAATTTAACAAAATTAGAAGCAATACAAGCTAGACATCATACATAACATGCAACCACATATAACAGTGCCAAGTTAGAGGGAGCACCTGTGATGGTGCACTAGGGGAGACGTGATCATCATCAACACAACTACGTTGAGTGTCTATGCATGTGTTGTCTTGGAAATCATCTTGGGGGGATGGAGGAGTAGAATCTGTAGAGGCCCTCCGTTTGGAAGGAGCACCATCATCCGCTGCCTTGCTAACTTCCTTCCGCTTTATTGATTTTGAGTTGTCAAGTAAAACCGATAAGAAAAAGCAATAAAATTCACTCTTCAAAACTCATTCGTGCATGATACTGACAATCACTACTTTGATGTAAGGCAAACACATGATTCCAGGATGGAATAATACGAAAAACAGGACGGCATGGCATATTCACAACTGTTTGTGTAAACTAAGCAGAAACCATTTCAACAAATAAGAAGCAATGCAAACTAGACACCACATGAAAGATGCAACCAATATGACTCTGCCAAGTTAAAAGCGCCCCATCATAAATGGCATTTCAACAAATTAGAAGCAGCGCATGCTATAAATCATATGAAAGATGCAACTAATATCACACTGCATATACTAAAGGTGTCTCGTCATATTGATTTATGCGGGATACAAAGAAAACAATACTTTTATGTAAGGACATGCTTAATAGACAGATGTACTATGTACTAAAAACAGGAAGGCATGTCACATTAACAGGTATAATGTATAAACTAAGTAGAATAGCACATGCAATTTAACCAGATTGGAAGAATTAATATCTAGACACCATATGCAACATGCAACCACATATCACGCTGCCAAGTTAGAGCAAGCACCTGCGATGCTAGTGTAGGGGAAATGCGGTAATCAACTATAGAGCTACATTCACTATCTTCATCTAGCCTTGCTGTTTCTTGAGAATCATGTGGGGAGGCTCACGCTGCAATCTTTAAATGAGGATATTTTCTCACAGTAGTCCACTTGCCTGACTGCCTCATCATAAGTGATTGATGAGGGATACACAAGAACATTAGTTTGATGTAAGAACATGGTTAATAGACAAATGTACTAGTATGTACCAAAAACAGGAAGGCATGTCATATTCAAAGGTATCGTGTGTAAGCTAAGCAGATGCAATTTAACCAAATTGGAAGCAATACAAGCAAGACATCCGGCTGGAGTGGTGAGTATGATCATCTAGTACCTGAGAGCCTGGCGGGCTGCTTCGCCAACATCGTGGCTTTTTAGTTGGCTTCCAGGTGATGCCTGTCTGTGCTGGGCTTGTCACTGGATCAGCCAGTGCCCTGACTAGCCATTTGACTTCTGGTGCTCCCGGGATGGTGGTTCATGTAAAAAATATCTTTCCTTACCTTAATAAAGACCGACTTTGGCCTTTCGAATACAAGCTAGACACCATATGCAACATGCAACCACATATGACACCGCGAAGTTAAAGCAGGCACCTGGGATGGTGGTTCATTGGGAGCGAGGTCATCAACTCCAGAGCTACGTTTACCGTCTCCATCTGCTGACACTGCAGCCTTTAAATGGCTGAAACGTGTCCGGCTTAGCCGCGTACCACACTGGAGCAACTTCTCTCTTTTATTTTTTGCTTCTGTGAAGGCAGCAGAGTCTGAAATACCCTTGCATAAAAACACAATAGCGAGACTATGGGTGAAGTGTGTACAGAACTAGTGCAGTGTAAAAGTAGCAGATAGCAGGTGGCTGAAAAATAAATGACAGGAGACATATGATAGCTCTACAAAATTGCATGGAAAACAAAATTAGATTCTACTCCGTATGATTTTGTAATATATGAGCACAGGAAATGCAGGTACTCCTCCAGCACACCACCACATGTGGTCCTATCAAGATAACAGTCGACTGAAATTAAATAGGCCAGTCAATTTTTTTATGAACCGTCCGATCTATAAGGAACGGGCAGATGGCCTTCGTCTACCTCCCGCCAGTCACTGTTGACGATCTTTCTCGAACCACCAGCGGCCACCGGCCCAGACCCCTGCCTCCGCCGCCCCGCCCTCCCCTCGACCTCACACCACCGCCATGCTTGGCAGCGCCCCCAGGCCATCCCTTTAATCCCGACAGACCTCTAGATCGGGCACCAGCAGCTCTAGGCCCCACACGCCCCTAAGATAAACACCGAGGCGCTGCTTCCCCGGCGTAATAGGCGGACTAGAGCCTGTTATGCCGGGGAATGCTTCCGTTAATTGGGAATCAACTGACTAGGAATTGAAATCCAGGGGGCGACAGACCTCTAGCTAAGGTGAAATAGTATGTGAGGAGAAACCTTGTGCATCGCGAGTAACTAGGAACATCTAGTATCAAGAAGAAGCGGTCAACTAGTGTCTTCTATGGGATGCATACCGTGCAAGCAGACACATAAGATTTGCATGAATTAGGGAAGAGGAGTACAATTTCCGGTTGCCAGTGTGGTCGCCTCCACATGTCACGCCGATCTTCTTCTTTTTGCCGGGGAACCCGATGTTTTGGAGGAGGGTGCAGGCTTGGATGAACCCATGGCCAAATTGTTAATTGTGTTGGGTGGCTGTATGTCAGCGAAGGGGAAGCAGATCCGAGGCGGCGAAGGACGGCGTAGCAGGAATAGCTCCGGTGCGGTGGACGGTGGCGAAGTTGGAGTGGCAGCGGTGAGGCGCAGGACGGCGTGGTTGAACTGGCTCGGGTACGAACGGCTCGGCCTCGGCTTAAACTACTAGCCTTGGAGGGTGTTGCGGTTGAGGTTGTGGTGTACGACGACGTCGGGGTATCGGCTCCGGCGTGATGGAGGAGGGCGGCGGTTGATGAGTGGGATGGGGTGGCGTACGGAGGACGCCGGGGTTTCGCGGCTAGTGGAGAGGTAGTTTTGGCGCCCACGGAGTACGAATGGGGAGTCGGACGCGGGGGGGGGGGGAGCTAAGGGAGAACTATGTTTCGGTCTAGGACGCGCTTGTTTTTGGCTTTTTTGGACAGATGGGACGTGCTTGTTTGAAAGTTGGGGAAAGTACAAACTTTGCCCCCCTCTTAAATTTCGGACCTACTGCAGGTCGGGGGTAGGATGGTAATCCCACGTGTCCCAAATAGTGGGCGGGAGCGATTTCGGCCGCGCGCATGTTTGCTTAGGCGGCCATTGTGTATGAATGTTTTTCGGAGGCGGTTGCGTGGCGTCTAGATGAAGCTACAAACCTACCCCGGTTTAGACCTTTGGACGTCGGGCCGGTTGGTTTCACGGGTCGGAGTTAGAAACGTAATTTACTTCTACTACCAAACATTGGTCTCACGCGGTTTCGGGCGAGTAGATGCTCTTGTGGTGCTTCGTTCGAAATTTTGAAATAGAAGCATTCACGTTTAGAGTACTCTTGAACTTTGAGGATTGACCTAAATAGACAACGTTAAATTTGACCTTGTATGTTTGAAAACCTCATTAAATTATCCGCTTATTTTTGAATTTTTGACACTTGAAAATCCTATAACTATGATTATTTTGGAATGGAGGAGCTAAATTTGAATCTATTTTGTACACGACTATATATGCTATTATGTACAAAATCAGAGCAAAGATTGGTGCCCCCATAACTTAGGTATGATTTACAAATGCCATGATATCGAATTCAAATAATTGAATGGAATTCATGTTGAATTCGATTTTTTGGACCACCTTAAGTTGAATTCAAATGTATGCTAGTTCATAGCTGGCTATTTATAATGTTCATTGTGTAACTTTCGTATGTATAATGTGCTTTACACACACAACATGAACTATACTCTTGTTTATATTTGGTTGCTAAAGCGATGCATTGTCTGGAGTTCAAAATACTAACTATGTGGATCAATTATGTCGAGTAATAACATAGACATGCTCAAATTCGATAGAATCTAGATGTCTGATGGATCAATGACCGTTCCTTATGCGAATTGCAAATATCATGATCCCATCCTAGTATTTGGATACAATTTATATCTTTAATCAATGTGTACATCAGTCTTTTACGTGTAGTTTCACTCTCCATCGGTGGTCTCTCACACATGCTCACACACTCTCTCCCGAGGTGTCTTTCTCGCAGACATGCTCCCGATGTAACCCTCCCTCCCTCTCGTAACCATTTACGACTGTTTTCATTAACCTTTATCACAAGCACTCTTCCTCTCACAAGCATACACACGCACAATCCCCATCGACCCTTTCTATATACATAGACCTGCCTACGTGTCTCCTGTACGCACATTATCTTTAGGCCTGTCACTCACGCATTGTCTCACACCTCTCTTCCTAATCGACGAGTATGATTCTAGCAGAGCATTCTGTAGGATGCCCCTTAAAGTTAGGTTGGATGAATAGTAATATCAAAGATAAGGGGTTACCTTAGTCCGATAACCCAGGGTTACAAATCCTAGCCGGCTTTGTCAATGGACACAGAGTCCTTCACAATTCTGCTATCGTTGTCTTGTACGACAAGTCATCCATGGGTCTCCCTAAATGCGTCACGGGCCGACCAATGTGGCGCAGGACGGAACCGAACCAAGGGCCTCACCTCTGCCCGAGGACTCGTTATCTTCTCACACCCACACATACCAACACAGACACCACACAAAAAAAATCTCCTCGTGCCTCTATACCCTGCCCCTTGCATATACACACTCAAGGGAATCTCTCGCGGTGACATCATATTAGTCTTTGTCTCTCTAGACCTCTCTCATTTCTCGTGCTATCTCTCCCACGCCCCCTCCCCCCGCCGGCCCCTCTATCCATGCATCTCTCGAATACGTAATACACACACATACCTCTCTAGGCCCTGCCAAATACATCAACTACACATTCACACATGTTACATCACGTACCCCATTGATCTAAAAAGCCCTCTCTTCACGTTTATTTCACATTCATCATTCCTTTTGAATAAAGTGTGGCCAAAAAATTATTTTAGAATTTCTACATATATACAACATTACAAAGTTATATGGAGGAGTATGAACGTTAATTCGCATTGCATGGTGCCCACAATGATATTTATTCCGCACTATGAATTTTTATATTTTTATACTATATATAAAGTTAGTCATAATAAAGAGAAACAAAGAGCATCTCTCTCGCCATCGCATACACCCCCTCTACGCCCCTTCAACGTACGCACACAAACTATCTCCAGGTCCTCTAAAAGTAAGCCCCCAACACATTCACGCATGTTTCATCTTTCTCTCGCGATATATACAATGACGATCATTGTATTTGGAGCGAAAGCACGATACATACATTGGACTTCAGAATCCACTCATTACGGTCACCATTTACGTTTTGTGGTTATTATACAATCACGGGCTCACCGTACAGATCTGTATATGCTCAAGACACGACTAGTTGATCAGTGAAATGCTCCACGTTGTACCTCTAGTGTTGCATCACATTATCTCACTACCATTGGGCCCACCTGTCGGCTTGTATCTACTCTTCTACACTCTTATAAAAATCACCGTTGGTGATGATGGTGTGCCTGCCATCCTACAACATAGGCCGTCCGATTTATATCTGACGGATAGGAAGGAAACTATGGCAATTTTGCAAAAAGGTACCCACACACCTCTCCACATTTGCAAATAAGGCCTTCCCTCGTTCATCCTTTTCTCTCACAACATAAACTAGTCATACAAATGCATCTTGATGTTACGTGCAATGCACGGGCATGTTGCTAGTAAGAATGAAAACAAACGACAAAAAAATATTGGACGGTGGTTCGAAGTCATGACCGCGGGCACAGCGGACCCTTGTATTGGTATGCTGAGCCGTCTGTTTTAACACACATGAGTTGGTGTGGTGATTATACACACACACACGCATGCACACGAACTGCATGCACACAACACTCACACGAACACATGCAGCCACGCACGCACGCAACACTCACATGTACACACATAGCCACGAACGCACACAACACTCACACGCACACACGCACGCATGCATGCACACACCACACGACCAACACACACTCTCACGCTCAAGTGCTCAACCTACATGTGTATGCGCACACATCAGGCCCTGACAGACACACACACAACCAGGTGATTCCCGCGCACGGGTTGGAGTCTTGTCGCACCTGGGTAAATTTGTGTTTATCTGACCTTTTTCCTATGTGAACTGACATGTGGGACCCACAAGGAACATGGTCAGTTTAACTAGTCAACATGGTGCCACACAGACTATTTGGCCGGTCAACAGAGTGCAATCCGATGCTGAACGGTGAGCAAGTGACCGTACAATCACCGCAAATCGTATATAGTGACCGTAATGAGCGTATTCTGAAGTTCGGTGACCGCAAAACTACATCTCTACATGTTCTTGCATGTTACATCTAACAACTATGCAATACAGCACTACTACTACACTCTAACACAATAAATCATATGTGTTTTTAGTTTTACTAGATATCATATAGTTACTTAATTATCCAGTTTGCATACATTAAAATTTCCTTTGAAATGTATGGCCAGTATCATCTACCGCGCGGAAAAAATCCCGCCCTTTCCTGTTTAATCGGGTTTATATCGATGGATCGTGCGAAACAGCAAAACTCTAGTATTATACACTACAAGTGACAGTTCACGGGGCCGCCGTGTTGTGTACTCCTCCGTCGTAAGAGTGAAGCGCTCGCTTTCATAAATGTTCTAGTCCCGTTCGCCGACATGTGGGACATCATGCTACCGGGTCCACGTGCCATACCGAAATACAGTGTAGAGCAGCAGGGGTGAAGCACCTTAGTCATGGCACCGGCATAGTAATGAGCAATGAGGCGTCAAATCACAAAGCTGCACCTTTCCCGCAGTTAAGTTGGAGGGACCAAGTAATAATGCTAAAAAAAGAAGTTGGAGGGACGAAGCAACCATCATTTCACTCATTGTTGAATCCACTTCTCCCTCATCTTCTTCAAGTTTTTTTATAAGATCTTCTTCAAGTTAACCACGTGTTGCTTCTGCCGTTGTTCTGCCTCATGTGGGACGCGGATCGGCTTGGTAAAGCACTGACACGTGGGACCGCATGTTAGCAAACCACCAGGCCAACGTCCTCTAAAAATAAGAAACCTCCCCTGCCATCCGCGTGGCAAAATCACCTCCTTTTTACTAATCTTGATTCTATAATTTTTTAGATCAATATAATTGAGATTTGTATAGATAGCACACAGGAGCAAAACCAAGTGGTATGGTTAAGAGCATCCACAATGTGTAGCCAAATGTGAAAATAGCTTTTTGGCATCGATGGGAACCATTGTGGACGGTGCTGCCAAAGCCAAAAAGATGGAACCGAAGCTCCCAGATTGATTGATTAAAGGAATCGAAAAATGCAACGTCTCTCCTCTAGCTCCCGTTCTTGGACACATGTACAGTCACTACAAAAAAATACACTTCCGTGATGATACGTTTTGTCACAGTAGGTCACGTTTTCTGTCATGCATGTACATCCATGACAAATTTATGACAGAATCAAGATAGTCATACCTGTGCTGTCGTAGAAGTGTTCCATGACATTACCAAAATTATCATCATGGAAGTGTCCACTTCCATGATGATAAATCGTGTGTCATATAAGTGCTTTCGTCAAGGGTGACCGACACGTGGCATCCACCGTAACGGGACGCCGTTAAGCTACCGGGTTAGGTTTTGGATCCGATAACCCGTTAACAGCCCGGACCAATGGGAATTTTCCATGTGTAAAATTCTTATTGGCCGGAGGAAACACGTGTCGGCTCAACGTTCGGACAGATGTCATCCATTCATTGGACAGGAGGCGCCTATGATACGTCGACACGTGGCATGGCCCAACAGAGGCCCATTCCGGTGAAAAGGCCGGCCTGTTTGACTTGGTCAAAAGGTAACGAGCCGGCCGACGAAAAGCCTGCTAACGGCCTGTTCGTATATAGCCCATTTACGGCCCGCTTACTACCGGCCCGTTACGGCCTATCGGAATTAAGCCCAGTAGCTTCATCTGGGCCGTCCAATATGATTCCAGCCCGTTGTAACTTCCGGCCCATGTATGGCCCATGTTGTCTTTCGGCCCATATGAGGCCCTTTGTAACTCTCGGCCCATTAAAGGCCCAGGATGAAACTGGCCCATAATGAACAGTGTATAGCTTTATACCCATTAACGACCCATTATTTCGTCGGCCGTTTCCAGCCCGTGTTAACTTTCGGCCTTCTAAGGGCCCATTTATTCTTGGGATCATTTCTATAATTCGGTTAGATACGGTCGTTAGTGGCATGTTCCGTTTGTGGGCCAAAAACAACCCGTGGTTACATTCGTCCCTTTTGTGGCCTGTTAACCCGTTGGGCTGTTTTCATAGCGTTATCAAATACGGCCTTTTAACAGTCCGTTATGCTCCATGAATAGTACGGCCCATGTTTGGCGAAATGATTATACGGCCCGTAGAAGGCCAATGGATCCTACGGCCCGTAGAAGTCCCATGGATCATACGGCCCGTAGAAGGCCCATGGATCATACGGCCCGTAGAAAGTCCGTGGATCCTACAGCCCGTAAAAGGCCCATGGATCCTATGGCCCGTAGAAGGCCCACGGATCCTACGGCCCACAGGAGGCCCATGGTTACAACAGTCCGTGTGTTGCCATGATTATTGTGGCCTAGTTAGGAAAACTAGGTTATTGTGGCCACTAAAAAAACGAGGAAAAGGAACTGCAGTGACTACAAGCAAATAACTAAACAAAATAATAAGGAAATAAATAAGCAAGCAAGTAACGCTAGCCTATTACAGGTATTGCACATATTACCTCCACTGGGCATCAAAGTTCACCACCAATGCAAATATAGGGAACAAAGCAGCATATTTCATACATTGGCCGTCAAAATTGGCCACCAGTGCAAATAAACGCAGCAGCAAAACAAGTCCATAACTGAAACAACTTCAGAAGAGCTCAAGAAACGTTATCCTGGGTATCCACCATGCTGGCAATAAGCTTAGCAAGCTTATTAGCTTTGTCCTGTTTGGCGCTAAAATCCTCCAACGCTTGTTGTTGCACCAGAAAGTATGCATCTGAATGCTCCAGGGACTTCCACAGTCCTTCCGCTTCTTGTCGCAGCACAACTGATCGATGTCTTTCAGCTTGTAGTTGAGACTCAAGAAACCGAACTGATTCAGACAGTAAGTTTGAATAGCTTGTGCAAGCGGTAGTGGCCAGTAACTTGAACAGTAAACCAAGACAAGACTTTGGGGTTGCCTCACTGTCTTCAAGATAGTTTTCCTTAGCTGTTTTATCAGCTTTGTTGGAGACCAACAAGGATGTCAAACGATCCTGAACCTTATCTGCATTACTTCCTTTATCATTGCTTAATAAGGCACTCATCCCCAATATTCTGTCAGCATTCTAAAAGAAGAAACAAGCAGACACATAACAGGTTTAGCATGTACTAGTATATGAAACTCATTCCGGTAAACCAGTTCATTAGTAAGGTGGACAAGATTAAACTACCAAGTCTTCTATTGCCAAGTAGTACATTATAAAAGCATCAAACAAACATATATCTATGTCCTATGGTCACTGCATTGTCTTGCCAAATCAAAATAGAGACACGGTTCAAATCATATCATTTCAAGAGAAAGCAGCACTGAAAGAATATAAAGCGTGGGAAACTTAACGGCACAACAAGATTTCAGATGGGTACCACGGGTCTACATGTACAACAACACTATTGGCCCTGTTATGATGCTAGTAATGTGCATGATATGAGTAGTCAACTGTATACACAATTGAAATTGAAATCAACATAGCTATTTATAAGAGCAAACCTGTTAAAGAAACATGCGTAAACATACCTATTGTACCATTGGAGTTTCCATTGGATAGTTCAATTTAAAAATAAGTTTGTATGTGTAAATACGGTGATACAAGAGCAAAGCAGTATGCACGATAGCAATGGAATCTTAAATGAGAACAATTGTTCTTCAGGTTTAAGCACTTGTTCTACATGAACAGAGTACAGCAAGACGCAATTAAAATGAGCTCATAGACATTACCACATTCTTGGTTCGGGACCAGTAAAGAACAAGGCGTTCCCAGTCATCGTCCAGTAGATGTGTCTCAGGAGAACATAAGGGAATTTGATGAGTTTCTTTGCGAGTGAAGTACATTTTCTTCAGGTAATTCTGATACTACCACCAAGCATTCTTGAAGATAGCAGAGGTATTAGCACAGGTTACCTCATCTTGAGTTTCCAAATCATTCCTTCTCTATAGAGAAAAATGGGAAAATTTGATGTATTATAACCATCATGGAGGTAGAATGTATGGGACAAAGCAAAGTAATTTCCATGAATAACATTAGTTACACATAACTCCTAGACAAACACCTGCAACTGGCATTTTCCTTCATCTTCAGTATAATATTTCCATGATGGGAAGATACGCACATAGGATTTAACAACATCAAATGCGATAGATGCTAAACTATGAATGGCTGGTTGTGCTTCCTCCACAGGAATAGGTGTACTAACTGGTGGAGTTGCGGTTCGCCGTGGTAGTACTGGCACATTGGGCACTGGAGCTGCCTTACTAACTGCTCTTGTTTGGGAGCTCTGTGGTGGAGATGGTGTTGTGTCAACAGGAACTAGGTTACTATCTGCTGGGGTTGGGGTTAGATTGGGTGAAGCTGGTTCTCTATCCATTGCTGTAGGGGTAAAATTTGCGAGAGTTTGGGTTATGTGTGGTAGGGCTGGTTCTCGTGCATGTACAACCGGGGTGCTATCTCCACCAAGAAGTAGCACTCTTTTATTTGAAGACCGTGTTTTTACTCCGCTAGATACTGCCATCACACGCTCCAATTCAAATGGTTGATAAACAAGAAACATAGTTGAAGGTACAGATAGTGTGGAAAAAAGAGGGCATTAAATCATTGACATGTATATTGTTTAACTAAAACGGATAGCATGACATAATTTCACATAAATGATGTCTATCTAAACTTGATAGCATAACATAACATAATTCAAAGATATGATGACTAACTAAACATGATCGCATGACATAATTCACATGCATGTTATCTAAGTAACCAGGATCGCATGATTTAACTCACATATGTGATTTGTATGCTAAGCGGAGGGCATTCACATATATGATGTCTGAACTAAGAACATGGTGTTGAATATTGTGTATATGATGTCTAAACTATGCAATGCAAGACACCATATGCATGATATGAGTAGTAGAACCGTGCCTAGTTAGAGCATACACCTCGGTGGGGGAATAGGACTGGTCATCTGTCTCTGAATCCATCTTTGAGGAGCTATCGGGACTCAACAAGAGATCTGCTTCGACAGGTAGCACTGTCTGCTCCGAAGGCCTTGTTTTCACTCCAGATTTTTCCATCACCCACTCAAATGGATGATTCACAGGAAGAGTAGTTTAATGTACAAACATTGTCGACAAATGGAAATTTAATGAAGAAAAGGATGGGCTAGATATCATTCAAATATATGATGCCTGGTTAAACAGGATGGCATTGCATAATTCCCATATATGATATTGAAACTAAACAGGTGGCATTACAGAACATGTCTAAACTAAGCAGATGACATATATGATGTCAAAAGTAGGCACTGCAAGGCAACATATGCATGATATGACCAACATCATCATTCCAAGTTAGAGCAAACACCTTGGGGGTAAATCGGAGTGGTCAGCTGCGTCTGAATCCGCCTCAGAACATATATCTTCCTCTGGATTACAATCTGAAGAGGGGGAGGGTTTGCCATTGAACCTACCATAGAGCGATGTCTGCATGACATTGTATTGTCGCGCAAAACTCTTCTCTTTTCTCTACATGTTCAGCATGACTGTGTACAATATCTGACATGCATACAAAAATATATAGTGAGATTATGTAAGGAGAGCATGCAGAAATCTAGAGTAATGGTAACAATCTAGAGTAATGGTAACAACCAGTGGATGGATCCAAAAATAATGATAGCAGGCTGATGATTTCTTTAATTTAATAAAGAAACAGATGATGATTGCTTTACTATTTGTTTGCCACCCAAGATGAACAACATAGTCATACCCTAGGTGAACCAGATATTGGACAGAGATACTATTCATTGCTGCCTCGATATGTGCCCCACAACTAATTTAGAACTCAAGTTTGAACATGAATTTGGACCTAACTTGGAGTCTAAGAGGTGAACAAGACAATAAAGTAGCAGGTAATATAAGCAATGCATAACATAAGCAGAAACAAAAGAGTGCGACCTCTCTTGTGGACCCGTGTACTCTTCAGGTTCATCTGCTGAGTCGATGATGGTGATGTTGTTGCGGTGGGTGCCAGCGGCTGGGAAGGAGATCTGAGGTGGCGAAAGACGGTCAGGAGTCATGATGTCTGGTTTGGTGGATGCTTCTGTCGATGGAGCAGCTCAGGTGAGGTGGAAAGTTTTCTTCGACACCTACCTGTAACTGACGTAATTCTGTAAGGGGTCATTTGGCTTGCGTGATTCTATAAACGCAGGGATAGGAGGAAAAACACCGGAATAGGATAGGAATGCACATGGGAAATAGAGCATTTGTGAACACAGGATTTCTATCAACTTGGGTGTTTGGTTCACAGGAAAAGGAGGAGCAGAGGAATGCAAAGAAACATGGCCAAAATAAAGTGAAACCATATGAAAGCATGTACAGTTAGAATGTTATTCTGTCACTAATGCACTTGGTCTTGTTTTCATGCATAGGATTTTGAAAGGTAGGCCCAGGTGGATGTTTTGCTCCATTCCTTTCAACAAAATGCATGAATAATTGAATAGTGGAGTGCCATAGGAAAATTTCCTATTGCTATGTTTTTCCGTTGAACCACAGTAGCCCTAATGGATCGACATGAATGTAGAGTAAAAAGTGATGCGACAAGTGTACAACCTCTTTGCCCTAGCCGTGTCGACCTCACCATCATTGGGTTGGTCGCTGAAGAAGTTAAGGCAGAGGTGGCTCTTGGAGGTGTGGAGGAAGATCTGAGGAATCTGTAGACGGCGTCTAGGGCACTGCTTTGTTGTGATGGATTGTTCCGTCCTTGGAGCAGCTCTGGTGAGACCTAAGACGTCAAGGCTGAAGCAGCACAAGAGAGACATTGTTAATCTCAAGTGGGATTCTAATAGCATCTCCAATAGATGATGTAAAATGCATTACCAAAAAGTGATAGATGTAAAATTCACATCACCAAAAACCACTTGACTACAACAGATGAGGTAAAAACTGTTGACTCTGAACTTAACTGTCGAAACTGAAATTTACTTTGGAATCTGAATGTTACTGTCGAAACTGAACGCAATGGTAGCAGAGAGGCACTTCACATGGGATAGTTTAGGGAGGGCCTGCAGTTCATCTTGAACATGCACCCCCTTGATCCGCTAGCCACCACCGGCCGAAGCCCGCGCCGCCTCGCCGCCCCGAAACAACTACCCACCGCCGGTCCGCCGGTCCGCCACGCCGCCTCGAAAAAACTCCCCACCGCCGGTCCGCCGCCGCCTCGCCGCCCCG